>NC_140382.1:16682500-16697500 GCF_054491055.1 Hypomesus nipponensis | reverse complement strand
TGAGTAAACACGGCCGCTCAGTTTAGAGGTTTGGTTCTCAAACACACGAGGATAGGTGGTGGAATGAACCCGCACACACACACCACACACACACACATACACAGCACACACACACCACACACAGCACACACACAGCACACACACACCACACACAGCACACACACACCACACACACACCACACACACACCACACACCACACACACCACACACCACACACACCACAGCACACACACCACACACACCACAGCACACACCACACACACACATGCATGGCAGAAGCAGCAGGTAGGGCAACAGGAAGAGTCCAGCTCATAATGTGACCCTGACCCCCAGCCAGCCTCCCTCCCCCCTTCTGACCCCTCACCTCTCTGCTGGGGGGTCAACTTGACCCCCTCCCCCCAACGCACACGGACCACTCTACTGCACCCCAGGGAACAACTACCCCCCCTTGCCCTGGTTAGTGGTGAAGGAAAAACCACAAGGTCTGGACTCAATCACCTGCCCATGACAGCTCTCTACAGCCCTCACACACACACACACACACACACACACACACACACACACACACACACACACACACACACACACACACACACACACACACACACACACACACACACACACACACACACCCACGCTGTCATCCTTCCCTCTTTGCTGTCCTCTGCTCTCTCCTTCCTCTCCATTTTTTTCTTGCTTTCTCCCCAGTCCTGTGAGCCCTCAGAGGTGTGCTAGGAGCATGTGTGTGTGTGTGTGTGCGGTGTGTGTGTGCGGGGAGTGTGCATCTCAGCGGCGTACAGGATGCCCTGGCTGCGTGTGTGTGTGTGTGGGAACAGTGAGGGAGGGTGGTCCGCAGGGGTGTGCGTGACTGTGCCCCCCCCCCCCCCTCCCTTTCGCCCCCACCAGCAGCGTCCCTGGTGAAACGGCACATGTAACGTCATGTAGGGCCTAAAGTTAGAGGGCTCTCTGAGTGCCAGGCATGCCAGCGCCCCGCACCACACCTGGCCCCCTCAATCTGGCCCCCGGAGGGACCCCTCTCCACACACACACACACATGCCGCATGGACACACACACACACACGCGCACACAAAAGAGCATAGACATACACACACATGCTGTGCACACACACACAGTTCATCTGCCCCCTTACCTCAATGCTAAGTGTCTGTCAAAGCCTCTTCCATCACCCCACCAACTAGACTGTCTCTAACTGACACATACCACCTTAACAGATCATCCCTCTTGCTCACACATACCACCTTGCAAGAAAACCCCTGTAACTCTCACATACTACCTTAAAGAAAGACACCTTCAGTTCAGGCATTCAAACGCTCCTGTAATTGGCACATTCCACGTTTGAAGAAAGCATACCACCTTTAACAAAAGTCACATACTGTACCAGCCTAAAAAGGCCAGGGTTTCAATTCACAAATGTCATCCAGGCTGAACCAGGACCTGCATACCACCTTAATACGACCAGAGCTCAACCAGAGCTCAAATTCACACATACCGCTTGAAGTGACTGTATTTCACATTCACACCTTGAGCAGCATTTCAAGTGTCATCAAAGACATGGCAGCTACACATTCCCTATTCGCAGCACTTCACATAGACCACTGTCCCCAAGTCAAACTTTGTGAATTTTCAAAGGGCAAGTTTCATATTAATATTTACAACGCTTTAAAAAAGACATCCCCTGGCTAGTATTCACACTCTGAGCCAATAAAAGGGGTTTTATAGACACACGCACACACACACATTTTATGGATGCAGGTCATATTGTTTGAGCTCAAGGCCAGAGAAACAAACCCTTGTCCAGAACAACTGGCCAAAACCAACCAGACCAAAGCAGCCGAGCTCTGCAGAATAGATGGACCCGCTCCCACCCTCAGCAGCTGCTCCCATCACCATGCAGCAGCTGCTTTGGTCTGGACAGACTCAGCCTTGACCAGGCCAGGCTCTGCTATCAGACAGAGACCAGCGAGAGACCAGAGAGAGACCAGGAGGAGACACCAGGTGGAAACCAGCAAGAGACCAGTGAGAGACCAGAGAGACCAGAGAGAGACCAGGGGGAGACCAGTGGGACACCAGAGAGACCAGAGAGAGACCAGGGGGAGACCAGTGGGACACCAGAGAGACCAGAGAGAGACCAGGGGGAGACCAGGGGGACACCAGAGAGGAATCTCAGTGTCTTTGTCTAGTGAGACAGATGTGGGAAGAAAGAGGAAAAGCAGATGTTATTTGCGATTCTGAACCCTCAGCCAGACATAGTTAGAGTGTATGTTTGCTATTAAAGTAGGCCGAACACACACAGTGTGTGTATCTGTGTTTGGGGAGCGCATGTTAGGGTTAAAGAGCCTCATTCTAGCTGGAGTGTGAGACCTGCTGAGTTGGTATGCTGGGCAAGGTCTGTGTGTGTGTGTGTGTGTGTGTGTACATGTAAGCATGTGTCTGTGTCTTTGCATGTGTGTGTGTATGCAAATGAGTGAGTGTGCATGTGTGTGTACTTGCATGTGTGTGTACTTGCATGTGTGTGTACTTGTATGTGTGTGTACTTGTATGTGTGCATGTGTGTGTACTTGTATGTGTGTGTACTTGTATGTGTGCATGTGTGTGTACTTGTATGTGTGCATGTGTGTGTACTTGTATGTGTGCATGTGTGTGTGTACTTGTATGTGTGCATGTGTGTGTACTTGTATGTGTGTGTGTGTGTGTCAAACCATGCATTCCTGGCAGCTGAGGCCTCCTCTGCTCTGTCATTATCAGTGTTTTCGAGAGCAGACTGCAGTGATTAGCCCTAGCCACTGAACCATAGGCAACCTCATTTAACACACCACTTGATGTAATTGTTATTGGAGTGGAGATACTACCCTGCTGCTCTGACGGAAAACATCACTGCTCATCTCTTCCTGACACAGCCACCGAGTGTCCTTGTTCAGGACAGGGGGAGGGAGCGAGGGAGGGATTGATAGGGGAGATGAAGGGATGGATAGAGAGAAGTTAGAGAGAAGTACAAAGAGAGAAAGCGAGAAGAGAGGAAGAGAGACAGGAGGAGAGAGAGGAATAAAGACAAAGAGAGGAGTAGAAAGGGTGCGAGAGAGAGAGAGAGGGAGGAAGAGAGAGCGGGGGGAGAGAGAGATTGCAGAATAAAAAGAAAGCGATGCCCCGGCGAAAAGAAAGAGAAGAGCCTCCCCCAGGGTGGGGGAGGGAGGGGGGTGAAGGGAGGGGAGGGAGGAGGGGGGATAAATACCCCCCTGCTGAATGACAGGCATGCTAGGCTCTCATCTGCCCCCTGGGAGGGACAGGGGGAGGGGGGTGGGGCACTGTCTTAACCCTCCCTTTACGCCCACCCCCCCACCATCCCCCTGCTCCAGACCCCCTCAGACCAAAGCCCCAACCCGCCCTCCTCCATCTTAAAACAGCCATGTGACTGTCGTTTGCACCCCGGGCGTAAGTTCACTGTGTATGTATGTCATCATCTCTCCCCATAACCATTATGGAGAGAAAACATGCTGGCAGCTCACCGCTCACCCCCTCCTGCTAATGGACTACAAGACCTAGCTGCGAGGTCTAGACTAGCTAGCAACTACACACAGCTAGCTACTACACACTGCTAGGGATTGCACATAGCTAGCAACTGTAGCTATCAACTACACATATTAACTATACATAGCGAGCAACAACACGTAGAAGTTTGTAAAGGCTACAAGCTCACTAATTAGCAACTGCACATAGCTAGCTCCCGTTTCAAGTCCAGGGAATACAATCTGAAAAAGGGAACTGTGGAGGAATGAAATCTATACTGCTAAATCTATGCTGCTATTTCATGTTCTACGTCTCTGTTGAATAAAAAACAATCAATACCTCAGATATACAAGATGTTTAATAACAATGCTGAACATATATAATCAATGATCCAGATTTAATAATGATGAACTTATATTCGAATTGTATGATTATGCACCAAGATGTGACTGTGTCTGGGAAAGTGAGAAAATGGCCTTGCTCAGGAGAATCTTTTTAGTGAGGATAGGAATGCAATAAAGTCTCCTGGCAGGGAGGGGTGTATGGGGTGATATGATTTGCTGCAGAGAGCTGTTTAACGACAAGGCCGGCATGATGACCACACCATGAGACAGGAGAGATGGTGACACCATGAACCAGGAGAGATGGTGACACCATGAACCAGGAGAGATGGTGACACCATGAGACAGGAGAGATGGTGACACCATGAGACAGGAGAGATGGTGACACCATGAGACAGGAGAGATGGTGACACCATGAACCAGGAGAGATGGTGACACCATGAGACAGGAGAGATGGTGACACCATGAGACAGGAGAGGGTACAATGGTCCTCACAACTCTTGAGAGTTAAGAGTCAACACCAAGAGATAAGAAGGTTCATTACACTGTGGAGGGTGTATCCTTTTGCGCCTGGACATCATCAGACCTTTGGGTCTGGTCTGCCCCCCCCCCCCCCCCTCCCCGAATGATCTGCCCGTATCCTGGTATTCTTTTCCACCCAAATTAGCAACACTCGACATTATGGGAAAGATTGATTTGCCATTGGCATTTGAGAATTCTAGCAGAGAAGATGGTAATTTAAGTTGAACATACAGTATGCCAATGGTAAAGCTAGAAATATTTCCCACCACCGTCAACTAATGCCCTTGTTCAATAATGTTCTGCTATGCAAACTTGAGAGGCATGCCGTTCTAAGTGTGTCCAGGACAACCCCAGGTGATTCTTTTAGCCGGCCGTGTTTCTTTGTAAAGCCGTCACTTGATTAGCCCACAAGTGTGTTCCTCCTCTCAGGGCCACAACGTGTGGTGTGACATATGTGAAGTGGCCCAGCGTCAAACACACTGGGGTCCCCAAGACCACCAGGGCTGCCAGCACAAACAAGATGGTGTGTGTGTGTGTGTGTGTGTGTGTGAGAGAGAGAAAGAGTTAGTGTGTGTAGAGTGTGAGAGCGAGTCTGTGTGTGTGTGTGTGTGTGTGTGTGTGTGTGTGTGTGTGTGAGAGAGAAAGAGTTAGTGTGTGTAGAGTGTGAGAGCGAGTCTGTGTGTGTGTGTGTGTGTGTGTGAGAGTGCGTGTGTGTGTCGTGCGTTTCTACACTAAGCATGTCATACAGGAGAGGGCAGAGTTTAAAATCACTGGGATCTCACATCAGTCAACACAGACTGTTTAACACACATGGCTGAACACACGTGCCACTCACCCTGCACAGAGAACCACTAAACACTGCACACTCAACACCTTCATTGTGTTTACACGAGCTACAACATCAGTTGAAGTTTCCTTCATTTACGCTTAGATATAAATCCAAGGTCTCATATAGAATAGTATGTATCTTCTTTTTTTATATATATATAATATCGCCAATGTGCTTAATTATTTCTCTTAATGTCTCATGGAATCTACTTCACAACGTCCACAAAACAGAGGGGATGGATAAAAAAGAGAACTTCTGTAGGGTTTGGGTTGGTTTAAGGTGATCTATGGGCCTTTGAAGCCCTCTTTGAGATTGTGTATAAAAGGTTCAATACCAAAATACATTTGTTTAATGTAATTTGATGCGTTTGACTGCATAGACCGGGGCAACATCTGTTCAGGTTTCAGTGGTTAACTGGCCTCGTCAGTTTAAGCTGATCTTAAGTTACAGTTTGTTTAGCTGGAGCCTGTGCTAATTCCCCAGGTGTTATTAGCAGCTAATCAGGACTTATTTTAGATTTGCCTCACCATGCCCAGCCAAACATTACCCCCCCCCTCTCTAGCCTATCTAGAGGGGGGGGGGGGTAGGTAGGTTAGGATAGGCTAACACTAGCCTTTCCTAACCCTAGCCCTGCCCAATCTTAGCCCACTCAATACTAACCCATCCTAACACTAGCCCATCCTAACACTGTCCCATTCTAACCCCACAGCCCTATAATCCTCTCCCATAATGCCCTGCTCTGGCCCAGACAGACATAAGTGATGGTGAGTCACACACACACCACACCACACACACACACCACACACACGTCTGATTCGGTATGAGGAAGTGCATGTGTGAAAAGCAAGTAAGAGCAGGATATCATCTGTATATGTTGGTATAAGGGTCTGGGTACAGAGCATGTGGTGGATGTGTCTGTGTGTGTGTGTGTGTGTGTGTCCAGGTGTGAGATGTGTCTGGGCTTGCTGGTAATCCATCCAGTAGCGGACTCCATACTAAGTCTGTGTGTGTGTGTGTGTGTGTCTCCACACTGAGGCTGTGTCTGTGTGTGTGTGTGTCTCCATACTAAGTCTGTGTGTGTGTGTGTGTGTGTGTCTCCATACTAAGTCTGTGTGTGTGTGTGTGTGTGTGTCTCCATACTAAGTCTGTGTGTGTGTGTGTGTGTGTCTCCATACTAAGTCTGTGTGTGTGTGTGTGTCTCCACACTGAGGCTGTGTCTGTGTGTGTGTCCCTTCACATTGAGACTGTCATGAGGGGATCCTGATGATGTTGCCCTCTCTCTCAAAACAGGTTAACACTCTGATCCCCTTAATCCTCTCTCTCTCTCTCACACACACACACACACACACACACACACACACACACACACACACACACACACACAGTTAGTAACAGAGTAATAATGATGGTGAAGAGAGTTAATGAATGGATTGCTGGTCTGAGAAAGGGTCAGGGTTATAGTATGTCTGTTACATACAAACAAGACAACAGCCTGGAAAGAACAATGCCACACACACACATACACACACACAAGAACTCACACATGCACACACTAACGGATGCTTACAAACACACACACACACACACACACTTGGCAGAAGCAGCGAGCAGCATTCCTGAGGGCCTGCTGGCTCCTGTCCCTCCACACTTGTCACCAGCAGCCCAGGTCCCTCCTGGGAGACAGAGTCTGCTGAAGAGCCTCTCACAGGCCTGTTAGCACCGGGGGGTGTCAGCTGAGACACACACACACACACAGTGTCAGTGTGGAGACACACACACACACACACACAGTGTCAGTGTGGAGACACACACACACACACAGTGTCAGTGTGGAGACACACACACACACACACACACACAGTGTCAGTGTGGAGACACACACACACACAGTGTCAGTGTGGAGACACACACACACACACACACAGTGTCAGTGTGGAGACACACACACACACACACACACAGTGTCAGTGTGGAGACACACACACACACAGTGTCAGTGTGGAGACACACACACACACACACACACAGTGTCAGTGTGGAGACACACACACACACACAGTGTCAGTGTGGAGACACACACACACACACATACACGAGCTTTGTCTTTCACATGCTTACATACATGACACCCTCCTGCATACACACACACACACACACACACACTAAGAAGCCTTCTCTTTCACATGCTTACACACGTATCACCCCCTGTACATCTACACACGTACATTCTGCCTCCCACACCCCCCCCCACCCCACCCCCACCACCCTCAACGCACATTTCAAGAAAAAGTACTAACTACAAGACACCACCTCTCTGCTTCTCTCCCATGTGTGTGTGTGTGTGTGTGTGTGTGTGTGTGTGTATGTCCGTACTGTTTGTGTGTGCGTCTTGGCCATGTGTGTGTGTGTGTGTGTGTGTGTCCGTACGTGTGGACAGAGTCGGACACGGTAGGCTGGTTGTGAAGAGCCTAATTGGAGGGAGAACAGTGGCCTCTTCACCCTCAGCAGATGTGTGTGTGTGTGCGTAGGTATGGCGTGTGAGTGTGTGTGTACGTTTGTCTGTGTACAGTGTGTGAGTGTGTGTGTGAGCAGATGTGGGGCAGGTCTCTCAGACGGCCAGACAGAACGTGAGCAGACCGACAACAACCGCGGGGAAGCAGCAGCCAATCATCTCACACCCTCATCCCTGCCCCACCTTCCAGTGGATGAGCATCCGCCTCGGTCTCATCCCTCACATCCCTGACTCTCGCACATCTTTTTTTTGGGGGGGGGGTTCTTTTCATTGTTTTCATTTCCACACTCTCCTGTTAATGCCTTTGCTTTCTTTTCACCTCCCTCTCTGTCTCCTCATCTTTCCTTCCGGTCTACCTCCATTCTCTTCATCCCACTGCCTCTCCTCATCCCTCTGACTGACTCTCTCTCTCTCTCTCTCTCTCTCTCTCTCTCTCTCTCTCTCTCTCTCTCTCTCTCTCTCTCTTTCCCCATCCCTCCTTCCTGTCTCTCTGCTGCAGGCCCAAGGCGTGTCTCATTGAGGAAGTCCGCTCCTCCATCAGATCAAGATGATTGCCGAACACACGCGCTCATCGGTGTGACGGAACACGCATTGTCATGTGTGACAGATTCAGGGCTTTGGGAGGGCAAACACGAGCGTGTGCGTGTTCCGGGGAAGGGACGAGCTTGATAGAAAGTAGCAGAGGAATGGAGAGAGAGAGAGACAGGGAGAGAGAGAGAGAGACAGAGAGAGAGAAAGAGAGACAGAGAGAGAGAGAGAGAGAGAGAGAGAGAGACAGAGAGAGAGAGAGAGAGAGAGAGAGAGAGAGAGAGAGAGAGAGGGATTGAGAGGGGTTTAGGGGATTCCAGGAGCACAGACAGAAGGAGAGAGAATGTTCCCAAACAGCAGGGTCCACTCTCTCTCTCTGTATCACTCTGAGAGGGGAGAGAGGGAGGAGAGAGGGGGGAGAGAGGGAGGATGGAGAAAGCAAAGCAGATATATTAGGGAGGAAGTTGGAAGAGGACACAACTGATGTACTTCTGATATGCGAAAAAGCAGAAATCTTCCTCGAAACAAGACTCATATCTCATCATATTTCACACCATGCACAGAGCTAGATTTCAGAACATTCCGGAACATTCCTTTCCAGCTGCCCCCCTCCAGTGTTACTGTTTGTGTTGGTTCACACCGACAAATCACTTCCTTCCCTGCGAGTTCAATCAAGACTTGTATCAACACCTCTGAGTGTAGATTACATTTGTTTACTGTAACATCTCTGCATCTTTAAGAGGGAGTGAGAAGGGGGAGGGAGAGAGGCGAGAGAAAGAGAGAAAAACAGTAAAAGATAGGAAGAGTGTGACTGAGAGAGAAAGAGAGCAACAGGAAGAGAGAGCTACCCAGCTCTGATGAAGACTTCTGTTTAATCTAGTCTTGTTTAAATCTCATTTTTGTCTTTAATCTAGGTTGTTTAATCTCAGGTCTGGATGAAGGGGACTTCCCATGTTAAGGAGTCTACTTTGGAGTAAACATGGACAGCTCGCTTTTCAAGACTATCATCTTCCCCTTCTGACACCGGAGATGAGAACGCACAACCACAAACACACACACACTCACATGCACACTCAAACACACACACACACCAAACTACTTTCCGAGCCTACATAGGAAAGTGAGGAGGGATTATGCGACGGAATAACAAGACATTCTCCTTCCAAGAGGCTCAGTCAACACAGTCTTCACAAGGGGTTTGGTCTGAACACACACTGCTGTAGTGTGTCAGTTTGAACACACACTGCTGTAGTGTGTCAGTTTGAACACACACACTGCTGTAGTGTGTCAGTTTGAACACACACACTGCTGTAGTGTGTCAGTTTGAACACACACACTGCAGTAGTGGGTCTGTTTGAACACACACACTGCTGTAGTGTGTCTGTTTGAACACACACACTGCTGTAGTGTGTCTGTTTGAACACACACACTGCTGTAGTGTGTCTGTTTGAACACACACACTGCTGTAGTGTGTCTGTTTGAACACACACACTGCTGTAGTGTGTCTGTTTGAACACACACACTGCTGTTCCTCCGAGGAGCAGAAATCCTTTCATGGCTCAACCCTCCCAGCCATGCCAACTCTGTCTCTGTAGACACCATGTTAAGCCTGCCCTCCACAGTGTGTTCTCAATACAGCGGCTTTGGAAAGATCTGCCTGCTCTACAGGGTGGGCGTGCCCCAAATGGCCGTGCCACGAATACCCATTGGCTGCTGTTCTGGGCAGATTGGAACATCTGTGCTCTGATTGGTGGTACGCATCCGTACGCCCTCAGGAGTTGAAGTTTTCTCAGTTGTTTTTTTTTGTGTTCAAGGTTGTGTCAGGATGACAAGGTCATGCCCGCGTTTAGGCCTCACCCACCAGGTCAAGGCCCCGCCCAGGGTTGCCCCGGCGATGTAAGGCTAACCTCACCGCTAGCAGGAAGGAAGTGAAGTACCAAGGGATGAGAAGGAGGACAAGAAAAAAAATGTCAGAAAAGAACAAAAGGCATGCTGTAACGGATCCAGGTGTGAATATTTCCCAAACAAACTCTGATCTGAGGCCGGGCCTGGGGCTTGAACGCTGCTGTGGTGCATTGTGGGTAAGTGCCTGGTGTTGACAGTGTACAGTATAGAGGAGGATGGTGTTACAGCCAGCCAGCTTTTAAACGCCCCCGGGTGGATTGGTGAACGCACGCCTTCGCTGTTTATCCAGGCGTCGCCATGACACCGCCGACGGAGTGAGAGAGACCGGGCCACACCAGGGAGGGAAGGCGGGAGGAGAGGGGGAGGAAGGGATGAAGAAAAGGAAGGAGAGACCGTGGAATCCATCGTTTCCATTCAATACGGTCATGCCATCACTCGTGGCACGGTGATCTCTTTCTGTCCCTATGTCTCTCTTTCTGTCTCTATATCTCTCTTTCTATCTCTATATCTCTCTTTCTTTTTGCCTCTTTGTCCTTCTGACTTTCTCTTATACCTTCTGTATTCCCCCTGTTTCCCGCTCTCCCTCTCCCCCCTCCCTCCCTCCCTCCCTCCCTCTCTCACTCACTCACTCCCTCTCACCAACCACCCCGCTTCTCACTATCCCTCCCTCTCCCTCTCCCTCTCCCTCTCCCTCTCCCTCTCCCTCTCCCTCTCCCTCTCTCTCCCTCTCCCTTTCTCTCCCTCTCCCTCTCTCTCTATCTATCTGGTGGTTCTCTGTGGCCCGCCTGGAGCTGTCAAGGCCAAACCCAGAGCCCAGATCAGAAACAAATGGGTTTTGTCTGGGCACACATGAAGACAGGGAGATAGGTTTATCTAGGCCTTAGTGGAGCTTTAATGGACACACCTCTACCCCACATATACACACAGACACACACACACACACACAGAGACACACACACACTGCATCCCTAGCCCCAAGGAAGAGCTGCTTCCAACCACTTTATCTGTGGAATGTGGGAATGTGGCCTGGAGAGTGAGGAGAGGAGAGGAGAGGAGAAGAGAGGGGGATCGACATGAGAAGAGAGACAGGAGAGAGAGGGGCGATAGGAGCGAGGGATGAGGGAGGGGGATGAGGGAGGGGGATAGGAGAGAGGGATGAGGGAGGGGGATGGGAGAGAGGGATGAGGGAGGGGGATGGGAGAGAGGGATGAGGGAGGTGGATAGGAGAGAGGGATGAGGGAGGGGGATAGGAGCGAGGGATGAGGGAGGGGGATGGGAGAGAGGGATGAGGGAGGGGGATGGGAGAGAGGGATGAGGGACGGGTTGGGACGACAGACCACCGGGCGTTGACAGTCTCCCTCTCAAGGCGGACACCTTCCCCTGAGCGGAATGCCCGGAGGGATTAGAACCCCACACCCTCCCCCCCCTCGCACACACACACACACACACACACGCCCATACATAGAGGCCTGCCTGACCCTGCAGGCCAGTGACCCTGACCACTCCCCACACTGGACTCAGCTGTCCAGGACTGGAATGACACATGGTCTGAATGTTCCCACAGAGAACACCAAGTAGAGAGAGGGAGAGACAGGGAGGGAAGGAGGGAGAAAGAGGGGGAGGAGGGGAGGGACAGAGCGAGGGGTAAAGGGAGAAAGAGGGGGACAGAGGGAGGGAGAGAGAGAGTGAAAGGGGGACAAAGAGCTAAAGAGCGACAGATAGAGCACCAACAACAAAACATCTCCAAACACATTGGTGAAATTCTGTGTGTATAGACTCCCCCTCCCCTCCATCTCTCCATACCCCCCCCCCCCCCTCTGTCTCTCTGTGCTCTCATCCCTGCTAATCCCTCGTTCAAACACTGATGAGTACGTATTGACACACTGAACCATCGCCTGTCTGCCCTGTGTGAAGAGGATTTACCGCCTAAACAAGCACACAACACATACTATACACACACACACACACATGCAGCAGACACACATCACACACACTGTCGACAGACGAACACGCGGTATCCAGACGGACGCACGCACACACATGCACACGCACGCCACACATACTGTACAGAGATGCGCACACACAACCACACACCCGTAAATACATGTGGAGCTCATACACACATGTCACCAAGTGAAATCTGGTGTTAGTCAGAGAGGAATGACAGGCCTGTATGAAAGTAAAACACTCACAACATGATGAACCTCACAAGACTGGATTCTGTTTTAGTGTCTCTCCCTCTGTCTCTCTGTCTCTCCCTCTCTCTATATATACGTATGGGTATATATATAAATATAATTAAATAGGATTCTATTTACATATCTACTATGCTACGTATACTTTCTTTCTGCCTCAATGACCCTCCCTCTCTTTCTTTCTACCACCCTCTCTCGTTCTCCTTCCTTCTGTCCTTCCTTCCTTCCTCCTCTATCCGTGCTCTTAATGACCGTGCCACTAGCCGGGACACGGCACATGTCCATCCATAACAACCCATCTGGCAGACCACAAACTATTGTGTGTGTGTGTGTGTGTGTGTGTCTTGCATGAGTGCTGTGTGTGTCTGGGCCGTCCTCACCCACCTGCTCCACATACAGCCTCAGCGCCTGTTAGCTCCTATCAACACATCGTTCTCCGTGGCGTCGAGTGGCGTGGCTAATCTGCACTGCTAGCCAGCATAGCGGCACACATGTGTGGAGGTAGGAGGAATTTGGCCCAGATGTTCCCCTCGCGTACCCAGAAACAAGCCGCCATGCCTGGGGTCAGTAACGGCCATGACAGCCCCTGGTAGGACAGGGGTTTCTACTGATACGTAAATGTGTTTATATCTATCATTCAGTTGAGGGCAAATATATTTGTTCACATTTAGTTTAAGTTTATGAAAACGACCTTGGTGAGAGCGTGTTTTTGCTCCAGACAAGATGCAGCACATCTGATTTGGTTTATCACGGTTCAGATCGGAATGCGCGTGTGTTAATCCAGATTAATAGATAGTGTTAGCGGAACAAAAGGCACAGTCATTCCTAACACTACGTTCTCACTACAGCCTCATATCAACGCTTCTCTTCTGTACCACTTGACTCCGTACCATTTCAAAATGGCCGCGCCCGTCTTTTCAATCTTTCTTTTTTTTGTTATCGTTTTTGGACTGCCTTGGACTGTTTCGGACTCGGAAATTGGGAACATTTATCTGTACAGATGCGTAAGACCAACAAGAGGTTTCACAACTTCCTCACGGTAGCCTATCAGTATGTGGTACAAACAGCGGTGCGCCTGCACCGTGCCGACAGCTGTGTATCAGTCCTCTGTGGTGAGAACGTAGCGCAGCTCCGACAGACAGAGAGTCCAGCCACTCAGGACTGCAATCAGCTCACGACACAAAGCAGCTCTGCTTCTCTTCGGAGGACAGTTATGGCTGGAGGAACATTAGCTAAATGGATGGCATAAAGCAGCAGTGCTAAATGTGCATCTTCATCTCTGACCCCTAGGGACTAACGTATCCCATAATAACCCAACCTCGTGATCGAGCTGAAGCGACAGCTGGGGACGTGACGTGATTGGACGGGAGGGGTGACAGGAAGTGGAAAGGTAGGGACTGACCAGTGAGCACGGTGCCGCCCTCTGTGAGGATGTAACAAGGGGTTGTGCAAATGCTATTTGATTGAATACACTGTCTACCTATCCACACTGTCTATATCTACATTATCTACACTGTCTATCTATATACATTATCTTTATCGACAAACACTGTCCATCCACACAGTCTATTTATACAATGTCAATCTTCTGGATACTGGCTCAAACTCTCCTTATCCTGTGCTTTCAAAGAGAGGCACTCACTCGTGTATTGACCTGTTTAGTGACTATTCCCTCTGATCTGCTGTGTGTGTGTGTGTGTGGGGGGGGGGACAGTTTGTGTGTGTGAGAGAGAGTGTTGAGTGTGTGTGTGTGTGTGTGTGTGTGTGAGAGAGATGAGATGGGATCTAAGGGGGATATTGAAGGTAGTGACACACTGATAAGGTCAGCCCCTCACATCTCTGCATGCTGATAAAGGAATTAACACACACATGCACACACACACACACACACACATATACACAAGCACGCACACGCAACCATGGACTAAGTACTGATAAGACACATCTAGACATCTCACAGTCTTTGTCCCAGGTTACAATTGCAACACAGCACGACATGATACAGAGAGAAGCATGGCCTTGAATACAGAGCGTTTACTTAAAGCTGCATTAAATCCCCGCCTGCTTTATCCAGCATCCACACAACAGGAAAACATACAACATGCTGCCCTGAGAGACAAACCAAACCCCTCTTGTCTATGTTTGGTTTGTTTCCTATCCTGTGGTTTCAAAGAGGTTCAGTCCTCCATGTATTGACCTGTTCCGGAAGTATGTGTGTTGTTGTGTGTGTGTGTGTGTGTGTGCGCCCTGCCAGAGAAGGCTTTGGAAGACAACACCATGCACTAATAACACCACACCCCCCAGCTTGTCTCGCTCGTCTCAACACACACCCTGAGATTAACAACTGATCCCAACCCAGCCACACCAAACCTGCCTGTTTGCACTGTGCCTGCTCAATGCAGATCCTCGACTCTCACAGAATCACTGTTAAAACCTTGTACGCCTGAGCCTTGATGTTCCGCTTCCTGTAAGCATGTGTCAGGAGATGAGAGAGAGGGAGGGAGAGAGAGAAAGAAAGAGTCTGGGGGGTGGAGAGAGAGAAATAGAGAGAGAGAGAAAGATAGCGAGAGACGGTAAGCGATATTGTGAGAGAGTTGAAGACAGATAGAAAGAGAGACAGAGAGAATGGAAGAGCCTGAGT
>NC_140382.1:16610000-16677500 GCF_054491055.1 Hypomesus nipponensis | reverse complement strand
AGTCAGGGCTAGGTCTATGTGCTGGAGTCAGGGCTAGGTCTATGTGCTGGATTGAGCGGGCCGCACCCGAGCCCAAGGTGTCAGAGCGCGTTAGGGCTCCCAGGCTGCACGCAGCTCCAACACAGGCAGGACAAAAGCGCTCCCTGTCTCCCCTCATTAAGTGATTTAAGTCCCATGTTCCTCCACCTCCTTTCATCGGTGTCCAAAGTGAACACACTTAAAAACCGCCGACCAGAATGGGGTGGGGGGGGGGGGGAAGGGAGGGGGAGAGGGGGGGGAGGGGGAGAGGGGGAGAGGGGGAGAGGGGGGAGGGAGGGGGAGAGGGGGAGAGGGGGGGAGGGGGAGGGGAGAGGGGGAGAGGGGGGGAAGGGGGAGAGGGGGGGAAGGGGGAGAGGGGGAGAGGGGGAGAGGGGGGGAAGGGGGAGAGGGGGAGAGGGGGGAAGGGGGAGAGGGAAAGCTGAGAGCCGAGGCCAGGGAACTCAGGGCTAAATCTGGGAGTTTACACTGGCCATGCTTATTAGTATCCAAAGACTGAGGTAGCGTCACACACAACCGCATGCACTATACACACACGCACAAAATACAGTCAGGCACGCACGCGGTAAACACGCGCACACGCTACACGCACACACTCGTTCTTTCACGTAAACACACTACACACACTTTTCCTCTCACACACACGCAAACACACTCTCACACAGTCTGAATGAGAGATGCAAGCCCCGCCCCCCCCCCCCGCCCCCCCCCCCTCCAAAAACTCCCTCAGCCTCAGTGGGAAACAGCAGCCACTTAATCCATTATCAGTTTCTCCTGCACAGAACTAGCTTTCCCATGAAGGCTTGGTTTAGAGGAGTTTTAGCCACATTCCTGGCTAACGAGGCAGGGCTGTCACTGGGGAAGAGAGGGAGGAAGGAGGAGAGGGCAGGGAAGGAGGGAGGGAGGGAGGAATTGAGGAGACTGCAGAGAAGGAGGGAGGAAAGGGATGGAGGAAAAGGAGGAAAGGGATGGAGGAAAGGAGGGAGAGAGGATAGGGAAGAGAAGGAGGAGAGGGATAGAGGACCACACCGATGGTAGAGATGTTTGGACAGAAGCGTATTTATGATTACAACTGATTAACAGAACCTATTTGATATCATACTTAGCATCTTTGCTCTAAAAACACCATCGCAAAGGGGTGCTCCTCAGGACTAGTCCGTTGGTGTGTGTGTGTGTGTTGGGGGGGGGAGGCATTATCAGTGTGTGTGTGTATGTGTGTGTGTGTGTGTGAAAGGGCTCTCTGGCAAACACGGACTGCTTCAATTAGCACCTGAAAGACAACAGGCTCCTCCAGGCCATTATGTCATCTGTTTGTGAGCTCTCTAATTGGACTCCCCCCCCACCCCCCCCACCCACACACACACACAAACACACACACACACACACACACACCCTGTTGCGGTCCTGTGATGTGCTCTGCATCAGAGTCTATGACAGCTGTCAAACTATAAATAATAGGTTGGGTAATAGCTCAGTGATGGAGCGTTTTGCTGTAGATCAAGAGGTCAGGTTCAAATCATCCCCACCCCCCGTACAAAGCATCGGCTAAAAGCTTCAGCTAAACGAACATGTTATTCTAAACATCACAGCACGCTGGATTTCCTCAGATGTGCGTTGGAACAAAGGAGAGCAGAGGAGAGGAGCCAGAGGAGAGCGAAGAGGGGAGAAAGTCCAAAACTGGGGTTAAAAGATCTCTTCTTATCTGGGATTCTGGACGGCGTCGAGTGAAGGGAAGAAAAGGGAGAAACAACATCCTGTGCAGGGAAGGACGGAGGGGAGTCCTAATTAGAGAAAGCCGTAGCTTGAAGAATTCAGTCTCGAACGCTCTCTCTGAGACAACGACAACAACAGAAGCCGAGCAGAAGGCCCTGACTATCACACGCTAAGTATTCTAGGCATGGTCTGAGAGAGCTGGTTTTCTCCTTGGCACGGGCTCAGTTCTCCTGTCCTCTGTTCTGTTCTGTTCTGGAGGAGCGCTGTGGTGAAGAAGCCCAGGCCTTACGGCAGACTGGGCGTGGTCTGGCCTGGTTGCCGCAGTAACCTCAGGACTCCCACGTTACACCACAGCCATGAGGTCAGTGGACATCTTTCTCTCTCATCTCTCTCTCTTTCCCTCTAGCCTTCTCTCTCTCTCTCTCTCTCTCTCTCTCTCTCTCTCTCTCTCTCTCTCTCTCTCTCTCTCTCTCTTTCTCTCTCTTTCTCTCTCAATGTCTCTCTTTTTTGCTTTCTCTTCTCTCTGTCCCACTCTCTTGTTCTCTCTTCTCTGTCTTTTTCCATTTCTCTCTCACTCCTCTCTATCTCTCCATCTCTCTCTCTTTACTCTCTCTCTGTCCCTGTCCTTCTCGATCTCTCGCATTTTCTCACTCTCTCCGTCTCTTCTTGTCTGTGTCTCTCTCCTCTTGATCTCTCCCTTTCCCTCTCTCTCCCTTTCTCCCTCTCTCCCTCTCTCCCTCTCTCCCTCTCTTCCTCTCTCCCTCTCCCTCCCTCTCCCTCTCTCCCTCTCCCTCCCTCTCCCTCTCCCTCTCCCTCCCTCTCCCTCTCCCTCTCCCTCTCCCTCTCCCTCTCCCTCTCCCTCCCTCCCCCTCCCTCCCCCTCTCTCCCCCTCTCTCCCTCTCTCCCTCTCCCTCTCCCTCTCCCTCTCCCTCTCTCTCTCTCTCTCACTCTCGGAGGACGGCGGGAAAGGGTCGCAACAAGGGTTCTGACCGAGTGACATGGAAGGATGTGTGTGTGTGTGTGTGTGTGTTGGGGGTACTCAGGCCTGTCGTAGACAATACTACATGTGAAACAAGCCAACCAGATGATAGCTGCTGCTTGCTCATGGCTCTTTTAATCGCGAGATATGATCAAACAGATCATTAAGAGGGGATGAAAGTATGACATGACGTGTTTGGCTGTGTCCCCTGAGTGCGTTTGTGTGTGTGTGTGGGTGCGTTCATGTGTGTAATGTGTGTTTGTGTGTAGAGTGTGTGTGTATGTGTTTGTGTGTAGTGTGTGTTTGTGTGAGTGTGTGTGTATGTGTGAGTGTGTGTGTGTTCAAAGCATCACCGTCTTCTCTACGGGAGGGTGTGAGGGCAGAGGAGGAGGGAGGAGAAGACGATAGGGGGGTGAGGGCTTAAGGTGAGGGAGGGTGAGGGGGATCGGGGGTGAGGATGAGAAGGGGATGAGGGGGGTGGGGGTTGAAGACGGAGGCGAGAGGCGAGAGGCGAGAGGCGAGAGGGGGATTGAGGGGGGAGGGGGGAGGGTGAAAGTCTGTGAAGTCTGAGACTCCTTATCCTGCACATATCTGATAGCAGAGCAGGAGTGGGAGTCAGCAACTTCACGACAGACATCTGGACACCAGGGAGGGGAGGAGGAGGGGGAGGAGGGGGAGGAGGGGGAGGAGGAGGAGGGGGAGGAGGAGGAGGGGGAGGAGGAGGAGGGGGGACAGAGGGGAGGAGGAGGAGGAGGAGGAGGGGGGACAGAGGGGAGGAGGAGGAGGAGGAGGAGGAGGAGGAGGAGGAGGAGGAGGAGGAGGAGGAGGAGGGGGAGGAGGAGGGGGAGGAGGGGGAGGGGAGGAGGAGGGGGAGGGGAGGAGGAGGGGGGGAGGGGAGGAGGAGGGGGAGGAGGAGGGGGGACAGAGGGGAGGAGGAGGGGGGGAGGTGGGGGATGGGTAGAGAGAGGAGCCAGGAAAGCAAGCAGCACAAAAGGCCGAGATTGGGGGGGTGGAATGGGAGGCGATTTGGAGAAAGTGAGGACAAGAGAGAAACCAGGCCATTTTCAAGTGACATTTTCACAGTCGCACACCAGATTTACAGTGTGTATGTGCATGTCTTCTGTTACATTGTACCATATCGCCTGAACAGGATTCATTCTGATACAGATGGGATATGATATGATTGCTCTGTGCTTTCTAGTGTCTGTATGCCTAAAATAAGATGGTGTTGCCATGCTTCACAAACCCAGCAGTGTACTTATGCCCCGCCCCCCCCCATCACCCCCCCACCCTGATAGAGAATCCAATCAACCTCATGGTGTACCACCACACTGCCAGTTATCACTGCTGATCCACCAATGAGAAGGCAGCCTTCCTGCTCTACGCTTCATTGGCTGCCGCAGGTTCTTGCTCCGTCCTTATTGGTGTGTCCCGTTTCAGGTCAAGCCTCCTGCACTCTTTGTCTTGGGGTGTGTCATTTGCATAATTCCCATCCTTTTACTTTAGCCTAGAGGATTTGTAATTCTAAATACTCTAGGATTCAAATGACAGAGACAATGGTAAGCAAATGAGGAGCCCTGTGAAGCCGGGACCAGCCAAAGTAATCTCCTCTAACTACACACCCTGCTCAAACTGGGCTCCACATGGACACCAGACTGATCCAGATCTTACACAAATACAAGTTTCCAGCTAACCACTCCCCAAGGGCTCCCTTATCTACATTTTCAACCCAGAACAATTCCAACTAAACATGTGAGGCGGTTCCAGCAAAGACAACAAAAAAGGATATTTGGCGATATTACCATCTTCCACACTATGCAGTTTGCTAATATACATCACTACACTCTGCCCCTCTGTGTAGTGTGATAGTATGCATTCAATTAGCAGTACCACTTATATCGTTTTTCATTATTCAATATTACACTTTTCTACACTATGTAGTATGCTAGTATGCAAAATGTCCATTTCCCCCTCTAAGTAATCTGCCAGTATGCAGTCGTACCATCTATATAGTATTCCAGTTTGCAATACCTCCATCTTCCCCTTCCAGCATGCAACAGCACCATCTATGTAGTAAGCTAGTATGCATTACTGACACTACAGTAGTACTACTGTATCTTCCCCACTACGTTGCTTGGTTGCTGGGCAAACTTCTGCCAGAGCCTGCCTCCTCCACCCAGGGTGGATGGTAAGTGTGCGTGACGTCTGCTCTCCTGTCGCCCCTGGTGTATCGCGTGTCTAGACCTCAATAACACAACTTGTACGTGTCCCATGTGACCAAAGGAGTAGTCACAAGACCAAGCAGCACCTTACAGTCCAGCTTTTTTTCTTCTTTTTTTTCTATCAATTTTTCGGTCATTTGAGACGCTCAGATGAACCGAGAGACAGATTTAGAACGCGTTGGAATTTAGTTTTGGTTGAATTGAAAGTGGTTCTTAGGAAACGGAATGGTAGATTCAAATTTGAATGGTAGATTCCCAATATATTCACTGTACAATACACTTAGGCACTATGTACACTTTTGATTTGATCATAGTAACGATCAAAGCAATAATAACTGATCAAACTTAAGTAACCAAAATGTGTGAAAAAAATACGATAATTTGTTTTTCGTTCAGAAGAACCATCTGTGTGTGGGTCCACAATTAAAGGTAAAAATCTGCACAAATATGTTTATTTTGAGTTGCTACAAATGTTCTTACAATGTTATTCCATCCAGTAATTTTACAATAATTAAAATAAAAACATGTAGAGGGATAAATGTAAAGGGAATAATGTTAAATAAAAAAATGAGTGCAAACAAACTACATTATGATAGTGGGAATATTTTTAAGTAGTTCGATTAATTTAAGTCGATCTTTTAATATTTGTATTATTTTATTGTATAGCAAAACCTTAAGTATCTCGATTCAATTTAATGCAGCGGTAAGGTAAATATATAATTTTAAAATAAAACAATAAGTAACATGAATGCACCTCAAAAACAGCAAAATATCACATACATACCTCAAAATATATTTTTACTGTAGTCCAAAAACTTTATAATAAAAATGAATCTGATTAAAAATGGAGACATTTGCTCACACTTGCTCTGAGAATATATTCAGCATTTAAATACACTGCAACCTTATTACAGATCATGTTAAAGTGTACGATTCTTCTGAAACCTCATGCACACACTTAAAATGGTATTACTATTATTATCATGACTATTATTTACCATATAACTTTTGACATTTTTGGAAACATAATCGTTGAAACATACTTGCGTGAGACACAACAAGCTCTCCTGTATCTCTGCACTTTCTTCTAAGATTATTTAGATGCACTTAGCGTCAACCGCTAATGTACATGTGCTCTTGCTTTAAAAGAAAAATGTGTTTTCTATAAATATTGAAGGACTAACATATGAAAACACTAAATTCTACCAGTATCTCCTGTGCCGCAGCAGCACTACATGAGGCTGCCTGGCCTGTTCTGAACTGCTCTGTCCAGGAGAGCACTTACAGGCCACTGGGCAAAGGCTATGGTCATTAAGATCATAAAATCCAGCTCATAAAGATGTTTTATTTGTTTCCTGAGTGCGCTGGTTGCTTAGGTTTCCATCGGAAGTCTTTACAGCGCAGCAGTAGTATTTCTGTCTGCAGACCTGCCCGATGACTTATAGAGGAATACAGTAACAAGCTCAACCATGGTCCTGTTCCTACTCAAATATAAAGTTGTTTTCTCCTAAGAAGTAGCTGTTTCCAAAAGTATGTTTGATTATAATTAAAAGTAATTTTTCATTTATAAAAAAAAAACCAAACAGATTCATTCAGCAAACTTAGCGTGTTTGTTTAAAGAGAAGCAAGAAAACTATAATTCCCACCAGCCCTGTAATCTCTTTATTATCTCACTGGAACTACCATATAATTCGCAACTGATGCAAATTATTTTTAAGTATCTTACTGCATGTTGGTTTATTTCAAATATATGGAATTAAAGTGTACCTCTGAGCAGTTTTATTAATTCCTAAAATTGTTATAAGTGAAGTCAACTTCAAAGTCTTTACATTTAATATACCTAAGGATAGCCTTGTTTGCATTGTGTGTTTACCTCAAATGTATCTAATTTGTTATATGGAATAAAAATAATACATAATAATAATAATAATAATAATAATATATATAACGTGTTTTATTATATATATAAAATATAAAACATAAATACAGTCAACCCTCTAATTCTGTCTCAGAGTGGTGACATCAGCGGGCTGAACCAGAATGGTTTCATCCTCCAGCCCACAGCTATAACCAGGAATCCTGTTCCACCAAACTGGTTTGAGAGGAAGTCTGCGTTTCCAGCGACTTTTTCTCCTTTTTTCTCCACTCCTTCATGAGTGGTAGGCAGCTACTTCAAAGCAGGACAGTTCAGGTTATCTGTGACCTGCGCTCATTGTTTGGAAACAAAGCAGGGATGTTCGGCCATTAGCCTGTCTTTGTAGCGGCTTGCCTAGGTGTGATATACAGCCTGTCACAGGAGGTACTGCGGAGCCTATCTCTGTATCTACTACATGAGAAAAGAACAAAGACCGAGCGGAGAGAATAGCCCTGTGAGGAACACACGCCCCTAGACGCATCACCTAGCCCCTTTGAAATGACCACTAAAACACCAATGTATTTAATTATACACCATACCTCAAACCGTAGAAATACCGCAAACACTTCAGTCTTTACTGAATTTAGAAGTGGACAAAAGCTCTGAGCGCTGGGCTGATGAGTGGGGCCTGCAGGGCCTAGGAGCGGGAGTATTCAGCCAAGACATCTCATTGGTTGGAAGACGCAAGCAGGGATTGGCTGGACGGCTTCATTCTGTGAGGACTCGGAGCGCAGGGACCTGTTACTCCGGCTGCCCTCGTCTCGTCCCCTGCTATGTTTGCGGCCCCACGCACGCGATCCCTCGCTCCGCCTGGCTGCACCCTCTCATCGCATTACTTCTGCTATTCTAACTCCTCCATCAATTATGCACTAGAATAACTGAGGGCCCTGGAAGAGCCGGGACATAAAGGGAGATCATGGGCCGAGGCGAGGGGGAGCGTCTGCCTGCGTGCTGCCTCCGTGCCGCCGCTAAGAGGGGGTACCGGAGCCAAGGGCACCGGTGCGGAGAGGGCAGGCCGCACGCCGTCACGCCCACCATGGCACAGATACTCCCCGGGGAGCTGACAGCAAGGATCGTACCCTCTGCTGCTGACTGGAGGAGCCCTGTTGTCAACTGCCCCAAATACCCCCCCATACCCACCCCAACCCCCCCCACACACACACACACAAAAAGGGACGCTCACCCCTCTTTTTCCTTTTCCCTTCCATGCACCCCCCCCCCCATTCCCCTCCCTACCCCTTAAAACATCTGACGCTAAACCCCCTCTGCATGCACCCCCCCCCAAAAAAACAAATCCCTTCTTCATTAAACACTAACAGAGCAAATGCTTTTTGGAGTGATTTGAGTCGTTCAGAATGTAGGTTAATCATGTCGTGAGGGGGCTGCTGGCTCCTGCCAGTGAATTAAGAAAGGGGCGGAGCCTGCTCAGAACCCCGGTTTCAAGACTCACAAAGTGTCTCCTTTCTCGAGAAACAAAATGGAGTCCAACTCGGAAATGGCGGACGCCACTTCCCGTTGTTTCTCAAGCGCCGGGCTGACGCCGCAGATCTGAGATTGCGATCGACACCGCCTGAACTTTCCTAACTGAGGTGACGAAAAAAACGTCCCTTTTCAAAACTGCGACTCTGCTGAAGCGCACCGGCATAAAAAAACACACTAGTTAGTAAAGAAAATATATGAAAAATGCCCCCCCCCCCCCCCTCCTCTCTGCTTTAAAGTCATGCCGCCCTGACCTGGATCTCTCCTGGTTGCGTGTGAAGGTTTGCTGTTCAGGCTCCAAATCGAGATCGCAAACAGCGTGTTAATATTTCATGGGTCCCTCAGCGCCAGGCATGCTCCAGCCCAACAGGAGCAGACGCTCTCCCTCTCCACGGACCGGTAAACCACACTAAAGGTCCCGCAAAGTCACACCAAGTTCACTGCCAGAACATTGCCCATCTAACACATTGAACTGTCACTCTGCCATGTGGTGTTGAAGCAAACGTGTTCTCAAAACCGCCCTTGTGATGAGTCCACGGGCGACACAACCGCCAAAACTGCTTCGCAGCTTCTAGCGTACGCCAAGTCCTCTCCCAGACCTGTTCAAACATGCCCCATAAAACAATATGACTGCGTTATTAAGATAAGAGGGCTGTTTCAACCTTTCAGATGATAAGGATTTACACCAGTCTAACCGAAAGCAGCTTGAGAGATAGCAGTTCCGGATACCTGAGATTCTTTTGACTAACCGTTACAATGCAGTTTCAGTCTACCAAGTGCTGCATGAAAAATATACCAGAAAAAAGCTCCTACAATTTTTACAATGGAAAGGCCTGAGGTAAACATGGTTAGAATTCTGTTATAAACTTGTATTATATTACCCACATAACATTACTGGAGAATAATAGTCATTGAAATAGAGAGGAGGCTCTTTCCCAAACCGCAGTGACCCAAATAACCCTTGAGCAGCTTCTCAGGTATGTGTGGCCTGTCTGCGGACACAGTCACAGATGTGTTTTTTAACAAAGTTTTCCGGCCCATTTCAATTCATTTTGGAACGGTAAATAGTTCGGGTCGGCAAAACCGTGCCTCTCTCGTGCCAGCCTTTCCGCCAGGGGCCAGGCCTGTCCGCTAGGGGCCCGATGAAAGCGCCCGTCCCTCGTTAGTGTCAGGACAAATTCTGCGGGCGTTCCAGCTCCTAGAGCTACGCCCTTCTGCCCAGTCTCACTCTCATGCAAATGATAACAGAAGATAGATGGTGTGGCTGCTGCAGACGAAGAGAGAGTTGGTTGTGGGAGGGAGGGAGGGAGGGAGGGAGGGAGGGAGGGAGGGAGGGAGGGAGGGAGGGAGGGAGGGAGGGAGGGAGGGAGGGAGGGAGGGAGGGAGGGAGGGAGGGAGGGAGGGAGGGAGGGAGGGAGGGAGGGAGGGAGGGAGGGAGGGAGGGAGGGAGGGAGGGAGGGAGGGAGGGAAATTGAGCGAGGGAGAGAAATTGAAAAGTCTGAAAACTGCCATAATGATCTTTGAAATTATCAATGCTTTTTTCTCTCCACCGCTCATCTCCATCTTTCCACCAATTTTGCTGAGTCAATTTGTTCTCTGCATGTATTCCATCCATTTGAAGTCTGCAGTGCAAACGCATCCTTCATTTCCCTTTTCTCTGAAAGAATGGTCTCTCAGGAGCCATGCATTAGATAATTCGGTGCCACTTTGGTAGAAAGTGTTTTTAAGGAGACCTGTGCTTTCTCTACCGGTTCATTTCGGTACGTTTTTGTTATCTCGTCCTTGGGTACCTGTGCAAACTCCAGTTTCATTATGCTTCTTGTTCCGCTAAAGCGTACAGTAATAGGGGGTCCAGATATCCCCTGCAGACTGCAAATAACGCACCAGAGCTGGTGTAGGTTGAGTGTTGTGTGTGTAAGTATGTGTGTGAGTGCATGTGTGTATGCTTGATTGTGAGTGTGTGTATGTGTGCGTGTGAGTGCATGTGTGTGTGTGTGAGTGCGTGTGTGTGTGTGTGAGTGCATGTGTGCGTGTGTGAATGAGTATGTGTGTGGGTGTGTAGGTGTGTGCGTGTGTGTAGGTGTGTGAGTGTGTGTAGGTGTGTGTGTGGGTGTGTAGGTGTGTGTGTGTGTAGGTGTGTGTGTGTGTGTGTAGGTGTGTGTGCTGCCTCCTCCGCCCGCCAGCACCAGTGCGTGTCAGGGGGCTCAGGCACTCTTTAGGGCCTTTTAGAAGGTCCAGAGGCTTTGCTGCAGTCATTAGGGGCTGGGGCTGATTAATGTGATTGGTCAGGCAGGGCCTGGCTTTCTGAGAGAGGAACAGAGAGGGGTGAAGGGTCCCACAGGAAGTGTTTTGTGTCTCCACACAAAGGGAAGCTGACCTCTTAAGCCCCTTAGAGCCTCTTTGCTAATACCCTCACCGGTGCCTACAAAGACACCGTGGATGCCATTTCACCACTCACATTTAAAAAAGCACACTCACAAAAAAAGAAAAGATTAAACCTTTAAGAAACGGCAGAAAAGTAAACCTCTGGGCGCTGGACTGAGACGAAGAGATTAGGCCCGGGGAGCTTGTGCTTTAATCCAGCAACTGAGGGGTGCCTGGAACAGCTATCCTGGAAAGTAACTCTCAAACAAATAGATATTTATTTGTTTCAGGAATCATCTGATCTTGTCTCCGTATAACTCAGCCAAAACAGAGACGCAGCGTGTTTTTGACAAAATGATAAGTGTAATCTTGTGTCTGAATGCTGAGCTGCATTGTTGCCAGGTAGAGAGATGAATACCATGAAGAAGAAGACGGTTTATCTGAGGGCTTCATATTGTAGATGCAGATCCACCGTCTGTAATTTCCCCTGAAAATAATGTCAATTTATCTATTCATCCAGCCAGCCTGTCTCTGATCTATCTATCCTAAAGCACTCATACAAATAGTGCATACAGTACAGCAGGAACTCTACGCTCAAAATTGCCTGGTTCTTACAGGATTTCTGTCATTATAATACAGGAAAGGTCTATATTTTGTCATTACTATCTCAACTACCAGGCATGGTGCAATGATAAGAATTCAAATTCTACAACCCCGTCTACCAGGTCACACTGCAACAGGGTTCTTAGTTCTAAACCGTTCCTCAACGTCGGTCAGGGTCCACTGTCTCTAACTTCTCCGGAGTTCCCGTCTGTCTAACCTCCACAGCAGGGGTAGAAACAAGGGTTCTGACCCAGCACAGGGGCCGTGTGCTTCGGCTTGTCTCCTGCTCTAACCCCTGGTAACCCTGGGCAACCCTCTGCCCTCCTTCCGGAAGCTTCTTCACCCCTGTGACCTGTGAGTTGTGACCCCGTTGTGTGACCCTTCCCCCTAACACATTCACCCCCAAAACGAACATTTTCACCCCTACAACTAACAAATTCACGCCTAGAACCAATACATTCACCCCCAACCCGACACGTTCACCCCCAAAACTAACACATTTACGCCCAGAACTAACACCTCCAGACCTAGAACTTTCACCCCCACCTCCACCCACCCATCCACCCCCTCCCCAGCCACCACATCTACCTCTCCCTCTCGTTCACTCCCCTCCCTCCCTCCCTCCCTCCCTCCCTCCCTCCCTCCCTCCCTCCCTCCCTCCCTCCCTCCCTCCCTCCCTCCCTCTCCTCCCTCCCTCCCTCCCTCCCTCCCTCCCTCCCTCTCTCTGTCTGGCTCTTTCTAAGAGTGTTCGCAGAGCTGGCTAGGGGCGAGCACCGGAGGAACAATGGTGGCTTTTCAGCCGGGCCGGGTCGGCGCTGGGAGAGGGCCGTGGTCCTGAGACCTAGTCAATATTTGGACGCCGCGGCTTTTTGTGTCCGTTTTGAATCCAAGCGGAACCAAACAGCGGGGAGCCGGGAAAGGCTGAGGGGGAAAGCGAGGGTAAACACAGGGAACAATGCAAGCGGAGAGACTCACAATGCCTCTGGGAAACTATCACAACATCAACTTGCCACAAAACTGAAAAATGGTGTATTGTTTCTTAAGTGGAGATTAAAAACCATCCTGAGAAGACAAAGCGAGCGGCGGAGGTCATTCTGCCCGGAGTAGGACCATGTGTGAATGGCAGACCCAGCCGGAACAAAGCAAACCCACAGCTATTTTACCATTTATCCGAGTACCTTCTCTCACAGACCAGTGAATCATCCTGTAAAACGACATCAAACTCCCTTTGAAAAGGATGTTGCTTTTGTGATCACCACCTCGATAGTAACCATAGTTACCAAAGCAGATGAGTCTTCCCCCCCCCCCCCACCCCAAAAAAAAAACACCCCCAAAAAACCTAAGTCTCTCAACTGTCTTAGAGGGAAATATGGCGCATCTGTTGTGGAAAGCTTTGAGGGGACATTATCAGGGCTTAAACCAGTGCCCCGGGGGGGTCGACACTCCGGTGGAGCGCTGGAATCCCTCTGCCCAGCTGTCAGGTCGTTAGTCCCACCCAATAAGGCCCTTTGATGAGGAGGGCTATCGGTTTCCATGGCGTTGGAGACACAAACAGCGCGGAGATTAGCGACGGAACTCAGGCCCTGATTCTTCCCTGATCCCACCTATCAGCAACAAATAAACACCTTCGCCAAATGCCGGCGGTTTCCAGATGGAGTCGCATTCACGCTAAGTGTAGGCCGGGAGGGGGGGGGGGGTGGTTGGGGGGGGGGGGGGGGGGTTTATAGCAGGTAACTCATTAATGAGAAGGTGGGAGACTCCTCTAGTTCACCTTAGTTTCTCCATTCTCTTACAAAAGACCCTAACCCCCCGCCCCCCTCCCTCCTGTCACAGTCTGTTTATCCAGCATTCACACATCCATGATAACCCACAACCAGACAGTGATACTATTGACCCTCTCTGTCACATCTCTCCCCTCTACGTCCCTCACAGATGGTAATCTAGGTCATTCACATCTCCAGCCAATTAGAGCAACAAATGACACACAGAATAAATGGGCATGTTTGTAATTGGGGATAGACATTTAAAAGTGCCTCTATTTCAGAATGACGGTATTTCACAATTGCTCTCCGGATGACTCCAGCTTAGGGCTCAGTGGCTTTGTGACTGGTCAACGGGGCTGGGAAGCACTTCATATTATTTTAATGAAGTTGTGTATCATGACGAGAATGACTCCTACTGTGTCTAATTGAGGCATATTTAGCTCTGAGCATGGTTGAATCATTACCGTAGTCACACCCCTGTTCAAACCGTCTCGGTAAATCAAGAAGGAAAATAACCCGTCATTCAGAAGGACTTTCATGACGTTGTACGGCAGGCAGGGAACAGAAACTGTGTTTACTGAACACACACCTTCAACCTGCGTATGCGATGATTAACAACAACAAAAACACAAAAAAAATATACACGTGACAATGTCTTCACCGTTTTCATTTTTCACGAGTCACTTCCCATTTCCATTTCAGGTCCCCTGTAGGGGATTTCATGAATGGCTGAGAATGGACGGAGTTGGGCGCCATTTTTCTTTTTTTCTTTCCTATGGTTGGAAATGTAAGAAAAAACGCAGCGGAGACGAGGAGAGGAGGAGGGAAGGTAGGGAGGGAGGGAGGGAAAAAGGCTCATATGGAAGTTGTGACTATACCACAGCGGGGTTCGAGGCCCTGTCGCTGAGTACGGCCGTTTCCCAGCGGGGGCCGAGGCCGACGGTCAGACCCAGAGCACCGCAACACTCCTCCACAAGGTCAGGGGCTCCAAGCCCCCGTTACATGAAACAGTGAGGTCGGGTTTGTATCAGAGCCCCGTGAATGAGAAAGTAGACAGTCATTTAGAGTTACTCATTTATTTACCCGAGGAGCTCCATTCTCCAGAGACAAACCCCCAGCGGGGTGGCTTGCCTGCCCGCCAGAGGGCCTTTAGGGCTGGGGTTCACCCTGGCTGCTGTCCCCTCTGACGGATGCTTAACCCGGGCACGCCTGGTTACTGCAGAGTGTGTGACCCCGGCATGTGTGTGTCTCTCACAGGAGCATGCCCCACGCTGGGACTGGGCCACTGCTCAAATGCCCCTCTGTGCTCCCCTTATTGTCTGGCCCAGCAGGGGGTGGGGGTGGGGGGGTAGGGGGTTTGGGGGGCAGGGACGGGGGGCATGGCAACCGAGGGGTAGAACTTGGGAACTAGTGGGAAGATTTCTAGGCAGGAGGATGCTTGGACGAGGCCCGCATGACTGCTTGGGTATCAAATCTGGTCTCTCGGAGAAGCGAGGGCAAGGGGTGGCTCTGAACTTCACGGGCTTTGATGCGAACCTACATTTGCATTTATCACCTGTTTATTCTCCAACCTTTCCGGGTTCATTGAGCAAACTTTGCCTGGGGGTAATCAGGAAATGAGAAACAACATCATATTTTGACTTCATGCAAAGTCACACCGACAAAAGAGTTTGTCTTATCCCCAGGCAAAAAAAACCTATTTAACTGACTCATGGTGGAAACGCTGTACATTCTGTAGCCTTATCTGGTCTGACCTGATCATGCATATCTTTGTGTACAGCATTCAGACAGCCTGGCACACTCACACCACAACTATTTGCCAGGTTTTAATTGCATTCAGAAGGGTTATGTGAATCATCTGGGGAGTTTACCAAACAGAACTGGGAGAGGAGAAATGCTAATTTTGCTGGTGACAACCTATGTGACCATCGCATTGCAGCGAAACTAGATCTTTTCCCTTGAGGTAACTAATTAGCAAAATATATCTGAGTGTGTATACGTGTGTGCGTGCGTGCAAGTATTGCCATTACATAAAAAAACGGAATGTGGAAACTTACTCCTCAATATTTTTGAGTTTGATTAAACATACCCTAACCCTAATAATTAAAAGAAAGAAAAATATATAGTGAATTCGCTTCGCTAACTTGGGAACTAAATTGTAAAAGGCTGCGTGTTCTAACTGTTGAAGGTACATTTGAGCACATATCTTGGTGCCGGTTTCACATAGAAAATCGACATTAGACTGCAATTTGCGAAGCACAAGCCGTAGACGCAGGAACTCTCCCAGTAGGAGACAACAGTATTCTTCTCATGTTCTATACAGAATCAGTTCGCTTATTCTGTAAGGAAAGGGCCATTTGTCACATTCAAATGATCGGTTTCCATTCAATGGCGAGGACCCGGGCAGAACCAGGCAGTCATACAACCATTTAGACGAAATGGATCTCGCGTTACAATAGCCTATAATTATGCTAAGTGAACTGTATCTCAGAGTATTGATCATCTTAAATTTACACACCCGTTCTTTGCACCTGCCCACACGAAATAAATCATGTGTTGCAGTGGTCTAAAATTCGAAATGATGTTCATCACAGACCGACACCGTAGATTTCAAGATGCTCTGATATTTCACCCAGCGTTGTGGTACCCCCCAACATGAAGCCTATGTCAAGGGTGAAGTTGCGCATGGAGTTGGTAGCCCTTGTGCCCGTCTGTAGCCGATGTGAAACATAAACACACATTGTGGGTTACGCTTGACACTTACCTGGGGTTGGTGCGGTTCCAGTAGACGGCATAGCGATCGGACACAACCTTGGAGGCCGGCTCCTGGCCGTACACACACATCCAAACGATGAGGGATACGACCAGGATCATCTCCACCTGCGCCATTGCTCTCAAACTTGGACACGCCAAAGTCCTTCCTTATGCAGCTTCTGACGCGGTGAAATCTTCACAAGAATAGACGAAATGCGAAATTATATTTACATTTGAAGGCCTTGTGAAACTCAGTTCCTCTGAGGTATCCAAACAGATGACTTGTCTGATTAGGACTTCACAAGGCAGTTCAATGCGCCGATACTGTTACAGTCATTAGGTATTAGAAATCGACTTCAATTGATTTTTGAGGGATACAAAAGCCTTGCAAAAATCGTCGAGGATGGTCCGAAATGTTCAGAAATCAGCCTTTTCAATTAAATATTTAGCTATTATAGTCAATAGCCGTCTTCAGCAATATTTAAGTAGCATCAAGCGCACCCTTTCAAATACATTTAATTAGATGCTCCACAAATAGGCTATCCAAAAAAATTGACTCAGAACGTGTTTCTGTTGTAGTGGTATGAATATAACTTTTAGCGGATATATGAAGTGCGCTACACTCTTAAGTTCAACTCTTTTTTTTAGAGGCAACAGGAACTCACTGCAGTTGAATTAATTTGCCGAAGAATAAACTGCTTACGGTGGTCCATGAACAAAATATCTGGCGAATAATAGAAATAAGTAGAAAACAAATAAGAAAAACGAACTCCGACGAAAAACTGGTGAAGAGTCTCTCCCGGTCTTCTCTGCCGCTGTCCTCGCTCAACGACGGATCCGTGTCCTCGGCGTTGTCGCTGGATTGTCACGGAAAAAACTGTATTCGCAGCTATAGGGCTGAACGGGATTTCTTCGAATGTGCCGCAACACAACACAAATTGATAAAATCCTCCGCTTGACCGTAAATGTTGCAATAGTGAATAGGGTAATAGAATGGGTTTCAGAAGCCGGAACGGTGGGAAGTCGTGTTCTTCAGTTTGAAGAACTGAACTAAGTCCGCGCTCGCACGGCCATGCTCCCCTACTGTGCTTTCTCGGGTACAGTTTCAGGCTCGCGCACAATCTCATTGGTTAGAATTTTGAATGATGGGCGTTTCGCTTACTAAAACAACATCCCTCCCCACGAGGGAGTATATTTGCTTCCACAAGAGACAGATAATTCATTTCACAAGGTAGGCACAGTGGACGGGGTTTATCACACATACAATCCTGAGGAGTTGGGAAGATCTGTCAGTTTTACACATTTCAGTGGCAGCGTTAGCGGTATGCAGCGCCACTAACAACTTTGTTTGTCTATTTGTCATCGTATTGTTGTAAATTATAAATGTATTTCTTCTGCTTAAAGATTTGACAATATCATCTCAAATGTATTTGTGTCAGTAAAACATTATATTCCACGTACTAAGGCCATTTCAAGCCAGTTGGGAAAGTTTGCGTTTGTCACAAGGCGCTGGCTTGTTTTACGCCGCGTTTAGTGCGTGTCCTGGCGCCCCGCAGTGGAAGCAAATAAAATCGTTCCCTCGAAAGCAGACAGTCGCTCTTACGGTTGATAGGCATAATAGATGCATTAGCATAATACAAATGAACGTTGGACGTGTTAAATGCACACAAGAAATCAGTTTGCGCTCGTTTGTTTTTCAATGTAGATTTGATGGTGTGCCAGTAGATTAGGCGGTCAAGCATGTTATTGCTGTGCATGTTGCGTTGCATGCAGACACCATTAATGCCTGTTGGAGCGGCAGACATGGGACGGTCTGGTGTGGTAAAACTAATCCCTTCCCTCGCAGTACCGTGCGGAGACCTCGCCAGTGTGATCAACAAGAACTTTGCAGCAGTAAATAGTTCAAGATTAAAGCATATCAACATTCCTAAACCGTGACTGTCAACTTACTTGCCGTTTGTATAACCTCATCGTTTTGGGCGGGGGTCTAGTTCGAAATGATGGCCCATTGTCCCCCCTCCAACATAAACACATAGAGATGGTGTGTCTGCCAGGGCCGTAATCATAATATATTTTAGGGGGGACACATCCCCCCCAATATTCAAATCTGGTCAAAATGCCCCCCCCCCCACCACCACAATATATGTTCCGGGAATACAACAGTACCTAAGAATGATTTGCTGGACATGTTAGTTTCCTCCAGGATCACAATTACTCTTAGACTTGTTGCTATTGTTGGTTAGCTGTAACTGATTTAAAATTCTTGCACTCACTGTGAAATATTTTTACTGTTGCTTGCTTTTCTACAGGTACACTCTTGCACTTTTTTGAGGTTCATGTTGTTTAATTGTAACTTGTTTAACTATGTATTCTTCATGTTTGGCTACCCGCAATGTTTGGGGCTATCTCTGTGTTATGATCAGTGACCTATGCACTTTTGTAAAGCTCTCTCTTGAAAGTCGCTTTTGGATAAAAGCATCTGCTAAATGAATACATGTAAATATATCAATATAAAAAATATAAATTAAACAATAAATGTGCTACCCTACTACAACAGGCAACCACGCACTCTGTCTGAAATTATCATAAAAAATAATATAATATTCATAACTAAATGTAAAAAGTTTTCAGGGGGGGACCCTCAGACTCCCCAGCTGATTTTGTCCCCCCGACCCCATTTTACACCGACCCCATTTCACTGTCCCAATGATGTTTAACATGGTAAACAAAGATCTACTGTACATGGATAAACTCTCAACCAAGGTCTATTCATAACAAGCTTGGTTTATTTACAGGCCACAAACTGGACAACCACATCATCTTAATTAAAGGACTGTGTTTACAGTCATTACGGTTCAGACTGTTTGGGCTGGCTTTTCTGTTGGTGTGATGGGTGCGTGTCTGCACGTGGTGTGTGTTGTGTTTGTGTCGTGTGGGCATCTGTGTGGTGTGTGTGTGTGTGTGTGTATGCATGTGTGTGATGTGTGTCTTCATGTAGTGTGTAGGCATGCATGCATGTACTGTATGTGTGTGTGTGTGTATATGCATGCATGTGTGTGGTGTGTGTCTTCATTTAGTGTGTAGGCATGCATGCATGTACTGTATGTGTGTGTGTGTGTATATGCATGCATGTGTGTGGTGTGTGTCTTCATTTAGTGTGTATGTATGCATGTACTCTATGTGTGTGTCTGTGTGTGTGTGTGTGTGTGTGTGTGTGTGATCCATCACACTAACAGACCCAGACTCTCAATCAAGCAGACTAATCCCGAACCATAATCACTCCTCCCCGCGTGCAACTCCTGTTCCACTTCATGCTCTGCTATCTGTCCATGTCTCCCAAAACAATGGAGGCCTCGTAAATGAGGGTCAGCGAGGCGGCAGTGTGGGGGGTGCCGGCTGCCTCCTGACATCCAGCTGTACCTCTTCCTCATGGCTCTACTTCCTGTAGGCTCTTTTCAAGTAACACTGTATTCCACACTCTGAATATGAGCAACATGTATGAACATGGGAATAGGTGAAAAGTACGTCTCGGAAAAGCTATGATTCGAGGAACGAGATATTTGCCGGTTTGCACGTATAGGCCCCAGCTACGCACCACGGCACACATTACTTGAGTGTTTGTAGCCCGCTCGGTAAACGCCACGGGCAATCTCTCAGGAAACCTTACACAAAGAGATAAGTTGGAAGAACGGCCCTTATTGTCCTGTTTTTCTATGGTTTATAAATAAACACACGTATGCCATTCTCGTCGACATCGTGTGTATTTATGTTACAACAGAGTCGTAACGCCCCAGAGTCCTAATCCATTAGCAGGGATAAACGCACTCTAATCACATTCTCTAGCGGTGAAACCAGATTCCCTGAATGTGGTTTTGTAGACTTTGATAGCCCGTGCTGTTGCCTAATGCTTATGAATTCAGCTCCACAGACCGGATGGTCTTTTCACCTTGGGTTGTCTGTGGGTCCCAGCACTGTATCAGATTAGACATCGTTTGGCTAAATATACTGCACTACTGTTTGTTTTAGGGTGTTAGCCTGGGAATGAGCTTGGATGATGTAACACTCAGGGTTCTTGAAGGCTGTCTTATTAAAACGTTTGGGAGTATTAAATTGGAGGGTGAGTGCTCAATCTCTCTCACTTCATTCTCTCTCTCCTTCATTTACCGTCTCTCTCTCTCTCTTTTGCCATCTCTCTTTTACTCTCTCTCTTTTGCTGTGTCTCTTTCTCTGTTTCTCTTTCATTCTCTCTCACTTTCGCTCTCTCTTTTATTGTCGCTTTCAGTGTCTTAATCACTCTCACTCTCTCACTCTCCTTTTCTCTCCCCCTTTGTCTCATTCTCCTCTCCTCCTCTGCCCCTCCTCTCATGTACTCTCCCTGACTGTGCGTCATGCTATCGCTCTCACAGAAAAATAAATGTTTATCTTTTCCCCAGCGGAGCGGTTTATTTCCCTGTCTCTCCTCAGCGCTCCGTCTAAAACTCCAGCGTGAGCCGTCCCAGCTGACCACCCCAGAGGTGAGGAGGCGACAGACACACACACACCATCAGAGCTGTGGCAGAACACACAAGTCTTTCCCGAGAAGTGGCAGTTGAGAGAGCAGGGTGTTTATAGGATGCTGCGACCATGTTGGTTTAGATTGGGATGGGTGTGGGAGGTCCAACCTGTTTCTGCGAGGCACCTGGGTGAACTCTTCTGTATACATGACCTCTGGAACACAAATACACACACGCACATAAACACACACAAACTCCCCATCCCCTGCACTCTCTCACACGCGCGCACACAAACTCCAAGTGCCTTTGCTTCAAACACACATGAACACATACATTCCTCGTGTGTTTATTCACGTAGGAACAGCCCTCCTTCTGCGCGTGCTTTTCATGAGTGAGGTTTCTCTGTTTCAAGGTAAGCCACGGCTGACTCATTGTGGCTGCCCTGTTTAAAGTCATTGTAAAGAGACTGAGGACTGCTGACATTGGAATGCCTGCTATTTCTGTGGGAGCCGTTTCTCACCAGATCCTTTTCTTTTTCTTTCTTTTTTCTCCAGTTTCCACATTTCTGCTTCGGAGGAGGAGAAGGAGCGAGGAGAGAGTCACTGCTCTGCGTGACCTGCCACAGCCAGAGGGAGGAGGGAAGGAGACAGGGATGGAGAGAGAAGGGAAGGATGGAGATCTATATCTGTCTGTCGGTCTGTCGATCTATCTATCTATCTATTTGTCTGTCTGTCTGTCTGTCTGTCTGTCAAAGCAACGGATCCAGGTCTGAGAGGGTGGGGAGCAGTGAGGGTATGCGTGGAAGAGTAGGAATGTCTGGCTTAACTTCCGACGGACACCTGATCTCTCTTCTGGGAACGCCTGTGTGAGAATGAAACAGACACGTTTCAATGAAGCAGAGAAGCCAAAGGTGGCTTTTACTGTGAAATCCCGTTCAGGAAACACACGGCTTGCTCTGTGGGGGTGCGGGTGGCTCAAACTAAAATGTAAACATAAAACACAGATGTCCTTCCCAGTTTGGACTGGACTCATAAAAACCAGTCAGACGGAGTCTGTTGTTGTTTCTATGTGATACACCACTGTTGCTACACGGGTGCCTGCGCAGACAGGGCCTTTTAGCCTCGAGACATGTTCTGGTTCAGGAACGTTTTCAGATCGTTTTCAGTCTGGCTTCCCATGTTAGATGGGCGGCAGGCGGAGGTGGTAGGTTGAGCTAACTTCTCAGAGGGTGGTTAGCGATGTCAGGTCGTATTCTCTCAACATGGCCCGCGTCTTTCAGAGGAGCCAGGTCCTGGGAGAGGAGAGGAGGGGAGACCAGGAGATTAACCAGGTATGTCCTGTGAGAGGAGAGGAGGAGAGGAGCCAGGTATTGGGAGAGGAGAGGAGACAAGGTCCTGTGAGAGGATGGAATGCTCTGCTGTGGCGGAGGACAGCGTTGTTAAGGGTCAGAGAAGCAGCCAAGGAGAGGATACCCTGCTGGGGAATACACCCAAGAGAAACAAGGAGGAGAGGAGGAGAAGAAGAAAGAGAGGAGGAGAGGAGAAAGAGGAGAAAGAAAGAGAAGGTTTGGAGAGGCGGAGGAGAGGAGAAGTGAGGAGAGGAGACGAGGAGAAGTGAGGAGAAGATGAGGGGGAGGGTAGTAGGGTTAGGGTTGGGGAAAAACGAGGAAAGGAGGAGGAGAGGTAGAAAGCCTGGAGAAGCAGCCGAACCCTGGAGGTACAGAGCTGAACCATCCAGAACAGAAGGCCAGTCACGTTGCACGTCTGAACTGTTGTATTCATGAGCGAAGCAAAGAGTGAGAGGGGCTATTAGCTGAGGAATGTTCTCTCCAGACTGATGAAGCACTTGTTTTTTCTTTTAGAGGGGGGAGCGGGGGGGGGGGGGGGGGGGGGGTTAGTGTCCTGGTGTTTTAAAGACACATCCCTTGTGAGTATTTAACTCTCCCTAAATGCTGCCTAGAGGTGGTGTATTTGTTTTGGTAATCTGCTGAAGAACCCCAAAGCAGCGCTCTGGAAAGTTGTCAATGGGGATTAGAGCTAAACCCACCAGGAGATGCTTAAGCTGCGCATTATTTGGAAGAAGCCCAATCTTCTAACACATGGTGGACCAATCCCATTATGGCCCTGGTTGGTTTCACACTACAGTCAGCATGTTGGAGGTTGGGGGTGTTGGGGGGGTGGGGGGTGGTCGGGATAGGGAAAGGTCTTGGGTTTTGTGGTGCATTGTGGGATTGCCTGGATTGTGTTTCATGTCATGGAGAGACACCTATGTAAAGGGCTTGAGTGGTTACTCCGTCTCTTTCTTTTGTTATATCTTGTGATAGTTATCTATCTCTCTCATATCTCTGTCAGAACAGAGTTGTGCTGGTGTGTGGCAAGTTGGCAGAGGAGGAGAGTGTTTTGGTCCATTAGGGTGCAACGTAATGGGTGCACACAGATGTGGAACCAGCACTTACCCTGTCATCCGTTCCAACATGTGTAATCCACTGTCATTTACATAGCTTCTCTCTCTCTATGTATCCCCCCCATCTCTTTCTTTCCCTCTGTCTCTCCGCATCCTCACTGTCTCTCTTTCTGTCTCTCCGCATCCTCACTGTCTCTCTTTCTGTCTCTCCGCATCCTCACTGTCTCTCTTTCTGTCTCTCCGCATCCTCACTGTCTCTCTTTCTGTCTCTCCGCATCCTCACTGTCTCTCTTTCTGTCTCTCCGCATCCTCACTGTCTCTCTTTCTGTCTCTCCGCATCCTCACTGTCTCTCTTTCTGTCTCTCCGCATCCTCACTGTCTCTCTTTCTGTCTCTCCGCATCCTCACTGTCTCTCTTTCTGTCTCTCCGCATCCTCCCTGTCTCTCTTTCTGTCTCTCCGCATCCTCACTGTCTCTCTTTCTGTCTCTCCGCATCCTCACTGTCTCTCTTTCTGTCTCTCCGCATCCTCACTGTCTCTCTTTCTGTCTCTCCGCATCCTCACTGTCTCTCTTTCTGTCTCTCCGCATCCTCACTGTCTCTCTTTCTGTCTCTCCGCATCCTCACTGTCTCTCTTTCTGTCTCTCCGCATCCTCACTGTCTCTCTTTCTGTCTCTCCGCATCCTCACTGTCTCTCTTTCTGTCTCTCCGCATCCTCACTGTCTCTCTTTCTGTCTCTCCGCATCCTCACTGTCTCTCTTTCTGTCTCTCCGCATCCTCACTGTCTCTCTTTCTGTCTCTCCGCATCCTCCCTGTCTCTCTTTCTGTCTCTCCGCATCCTCACTGTCTCTCTTTCTGTCTCTCCGCATCCTCACTGTCTCTCTTTCTGTCTCTCCGCATCCTCACTGTCTCTCTTTCTGTCTCTCCGCATCCTCACTGTCTCTCTTTGTCTCTCCGCATCCTCACTGTCTCTTTTTATGTCTCTCCGCATCCTCACTGTCTCTTTTTCTGTCTCTCCGCATCCTCACTGTCTCTTTTTATGTCTCTCCGCATCCTCACTGTCTCTCTTGGCACCCCCCCCTTCTCTCTCAGACTCTCTCTCTATTTCTCTCTGTCTCTCTTTCTCTGTCTCCCTCCATCTGACGCACACACACACACACACTCTCTCTCAGAGACATGACCTCTCAGCGTCACTGTAAACACATTTTTATGACCTTTTGATCAGCAACAGTCTAAGTGGAGGTGTGGTGTGACTCCAGCTGGGATCCCCACTGGACAACACACACACACACACATGCAGCAACACACACCTGCAGAAACATTCACCCACCCCCCCTCCCATATACACACATATGAAGAGATGCATACACATTCACACACACACTCCCACCACACACACACACAGGCGGGAGGGGGGATTCCAAGAGGCCAGTGTTTTTGTCTCACAGGGACTGTGGAGATGTGTTCCCTGGAGACTGCAGCACGTCCATAATGAGGCTCGGGTGACGGCAGGGTCACTGTGGCTGCTCACACTGCTGCCTCTCTCCCCCTCCCTCCCTCCCTCCCTCCCTCCCTCCCGTCTCTCCCCCTCATTCCCTCCCTTCTGTCCCCCTCCTTCCATCCCCTCTCTCCCCCTCCCTCCCCTCTCTCCCCCTACTTCCCTCCCTTCTCTCCCCCTCCTTCTATCCCCTCCCTCCCCTCTCTCCCCCTCCTTCCCTCCCTCCCCTCTCTCCCCCTCCTTCCCTCCCTCCCCTCCTTCCTTCTCTCCCCTCCGTCCCTCTCTCACCATAACCCTGCTCCCTCCCTCCATATCCCCCTCCTTCCCTTCCTCCCTCCCCTCTATCCCCTTCCTCCCTAGCATCTAAAGTGACACACAAATAGTGATCTTAAAAAGTACAGCAGGAAAAATCTAGGGTAAAAAGTGCATAGTTCTAAGAGTATTTTGGTGGTCAGAGTCAAGGAATGCTGTATTTACAAGGCACAGTCCAAAGTCACCACATGATGAACCCACAAACCACTGTTCTGGTTCTGGTCCTGGTCCTGGAGATTCACGGTCTGACCCAGTAAAATGTGGGGTGTTGTCACTGTAGTGAGTCTCTCTGGGGGGTTTTCATTGCCCTTGTTTTGCTCAAAGAACTCATTTATAAAGTGGGATACATTTAGGGATGCACCGGCATTTTGCTTCAACATTTCGCCCAGAAAAAGGCATTTTCAGTTTTCGCTGTTAAGAGAAAAAAGGCCGTAAACAAAACGTGTTTAATCTAGCTGGGACGGAAACTGTTAGTTACAGGTTGGACATAATCAACAAGTATTTCCCAATCCTTATGTCCACAAACAGCAGTTAGGGACTGTCAACAAAGTGACGTTGTTTTATGACGTAAAATGTCAATAGCTCTTTATCCATTACTCGTAACACTTTCAAAACTGGTTCTACCTAATCCAATAACAATTACTCATGTTGCACACCCTTTGGTTTGTACATTATCATCTCACACACATTCTTTCTTTCAACAGCTCCTTGGCCATGTGACCAACAAACCTCAAACTATTTTCAGACGTGTGAAAATTCTCAAAAGTTTCTAATAAGGACATTACATTTGCAATCTGCAGTGAAGGTTAGTGAACGAGTAGATATGAGGTGATCTCTCACTGTGGGCTAAGAGACACAAATAGATAGAGAGAGATGAAGGGTAGAGAGAAGGACTGCACTCTGTCACAATTCATGTCTACGGTCTGTGTTCACTTGTCCTTGAGTGTCACTTTATTGTCGTCGAGAGTGTGTAATATAGAGAATGTGTTTAACAGAAAGTGTGTATGACCAAGTGTGTGTCGAGAGGGGCTCTGTATTAGTTCTGAAGTGTGTTACTGTATTATAAGAGTGTGTTTGTCTGTGTGCGTTTGTTTGTGTGTGTGTGTGTGTGTGTGTAATAGAGAGTGTGTGTGTTAGAAAGAGATTATAAAAGAGTGTCTGTGTGTGTAGCACAGTGTGTGTGTTTGTGTGTGTGTGTTTTTTGTGTGTGTGTGACGAGACAATATTTCAGCCTGTCATTGGGGCAGTATAATGACTCTATCTTCTCTGTTGTTGTCACTGTGTGAATATGATTGTGATTTCATGTGCCAATCTGGTCAATGAATAAAATTACAATACACTGAGACATTCCGTTTTCTCCAGCTGTGACGGAAGATGACGGCTGTCTCCCACTCTCAAACACACAGTTCAAATGAGATGAAATTACACACTGCCATGATGGCTTCATCATCAGGGCTCATCAAGGTTATGCTCTTGCTTGTGAGTGTGCGAGTGAGCATGCGTGCGTGTGTGCTTGTGTGTGTGTGTTTTGTGCCCGTGCATACGTGTCTTTCTGTCTGTGCGTGTGCATAGTGAGTGAGAGGGTGTGTTTATTTGTTTGGCCTTGTGTATGAGTGCCATGCATTGGTGTGTGTTAGCTGTGTGTATGTTTGCATTTGTGTGTGTGTGTGTGTACACAAGCAAAGAGCAGTCCAGATGGGTGAATTCCTCGCTCAAGTCCAAATTCACCAAATAGCATGAAAAATAAGACTTCAACTTTCTGAAAAGCAGACGTTCCCCTTTCTAGTTCGCATGCAGGCTCTGTGAAGCTGTTCTGATGGCTATTTCCAGAACCTTCTCTCTGTATACAAAGGCAGGAGATTAGCAACAGCCCGAAGACGAAGAAGAATCGCGATGATTAAAATAATATGCCTCTTATGGCAGCACGATCCCTCTCGGGCCTCTCTGAGGAGTCAGGCTGCCGGTCGATAGCTGCTCAGTGTTAAAAATGAAAAGTATTGATCCCTTTTTACCTCAAGCTGCTTCTTTGATTGAGCCTGAGAGAAGCCGTATCAGCTGTCAGTACGTGTGTGTGTGGATGTGTGTGTGTGCGTGTGTGTGTGGATGTGTATGCGTGTTTGGACAACCGGTCCGGTTTTGATTAAGTAAGAGACAGATTTGGGGTCAAAGTTCATCCCAGCTGACACATTTATGTGTGTGTGTGTTATGTGTGTGTATGTGTTATGTGTCTGTGTGTGTGTGTGCTGTCGCCGGTGTCACCGTGTCACCTGTGCTACCTGAAGCGGTGTCCAGAGTCTCTTGTCTGTCCCACCTGAACGTCCACAGGGGGGCTGAGGTAGAGTCTGTACCCAGAGATGAGCTGTCCCCTCCCCCTTCATCCCTCACAGGGCCTGGGGTAGCAGGATCAGCTGCCTGGAGCTGCCCACTCAACACCCTCCACACACACACACAGACACACACAGACACGCACACATACACACAGACACACACACACATATGCACACACCACACACATACAGACACACACACACATACATACTGACACTCACAGACGTAAAAACTGCTCTCTCCCAAAGTGACCTGTGTGGGAAGCAGAGGAGAGGGTATCTCCAACACTAACATAGCGTATCATTGAATGTGTGTGTGTGTTTGTTTGTTTGTTTGTATGTGTGTGTTTGTATGTGTGTGTGTGTGTGTGATCATGTGGTGGCAGGCTGGTCTGTGTGCTCCTGTAATAAGGCAGGGCTCGGAGCTCAGTGTCTGGTTATTAGATTAGTATGACCTGTAATTCAATGACAGGGTCCGGTGACTGGCTGCGACTGTGGAACACACTCTGTATCTCTGACACACACACACGTACGTGCACATACACACACCTGCACGCACCCAGACTCCGCGATGCACAAACACACACTCTCCCTCTCAGTGGGTGAGAAGCGCCTGTCCGTCTATCTCTGTGTGTGTGTGTGTGTGTGTGTCTGTGTGTGTGTGTCTGTGTGTCTGTGGGTGAAAGAGATCACCTCTCCCATACTAATGAGCATAGATTAAATTGCCTTTTTTTCAGCAGCGAAAGTAGAGGCTAGGGCATATGAGGTTTACGGACGGTGACTCTTATAAATAATGTCATTTTGTAATTTATTGTACTTCTTCTCATTTCCTTTTTACTCCATTTAAATGGAAATGACCCCGACCCTGTAACCCCCACTCTTTCTGATAGACGAGACATTACTGTCAGCCCTGTGGATCTACACTACATGTGGAAAGAGTTACTCTGTATGTGTGTGTGTGTGTGTGTGTGTGTGTGTGTGTGTGTGTGTAGGTGTGTGTGGAGGTGTGTGTGGAGGGTGTTGACATGCAGCCCACGGATGGCGTCTGAAAGAGTGGGGAGGAAGATGAGGAAGAGGAAGAGATGTAGAAGCAGCAGGAGGAACAGAGGGGGAAAGAGAAGGAGTAGAGGGAGGAGGAGGAGGAGGAGGAGGAGGAGGAGGAGGAGGAGGAGGAGGAGGAGGAGGAGGAGGAGGGAGTCTTCCTGGGGTGGGTGTCTGTCTGTGGACGTCAGGTTAGAGAGGCCACAGCTGAATCCACAGAATCCTCCCAGAACCGGTCAGTCAGACTGGATGATGACCCTCTTCTTCCATGACAGGGGAGGTGATTCATCACAGAGGCCATAAATCACAGGCCTGACCCCCCACTCACACCTCCCAACGCCAGCCTGTTTATCCTGCAGACACAGCTATCCATTATCACACGACACGCACACACACATACACACACACAGGCTGGAAGACCACAGCCAGGACACTCCACACTGGCTAGTTCTGCCGTACCGATGGAGGGGAGGGAGTATTTACCATGTGCGTATGTGTGTATGTGTGTGCAGATGCAAGTGCACATACTGGATGAGTGTGTGTGTGTGTGTGTGTGTGTGTGCATGGAGCGGTGTATTGTATGTGGGGTGCACTTAGTGTGTGTGTGTGTGTACATACCTTCTTAAGATTAAACCGAAGCCTTGTTTTGTCTGCTCAAAGGCTTAATTTAGATAAGCTAAGCTAACACACTCTCGCTAATCAACCTTTATTGGACGAGAAACAGAGCAGGTAAACAACCACTTATCTGTTGTCCAGAGGGCCTTGTTTCCTCTTGGAAAACAACTTCACCAGTTCCCACTGTCCCTGCTGTCATCGGGAGGATTTTAACTGACACATAGAACCCTTTAGAATACCGACAGGTAGGGCACCTACAAAAAAACTAATTAGCCTCTCTTATCTGAGCGATCACTGGAAACACTTGAGTTTCAGACGTAAATGAGCACATTTGTTTTTATCCACGAATGACTTGATTGGCTGGGCAGGTAGCGGAAGAGTAAGAAGAGAAGAAAGAGGGAGGAGGAGAGGAGGAGCAGCTCTACAGCTTGGCCTTTCAACTCAGCAACCAAGACTGGAGAGACAGCAAACATCAGGACTTTGTCTCCATTATTCTGATAAAGTCACACTTTATTTGTTCAGTCCTAAAGACCCACAGAGCTCTTTACATACGGCCAAACATCAGCTCCTGTGACAAAACTAAACCCCTGAGGGAACACACGCAAACAAAAACCTTTTATTACCATAAGATCACAAATCCAAAGTCCAATCAAATTGATAATAGGTCATTAGTAGATGACATCCCACAGGCATGCAGACAGACAGAGCTGTCAGTAGAGCAGTGTTGTGTTCTTTCCCTATGAAGTGTGCTGTGGTAGATGTCCAAACCTCGACCAACTATGTCACTTTGAAGAAAACAGTCTGGACTGTAGAAATGCGCAATGTAAACTCGTTTCAGCTGGAGGGCTTCACATCTAGTTTGCTCAAATTTGCTCCTCATGTCTAGTTGTAAACACACAATCCTTCTCCTGTGTGTGTGTGTGTGTGTGTGTGTGTGTGTGTGTGTGTGTGTGTGTGTGTGTGTGTGTGTGTGTGAGTGTGTGTGCGTGTGTGTGCGTGTGTGTGTGTGTGTGTGAGTAGGCTACTTCCCCCGGAGGGACATGTGGGCTCGTCATGAGATCATGAGAACGGCTGGGAAACTTGAAAGAGATGACATCATCGTAACCACCCCAGTCCACATAGGCCCATGTTGTGGACAGCGCCCCCTGGCAGGTGAGTCTGAGTCTTGCAGGGCATCAGTAGGTCAGTGGGTCTGATTAGTATAATTCAAATGCATGAGTTGACAGAATAATTGGAAGCCAAACATCAATGCAAGTGCAAAGCGTTTAACCACACACACGCTAGCCAAATCATTGGTTGATTCGCATGTCTAATATATGAAGAAACACGCAAACACTAAAGACGCACAAGTACACACATGAATAGACACACACACAGAGAGAAGTTTCTAAACACATAAAAGCACACACACACACCCACACAGCTGTTACATTGTAACATACACGTGGCAAAGTACCACAAGTCATTTCTATGTGCGATTCATTTCTTTGTGATTCTGTTTCTCCCCCAAACATGACCAACGCTTTTTTCCCCTTTGTTTCTCAGAGTCTGCATTCCTGAGAGGAAGCTGTCCCTGGTTGACGACGCCGGGTCAGAGTTAGGGTTCGCGGCGGCCTCATTAGCGCCGACCTCCCTGCTAATCGCTCTTAATTTCACATGAGCGCTGCAACGTTTAGCACCCCGGGGTCAGAGGTCGCGACCCGCCTCTCGTTAGCTCACTGAGAGGACATGGGCTGCCTTCTATAAGTCGCCGATTAGACCAAAGCCAGAGCCCTTGTCTTTTCAAAAGAGTTCCCTGTGAGAATGGCCGCTGCCTGGTGAGTTTACTCGACCCCAACACCAAGCTCGTCTCGGGCCCTCAGACGCTTCAGAGGAGGGGTCACGACCCCACGCCACACCGCGGCCTCCCGGACGTTGACCCCGTCCCCGGACCGTAAGGACCGCTGTCATGGCCGATGTGACCCCTGCTCCTCTGACATCACCGCGTTCTCACACAGGTCGAGAGAGCTGCGGTGTCTGATGAACGCTACCTCTGAGCGTGGCGTCTTGAAGAACCGGAGTCCTATTGGCCGCCTCTGGGGCTTCCTCTCCTGCGCACACTCTGATCCTTTGGAGGATAATCGAAGGAATATTCTTATTATTCAAACGCCCCTAAAATGGGTGTCGCTCTGTGGAAAAGCCTTTGACTACAGGGTTAGGGTGAGGGTCACTGCTAACCTTCACTCTAAGACTAAGAAAAGGTATAGGGTGAGGTGTGGTAGTAGGGTCAGTGTTGGGATTACAGTTACAGCAAACTAAACTCCCAAACCTGAAAACAGAGTTGGGGTTGGGATTGGGGTTGGGCTCTGGCTAACCTTAAGTCTCGGCCTGCAAGAAAGGTGGGGGGAGGTCTGGTTGCAGGGTCAGGGACTAAAAGGTCACCGCAGTCTGGAACTCTAACCCTCACCCTAGCTCTAATCCCAACCTAGTAGGGGTTAGGCTAGGAAACAGGATCAAGACTTGCCCTTCTATCTTCTCTATCCCTTTACTCTCTCTCTCTCCATTTTCCCCTCTTTCCATTTCCTTTGGCTCCCCTGTGTGTCCCTATTGATAAAAAGCTAAAACACATTTTTTTCTTAGGGTACCAGGTTGACTGTTTTTGAACAATGAGATCCAGCACCAGTAGAATGTTGCTGAAATCTTTGGAGGCCGTGACGTGATCCCAAAATATTGAGGTGTGGAAACTTTGTGGCGGAACTGCAGCCACGTGAGTGATGGACACGAGTGAACACGGCGCTGGAGGCCGTGACAGCAGGAAGAAAGAACTGGCCCAGATCAAGTTTCTGAAAACATGCGTGCGGACAGAGAGCAGGATGGAGTCCCCCAGAAAGAACCCTCCCCTCTGTGCTCATCTGACGAGGTGGAGGTTATCCGCATTCCTGGAGAGGAGAAGAGAGAGAGAGAGGGGGGGGGGGTGGAGGGAGGGAGAGAGGAGAGAGAGAGAGAGAGAGAGAGGGGGGGGGGTGGACAGAATGCAAAGGAGCGAGTTACAGTAAATGGAGAGAGGAGAAGGAAAGGAGATGGAGAGAGGATACAGAGAGAGAGATGGAGAGACGGAAGAGAGAGCTGGAGAAAGAGAGGAGACGGAGAAAGAAAAGAGATGGATTTTTGCGAGAAGATGGAGAGAGGAGAAAGAGGGAGAAACAGAGAGAAAGCGAGAGAGAAAGAGGAGATGTAAAGAAGAAATCTGAAGCTGACAGTGTCTGTGTCACTGTTGGGGGTAAGCGGGAAGACAGACCAGTGTTCCAGGAGTGATGGGACCATGGTTGTGCATACTCAGTAGTGATATTAGCACACCATCTCCAGAGCCAGGACACAGCAGGGAAATAAAACACTAATGATGTTTGCAAATGCAAGCAACAAAATCATTAAACATTTTGACAAATAATGTTTGTTCTGTTTAATGGGGTAATATCAGACATGTTATTTTATGAAGGGGGGGGGGGGAGATGTAAGTGTTATTTTGTGCCCCAAACTGTTTTAGAGATGAAAGAGATAACGAAACAGATAGGTTGTAATTAATGAGATGGCAACAACCGCAAGCATACGGTGCGGTACATCACCAGTTGTTTTGGCGGTGGGAGGGGGTGGGTTATGCCAGAACACTGGTGCGTCACCGAAACACAATAGCAGGTCTTTTCACAATGGACGTGAAAAAGAAAACTGCTCACAAGTGGATTTCTGCTCACCCTGGGTATCCTCTCCTTCGCCCTCTCTCTCCCTCCCTCAGTCTCCCCACTCCTCCTCCCTCTCTTTCTCCTTGTGGTTCTTGGAGGGATCCAATCCCTCCTCTCCTTCCCCTCCCCACTCCCCCTTTCCCTCCCACTCTCTGGTATATTCAGTGTTAGAGATCTTGCAGGAGAGGCAACCCTTCACCCCCTTCACCCCCCCCCCCACCTCTCTTGCCCCCCCCCCCCCCCACCCACACCTCCCTTGCCCCTCCCCCCTCCAACAGATCCTGCAGGAGAAGCAATCTGACCCAGGGCAGGAAACCTTCGTCCTGTTATTCCTGGCAGCCAAGAACGCAACCTATGTTTTACTATTTATTCACCAAAGCCCTAGTTCCATATAAATCAGGGGTGAAGAGGCAGTACCAGGCCTTGCACACCATTACACCAGCCACAAATGTCCTTGGACAAGGCAGAAGGGTAAATATTTGAGTGAATTGGCAGAGTTGAGTGGAGAGGATATGCGCAGCCAAAATTGAGAGCTGGTGGGTGGATTGAAGTGAAGGCTCGGGAGGTCTGGGTCAAACTGAAGGACTTACCATTTGTTTGTGTTACTCAGAACTGGTAGCACACGTCATACCTTATTAAAGTCCTTTGTAATACAGTCATTGTCATTTTCCTAAAATTGTTTAATTTATGACTTTTTTTAATTGAGGTTTAATCACAATTGTGGACAGGTCACCATGTCCTGAGTATGCTCAATAGCCCACCAGACACTCGAGTCCACTTCAGACAAACCTGGGTGAACCCTACTGCAGGTGAATCTAGGTAAACACTTCAATTTCTCCAACATAGAGCAGTTTGGAAAACATTTTTGTCATCATTTGTTCCGCCGACAACTGAGCTATCCTTCAACGTTTGCCGTAAGTGGGTTTGGGATTATTCAAGGTTTGTCGACATTTTCAAGATATGTTTTGGGAATTGTTCAGTTTTATTGGACAGAGGCAGTTAGAGGCCAACAAGAAATATAAAAGAGAGAGACAGAGAGAGAGAGAGAGAGAGAGAGAGAGAGAGAGAGAGAGAGAGAGGTGGGAAGACATTCAGAAAGTGCCTGAATTGGAATCAAACCCAGGCCACTGCGTCAGGGCTTGGGCCTGTTTGGCACACCATCTACCCTGTGAGCCACCAGGATGCCCCAGGTTTGGAGAGGTGGTTAGATAACAGTGAGATAACAGCCATGCGTTTGTGCACTAAATCAGAGAGAGATACACCGATCGTAAATCACTCAAATCCTCTAAGGGGTTATGGGGAAATGTTGCTGCTCCCAAACCACCCAGCCTCCTGTACGTTGCTTTGAATTGAAGCATCTTCCGGAAAAAAAACACATCATTACACATAATAAAAAACATCACGGATGGCTGCCTCACTCCCTTAGCTGTGTCCCGTCACTGTTGTCGTTAGGAGAGCCAGGGCATGGGGCTCAACATGTTTCTGTCCTCTGAGGATTGTAACTGTCAGATCTCCCAGATAGCGCCCAGGCACTGAGACGGTGCAGCACTCACTGTTTAAACACACTGAGCCATTAGCATGTCATATTGGAGCTTTGCAGACCTCAGGTGTGTGTGTGTGTGTGTATGTGTGTGTGTGTGTGCGTTCGCCAGGACCTCATCCTTCCATCTTCCCATCCCTTCCCACCCGTCTCCCCACCCTCTCTCTCCCTCAACCTGCCCTCTCCCCCCTGCCCCTGCCTTCCCCTGTACCCTTCCCCCCCGCACACACACACACACACCTCCAGGATGTATGAACCCATGCCCTGACATGGAAACCTGTCACAAGCTCGTATGTCACTCATTGCCTCTTTAACCCAACGCTTTAGGAGGGAAAAGCTCAAAACATTAGCCCTCAGCAGACCTTGACCATGTAGACCCACCCCAGGAAACACCTACCTCCCAGGTCACTGAGAGGCCAGGGGATCTGAGACGCCCCAGAAGTATAATAATATTGTATTACATTGCGTAATTGATAAAGAGGACAAATGTTATAGTTTTTGTTTTCACAGCGTGGAGGGCTGGAGGCGTGTGGAAACACGAGGCTCCCTTCTCCCATAAAACCACAGCAAGAGGAACACTGGGCTCTAAGCCAATCAGAACAAGCACAGACACTCTAAGGTGTCCCTCGGCCAATTAGAGCAAGCAGGGCTCCTGAGAGGTCTCAAAGCCAATCTGAGAGAGCGTAACACCTCCGAGAAGGCCTCCAGCCAATCAGAGCGGGCGTGGCAGCTCTGAGAGGTGTCCCTCTGCCAATCAGATGCGTGTCCAAGCATTGGTGTCAGAGGGAGTATCTGGAATCAGCCCTCCTGCACATGTTCAGTCTGAACATTTTATAGAAAGCACAGATGTTTACGAGGAAATGCATATGAGTTTCAGTCTCAACTAAGAACTGGACCCGAGTCTGGACCTGACAGAGGGAGTTGAAAAGAGGATAGAAAGTGAAAAGGGGGGGGGAGGATAAGAAAGAGAGAGGAAGGACATGTGGGGACAGCAGACAGCAGAGTGGAAATTACCTGGAGCAGAGCAGGGCTCCAGAGGAGACAGAACATCCATCCTTGTTGTGATGAAATAGACCATAAGAAGTACTGAATGAGCACGTTGTGTGTTTCTATGTATGAATGTGGCTGGGTGTGTTTGCATGTGTATGTGAGTGTAAGTGTGTGTGTGTGTGTGTGTGTGGGGGGGGGGGGGGTTGGTACAAGTGCTTTGAGACAAAGAAAGATAAAGAGACAAAAGGACAGAGAGTGAGATGGAGAGAGAGTGAAGAAGAGAGAGAGGGAGAGAGATCAGTTGTCGGGCGCACAATCTCCCAGACAGTGAGACTGCGTGGGTGTGGAGAATCTGTCCCACCTTACTGTTGAAGGTCTGTCTCTGTGTCTCTACCTCTCACACACACATAGACACACACACTCACATACACAATGAAACATACACACCTGCTGCCACACACACACACCCTGTCACACACGTACATTCACAGGCCAGATGGATGGAAAGTTGAGCTAACAGTGAGTCACACTACTCTGAGATCCACACCACAGTGAACTTACTGTCCCTCTCTCCATCCCCCTTCCCCTCCCTCCCTCTTCCCCCGCCCCCTCTGTTGTGGTAGGTAAGGTGGACTGTGGGGTAGTTGCAGTAAGGTAATTAGGGTGGATGGTGGGGTAGTTAGGGTAGTCAAGGTGGGCTGTGGACTAGTTCGTTTTGTTAAGGTGGACTGTGGGGTAGTTATGGCTGTTAAGACAGGCTGTACGATAGTTAGGGTCGCTAAAGTGGGCTGTGGGGTAGTTAAGGTATTTAGGGCAGGCTGTACAGTAGTTAGGGTAGTTATGGTGGACTGTAGGGTGGTTTTGGTAGTTAAGGTGGGCTGTGGGGTAGTCAGGGTAGTTAAGGTGGAAAGGTGGGGTAGTAAGGATGAAAAAAAGATAGAGTGAGATGAGCTGAGATAATATCAGACGCAGGTTTAATGGAGACGGAGTCGCCAAGCAGCCATGACCGACAGCAACATCCCATAATGGGACATTGATGCCGTTGTCATGCCAACGAGCGTGCTCCCCCAGTCGAGCGGAGCGTTTGAGTGGCACTGCAGCGTGGCCGGCGCCGTGGCAACGGGAAGAGCTCCAAAGGGGTGAAACCGTGGCAACCGCATCTTGGTATGAATGGATGAAAACAGCATTGGTACTAGAACGCACAGGGCACAAACACAATAATAGTCACCCACTCAGTCTCCCACACAGCGACACACACAACATTTAACTATTTGTTTTATGTCATTCCAGTTGCATCCAAGGCTGCGTACAATTTGTGCCTGTTGATAGCACAGCATTGAACCAAGAATAAGAAGTGCAAAGTTTTAACAGTATTCAGGTGGTCAAAGAAAGATTTGCTTCAACCAGGCACAGTAGTCCCATCTGACGGTGTAGCAATATACCACAGCTGGTACATACAGGCACGCAGTGGTGATGGGGCAGCTGGTAAATACAGGCACGCAGTGGTGAAGGGGCAGCTGGTAAATACAGGCACGCAGTGGTGATGGGGCAGCTGGTAAATACAGGCACGCAGTGGTGAAGGGGCAGGGGGCTGTTTTGCTGGCGTTGTTTGAGATCTTATCAGTGTTTCCACCTGCGATCAATGTGTGCATATGTGTGCACGTGCATGTGTGTGTGTGCACGTGTGTGCATGTGCATGTGTGTGTGTGTGCATGTGCATGTGTGTGTGTGTGCATGTGTGTGTGCATGTGTGTGTGTGACCCCCAGGAGGCAGGAGGCGCCGTGCTGAAGTTAGCTGGTTAGGCTGCCATCAGGAACCTGCAGCTAGCGCTATGCTCCACCACTCGCCTTCAAACGCTCATTCAAATTCACTCAAGCTTTATTGGCTTGACGGTCGCCACCCTTATTACTGGCAGTTTGTTAACTAGCCACAACATTATTCTCCAAGTGTCGCACAAAAATGGAAAACAACTAAGTAATCGGAAGAAGGAGGGAGAGAGGGAGATAGAGAGAGGTAGAGAGGGAGGAGGGAGAGAGGGTGGAGGTAGAGAGGAAAGAGGGTGGAGGTAGATGGTGAAGGTAGAGAGGAAAGAGGGTGGAGGTAGAGGGTGAAGGTAGAGAGGGAGAGAGGGTGGAGGTAGAAAGGGAGAGAGGGTGGAGGTAGAGGGTGAAGGTAGAGAGGGAGAGAGGGTGGAGGTAGAGGGTGAAGGTAGAGAGGGAGAGAGGGTGGAGGTAGAAAGGGAGAGAGGGAGAGAGGGAGAGAGGGAGAGAGGGTGGAGGTAGAGGGTGGAGGTAGGGAGGGAGAGAGGGTGGTGAGGTTGGTGCTTTGTTCCTAGCAGGGCACAGGTGCTTGCCTGATCCCTGCTCCACTGAGCTGTGTCTGGGTGTCTGGTGTGTGACTGCATCCTGGGTGCATGTTTGTGTCTGTGTGTGTGGATATATGTGTGTGTGTGTGTGTGTGTGTGCCAACTCTGTGGATGAGCAGCATCTGAAGACTGGCTGGTCTGCTACTCACTGTGGTGACACACTCTGCTCTGTCCAGTGTGTGTGTGCTCCAATGCCGTACACACGCTGGGTCCAAAGTGAAGGGAAGTTATCTAAGGGTCAGATCGTCTGCAGTCAGCAGTTACCTGCAGGTTCACAGTACCTGCATCCTTTTTTAACTTTTAGTAGTTTAGCTGCAGCTGGCCTCACAGAGTATATATTTGAACACAAACCCTCTTCCAGCTCACCTTCCCAGGGGGGTCTAGCTCAGTGAAAACGATCTGCCTGCAGATCAAGAGGGTAGCACGTTGAAATCCCCCACCCCACCATCTGTCCAATGCCCACGTCCTCCCTCCGTCCCCATGATACACAGAGTTCACTTCCCCCCCGTCCCCCCCCCATATTTCTACATAGAGTTCACTTTGCCTACGACGCCCCCTCCACCCCCCCTGTGTCCCCACCACCCCCCCTGTCCCCCTGTACCCCCTACATCACAAATAGTTCACTTTGAAAGTCTCTCTCTCTTTGACTGCTATCCATATTCATCATTTGCAACCTCTCTCTGAAATCATCTTTACATGTCTGTGACAGGTTTGAATATGGCCCAGGCATCTCCCAGACAGCTGGACCCAGGGAGAGAGCGTGTGTGTGGGGCTGGCAGCCAGGGGTACCCAGGTGTGGTGGTGGAGGTACCCAGCTGTGAGACCACCAGGCATGACTCATAACCAGGTCCCCTCCAACCCTGTCACCCTGTCAGTCACGGACGACCGAGATCTCAGCAGGCCACCCAGCATGGAAGAGAGGGGTGTGTGCGTGTGTGTGTGTGTGTGTGTGTGTGTGTGGGTGTGTGTGTGTGAGGAGGATTGGCAAGGGAGTGTGTGGTACAAGGGCCAGTAAACAAAGTGTGTGTGTATATGTGTGTCTGTGTAAGAGAGAGTGGGTTGGTTGGTGGGAGAGAGAGAGAGAGAGAGAGAGAGAGAGAGAGAGAGAGAGAGAGAGAGAGAGAGAGAGATAGAGAGAGAGAAGGAGAAGGAGAGAGAGAGAGAGAGAGAGAGAGAGAGAGAGAGAGAGAGAGAGAGAGAAGGAGAAGGAGAAGGAGAAAGAGAGAGAGAGAGAGAGAGAGAGAGAGAGAGAGAGAGAGAGAGAGAGAGAGAGAGAGAGAACATATGTGTTCATTTCTCAGCTTGTGAGTGTGTGCTGTATAATGGAGAGCATTTTTTGGCATTTGGCAATACCCATTGTGTGGGTGTGGATGCCTATGAATGTGTGTGTGTGGGTGCATATCTGTGTGGGTGTAACGCACTATTGAAGCGCACTGAGAAGTGGTGAGAGGTTGCATGATCACTCAGCATAAACTGATTGTCTGACTGCTCGCTCAATTCTTCTCCTTTTCCCACTCTTTCTTCTTGTGTTTTCCTCGCTCCCTCTCCCTCATCCCTCACTCCTCCACACTCGTGTTCTTCTGGCCTCTCAGTTGACATTATATCTCCCTCTCTCTTTTCTCTCCATCCCTTCTCCTGCCATCTCCCTTTCCTTCTCCATATTTCCCCTTTCTGTCTCTCCTCCTCTCCTGCCCTCCTCCTGTCTTTGTCATTCATTGCGTCCAGTCATGCGAAGTGCAGAGTCTCAGGACTCTGCCTGTGACTGCATGTTGTGTTGGAATGAGCTATTATTCCACTCCGAAAGGACAAGAGCCTTCTCCTGCCTGTGCCCTGATTCCCTCCTTTCCTCCTCTTCTGCTCTTCCTCCTCTTCTCTCTTCCCTCCTCTTCTGCTCTTCCTCCTCTTCTCTCTTCCCTCCTCTTCTCTCTTCTATCCTTCTATAGTTCCTCCTCTCCGCCCTTCTATCGGTACTCCATTCCTGTTCTCCTTTTTTCTATCCTATCCGCTATTCCTTTCCTCCTTCCTCTCTTTCCTTGTCTTCTCTCTTCTATCCTTTTTCCTCTCCACCTTTCTGTCCTCCCTTCTATCCTTCCTCCTGTACTCCCTCCTCTCCTCTCTCCTGCTCTTCTCCACCCTCCTCCCTTTCCTCCCTTCCTCCTCCAAAGAGACGGAGAGAGGACAATGAGAGAGAGAAAGACCATTCACCGAACATCATTAAACTGACTGAGTTGATGCACACCGCTAATGGACCCATGTGTGTTGTACCGAAGATGAGGGACAACACAATGGAGACGAGGATAGATGTTGATATGCGAATGCTAATGATGCTAAATAGCTGTGAGTAACAGCTCTAAAACCTCCCCGTTCCCCGGCTCCCATTTATACAAGGCCACTAATTTGATTGAGAAGAACATAAAAAACGAGGCGTAGAATGCAGTCAATAAACATTAAATAGAGATCATGGACTTAATGTTACTCTGCAGATAAATACCGCACCGAACGCGAAACTCGACGACGCGGTCATTTAAATTATCACCCCCGGATATTAGAATTAACCACAACGAGCAATTACGGAGGCTGGGGCTATTAGCTAGAAATGTCAATCTAATTATGCGTGGGGATAGCCCATTAGCAGGTAATCCAGGAGCGCGCCTGGTGTACCGATGAGCGGCAGAGCTGCCCAGGAGAGATGCTGCCTATCCCGCCCGGACTACTGGACGCTGCGCCTCGCGCGTGGAAAATCTAGCAACAGCAGCATGCAAAGGTCAACCTGCCATGCCTGATAACATTCATGTTCAGCACGTCAATTATGATCCACAGCTGCCGAAGTAATTATAGACAAAGCCCTGGGTGCAGGTTGGAGATGGTGTAGGTTTGTGTGTATGTGTGCGTGTGCGAGAGAGAGAGAGAGAGAGAGAGAGGGGGGGGGGCAGGGGGGGTTGAGGTATATGTGTCTGTGTTTGTGTTCAGCCACGGTGAATACACACTGCTGAAGGTAATTCAAGTCAATTCACTGCAGCACGGAACATCTTACCTCATGGAGGGAGGCGGGGAAGGGGTCACACACACACACACACAATTAATAACCAACTAACAATAAAGTTAGGATGTTTATTGTGTTGTCTGGACAATCTGAGAGTTCACATGATCCAAGAACGCTCTCTCTGCTGCGGAAGTGAAGTCTGGGTGTATCCTTCGGTGAGCTGTGATGAAGACTCACTGCTTGTAAGAGTGTAGAGAGTGTGTGGGAGGGAGGTTGATGTTAAAAGTGGTGTTTGAAAATCTTTTGTTTGGGGTTTTGATTCACCAGTCCTAGACCCAGTCTTTACCTCTGTCTCTTGTAGCCCCACACCCAGCCCCAGTCTCAGCCCCAGCCCCAGCCTCAGCCTCAGCCCCAGCCCCAACCCCAGCCTGCCTGTTCTGCCTGCATTCATACTGGAAGTCTTTCCTTGTCTCCCTTGATGGTTTTTGGTTGGCCATAGGGGCCGATCTATGGACATATGTGAAGCCCTCTGTGACATTGCCTGTAAAAAGCACTGTAGCTGCAAAGAAAATGTTTTTTTGGATCATGTAATTTTGATAAGGCCCAGCGCCACGGAGCACACACATAACGTACGCTGAAACGAATTTCGCGGGAGAATTATTAGCCAACATGCGTTCAACGCGCACGGAAGGAGACATGCCTGCACGGCCTCGGTTCTCGTGATTTACGAGCGCGTCAGGTCAGCAGTCTCGTGTGTGTGTGTGTGTGTGTGTGTGTTTGCATGTGTGCGCGTGTATGTGTGTCTGTGCGTGGGGACGGACAAGAAGCATGTTTTATTTCCATTACCTTGTCTAAGTCGGCGAGAACGACGAGAGGGATGCGATCACAGATACACATCCAGAACGCGACCACGAGACTGATAGAGGCTTTCATAAAGAAGCACATATACAACCTGACACGATGATGGATGAAGTCTGGATTCTGGAACCGGCACGTTTCTCCATCCGGATGACTGAAAAAAAAAATATATATATTTTTAAGACTTATCAACCGGAAACAAATGTTACCTTTGTTTATTTGATATGAAGGACTCCAGGGGGAGAGCTTTGTGTGCGCTGCGTGCACAGGGTGAACGACTGAATACCTTGTGTGCTTCTGCATGCTTCTCGAATACACTGTGATGAAACCATCGGCCGTGTACTCAAACACTCACTCAGGCCCGTCTCCCAGAACAAAGGCTACCCTTTCACCACGACGTGAACTACAACCACGTCTTGTCCTGAGTTTCAAGTAGATTCATAATTTCTTTTCTACTTCCTCAGCTTTTATGTGACTAATAAGACCCTCCTGTAATTTCCAACCTGGTGTCTCTCTCTCTCTCTCTCTCTCTCTCTCTCTCTCTCTCTCTCTCTCTCTCTCTCTCTTTCTCTATCTCTGTCTCTCTGTCTTTCTGTCTCTCTATTCTCTGTCTCTGTCTCTCACTTACTCACACACACACACAGACCCACGCAAGGGCTGAGCCGAGTGTGTGTTCCTGCCATGACTCATGTAATGGTTGTGAGATGGCAGATGGAAGGAGAGCAGACCCTAGCACCGGACGCCCGCTAGACACCACGACCAGCCAGGACGGCCAGGGCCTCGGATGTGGTGCCGGGTTCATGAGGTGTTGCTGGACGAGTAGCGCGGGGCTCTGCTTATGAGGTCATCCACTTTTTCATTTCCCCGTCATCCCTGTGAAGGGCGACTGGTCGTCCAGAGCCATCGGTGTGACGAGGGGGCCCTGAGGTAAGTTGGTAACAGCGGTGTATGGACTGTGAGATCGGGTTCTCATCTCTCCGTCACACGCTGAAATGACCCCGCAAGGACAGCTAAGGGGAACTTATTTTCAACCCCTAAAACTCAGCTTATGTAATTTCCATGCCCTGTCAAATATCCCCGGCCTGACCCACGATTAACATTTGCCAAAAGGAAATGGTTTTCTGTCAACAGATTCTTAATGCGTTTTTGTGATGTGTCACGGCTCAGATATATGAAGTCTTCACACCTCATAAATTCTCTGAAATCATTCTGTGGTTTTACAAACGACACGTTAGGACAAAGAAGGTTGTCATTCGACTGTAATGGCTCCGGACACTATGTCAAAAAGGGCAGATATAAATCCTCATTATTCCATGCAAACCAAAGACATTTTACTATGTCATAAAGCTTCAGAAGCCACGGAATACTGTTCAGTACAGCATCACGAGTGATCCGAATAGAAAATAGTTGTTTTGAACCAGTTGTCAGATTTAATAATACTATGTTGAACAGAATACACGTCAAACATAAAAACAGACATCCCTGGTGCAGAACACTTGGTTTCAGCCAGTCTGTGGCTTTGGTTTCACACATGAGAGGAGGCAGGCACACCTTGATAATCAGCTAGTCGTGTGATCTCCTGACGTGCGTCTCATGAAACCTGTTCAATCTCTCCCAAGACAAAAAAAACGAATTCCTGATAATTGCGCGACACTTTTGACACTTCCAGCGAGGTATCCAGCAGCTTGTCGGAGGAAGCCAGTCAAACGCAACACGCACACTGCTTAATCAGAAAAACCTCAAGGGTGTCCCATTAGACAGGTACAAAATCTGAACAAAAAATAAATAATCCTTTTATATATAGGCCTATATGTTTGTTTTCTTTCTCTCTGTGGGTATCAAAAAGTCAGCAGAAGTGAGAAACAACTGCCCAATCATGGTAATTGGACCTTCACTGCAGGCAAACAATGTCAGCTAATTGTTCCTCTTTTCTGGCATTACCATATCACTACTCAAACCAAGCAGTGAACAACTGGAATCCGTGGAACAGGGGTTGAAGGATGGTGACAAGAAACAATCAGAACAGGTGCCAAGATATCATACATCCAACTGTGTAAGAGCACACTCCGTTCCTGCCTTTTATGTGCGGTAGTTAAGTGGGTTTCTGCCTCTTATGTGCGGTAGTTAAGTGGGTTTCTGCTTCTTATGTGCGGTAGTTAAGTGGGTTTATGCCTCTTATGTGCGGTAGTTAAGTGGGTTTCTGCTTCTTATGCGCGGTAGTTAAGTGGCTTTATGCCTCTTATGTGCTGTAGTTAAGTGGGTTTATGCCTCTTATGTGCTGTAGTTAAGTGGGTTTATGCCTCTTATGTGCTGTAGTTAAGTGGGTTTATGTCTCTTATGTGCTGTAGTTAAGTGGGTTTATGTCTCTTATGTGCTGAAGTTAAGTGGGTTTATGTCTCTTATGTGCTGTAGTTAAGTGGGTTTCAACGAGTTGTTGGAGTGCAGGTCAATCCGTCCAAATCCTTGGACAAAATGATGTGAACATTTCTTTCTGGCCCTAACCATAACCTCCGCAGTCAGTTTGATAAAACTTCATTCAGAAAAAACACACCAACCCTCCTTCTTTCAATCCCTCTGTCAGATCTAGTCATGTCCTCTGGCTAGGAAAACACAGAGATCTATTCACTGGAAACTACGGAGGTGGACTCACAGTGGGGGAGCCTCCGCTCTCCTCTCCAGAGCCCCGCAACAAAACGACCCAGCCTCTCGGCTTCTCACCGGCAAAAATACGAGGACCAGTTGCCCGTCCCTCCAGGAGAGCCCGTCTGGGAGCAGTCCAAACATCACGTCGCTCACATCCACCGTGCCACCAAGACGCACCCAGACAGCAAACAGTCTGCCTCTCGGCCTGGCTGTGTCGTGCGGTGGAGGCACGACAGGCTGGAGAGGAAGGAGATGACTTCAAGGTTCTTCAGGGGTCGTCAGGGTTCGTCTGGAGTCATTTGAGGACGGCATGCCGTATGTTCTCCCTCAGAGAACATCAGGTTCCTTGTATGAAGTGTCCGATCATCCTCAACCTCCAGACAAAATCAGCACAACGTGCATAGAGATTGGAATAGGGATGGGTATTGGGGGTGGGTATAGGGGGTGAATATAGGAATAGGTTTAGGAGGTGGGTATAGGGATGGGTGTAGGGGGTGGGTATAGGGATGGGTGTAGGGGGTGGACATAGGGGGTGGGTGTAGGGGGTGGGTATAGGGGGTGGGTATAGGGGGTGGGTATAGGGGGTGGGTGTAGGGGGTGGGTGTAGGGGGTGGGTATAGGGGGTGGGTGTAGGGGGTGGGTGTAGGGGGTGGGTATAGGGGGTGGGTGTAGGGGGTGGGTATAGGGGGTGGGTGTAGGGGGTCGGTATAGGGGGTGGGTGTAGGGGGTAGGTGTAGGGAGGGATATAGAGGATGTGTAGAGCTCAGTGGTGGAGCACTTTATCTATAGATCAAGAGGTGGCAGTTCCAGACTCCATCCTGTTTGTTCTTTTGGATAAAAGCGCCTGCTAAACGAATACACAACATCGATACACTGGTCAACATGTGGCTGAGACAGAACTGTTAAAGCGATCCACAAGGACCAATGAAGACCGACAGAAGGATTGATTTCGATATGAGATTGATTCGGTGCCAGTTGAGAGATGGCACCTAATCAATCCCTTCTCCTCAGCTCCCACATGGCAGCTTGTACTCCAGCAGTACACGCTCTTCTAATCCTAGATTTTCTGATGTTCTTTCTATATCCAAACATATAGTAAAGATATGAAATCGTCAAAATGGTGAATGTGTATGGGTTAGTTCTGTCCCTAGATCAATCGCTGTCCACATACAGCCTGTTCAGGATGACATATGAGCATCTGTATCAAATGGACAAGGATCAATCTGTGTTTCTGCATTGGCCTGTCCTACTGTGCTTGATGCCCCTACAAACACTGGCCTGAGATCAGAAGATGAATATTATTAGACAGCTTACAGGTACTGGGAACCAACGTTAGCCAAAAATCAAAGCCAAAGGCTTCATTCACTGTCTTTCTTGTTTGCTAATGAATTCCTCTTTTATGACTAAACGAAACATGTCTGATACACTTTGCACTTTCTATACAACACCATCACTGGATAGTCTAGTTAATTAGTCTAGTTCATTTCAATATGTGCATAAATACACACAAAAACCTTCGTAACACACAAGTAGTTGATGCTGTGTGGCCTTTAAATGACCCAGGACGGGATCTCAAGGCCCGGCGCAGCTATTTTTGACTATCTTCCTCTCTCTCCGAGTTCCCAGAGAGTTTATTTGCCGGGCTGGAGCGGATGAGAGCGGAGCGGGCTAGTTAAGGGCTTGTTTGAGGAGAGCCTGTGTCCTGACAGAAGGATAACACTTCACCCCATTAGCTTCCAAACAGACCAGAGAGTGGGGCTGTAATGAGCCCGGTGCAGGAACCTAGCCCGGCCCAGCCCAGCCCAGCCTCACACAGCATTCCTGCGCGCATCTGTCAAAGTGATGAGCAACAATAGCATTAGCTTTGGACAGAGAGCCGCTTTCCTGCTTCACTGGGGCTAATGGTCCAAACCGATGCAATGCTAAATGAGTATCTAATTCTATAAAAGGCGGCCTGGTTGAAAGCATTGTTATTTGTCAATTACTCCAGAGCACCCGCTGTTCAAGTTCCTGGGATTGAGGAAAGTAATGTGAGACGCTGAGGACTCGGTGAGGAGACGGGGTCGTTTGCAGCTGTGTCTTGGTCCATCTGGGCTGCATGGCTGGCGATGGGTTATATGTAACGAGGCACCTTGGAGTGATTTGTTTGGAGTGACGTCTTCCTGGTCATAAATCGTGTCTTGTTATTGGTCCTGGTGTGGGGGCTGCGCGAAGGAGGGGCATCCGAACTCGGCGAGATGGGAAGAGGGCAAATTATACCTCCTACCTGCTCTTTGTCAGTACAAATCATGCCATCTTCTTGAGTCATCTGTTTTTTTGAGTCATCCGTCTTCCTGACGCATACCTCCCACTCTCTATACCTCCATCTCTCTATCTCTCTCTATCGCTCCATACCTCCCACTCTCTATACCTCCATCTCTCTATCTCTCTCTATCGCTCCATACCTCCCACTCTCTATACCTCCATCTCTCTATCTCTCTCTATCGCTCCATACCTCCCACTCTCTATACCTCCATCTCTCTATCTCTCTCTATCGCTCCATACCTCCCACTCTCTATACCTCCATCTCTCTATCTCTCTCTATTGCTCCATACCTCCCACTCTCTATACCTCCATCTTTCTATCTCTCTCTATCGCTCCATACCTCCCACTCTCTATACCTCCATCTCTCTATCTCTCTCTATCGCTCCATACCTCCCACTCTCTATACCTCCATCTTTCTATCTCTCTCTATCGCTCCATACCTCCCACTCTCTATACCTCCATCTTTCTATCTCCTCCTTTCCCTCTCTCCCATCCGCCTGCTCTCACTTCATTTATCCTTCCTTCTCTTCCTCCCTTTCTCTCTCAACTCCTTCCCTCCCTCCACATTCCCTTCCATCCCTCAGTCATTCCCTTCCTTGTTTCCCTCCTTTACCCCTCCCTCCCTTCCTTCCGTGTCTCCCTCCCTGTCTCCCTGTCTCCCTGTCTCCCTCCCTGTCTCCCTTCCTCCCTCCCTGTCTCCCTCCCTGTCTCCCTCCCTGTCTCCCTCCCTGTCTCCCTCCCTCCCTGTCTCCCTCCCTCCCTCCCTGTCTCCCTCCCTGTCTCCCTCCCTCCCTGTCTCCCTCCCTGTCTCCCTCCCTCCCTGTCTCCCTCCCTCCCTCCCTGTCTCCCTGTCTCCCTCCCTGTCTCCCTCCCTGTCTCCCTCCCTGTCTCCCTCCCTCCCTCCCTCCCTCCCTCCCTGTCTCCCTCCCTCCCTCCCCCCTGGTGTGGCAGTACAGTGGGTGCCCTGGTGAAGTTACTTCATTTCAGCCTGGTTCCTCCGTGGGCCCTGGTGAAGTTACTTCATTTCAGCCTGGTTCCTCCGTGGGCCCTGGTGAAGTTACTTCATTTCAGCCTGGTTCCTCCGTGGGCCCTGGTGAAGTTACTTCATTTCAGCCTGGTTCCTCCGTGGGCCCTGGTGAAGTTACTTCATTTCAGCCTGGTTCCTCCGTGGGCCCTGGTGAAGTTACTTCATTTCAGCCTGGTTCCTCCGTGGGCCCTGGTGAAGTTACTTCATTTCAGCCTGGTTCCTCCGTGGGCCCTGGTGAAGTTACTTCATTTCAGCCTGGTTCCTCCGTGGGCCCTGGCGCTCAGACTGGGGACACGGCGCGAGTGTGATCAGCTGCAACACAGGTAATTAGCCTCTGCCATCGTGCCAAAGTGGCATGCGCCAGCCTGACAGCCGGGAAAAAGCAGCCGGCAAGCCAGCCGGGCAGCCAGCCTCCGTGTGCTGTGTCGCGCCTGGCAGCCTTGGAGAGGCGAGGATGATGGGAGCAGAGAGCTGCGGCAGCACTGCGTGTTCACTTCCACCACTCTGAATACCGTCCTCTTATCAAAGCTAATTAACGATGCCCACTCCACAGAGACGGAATGGAGAGAGAGAGAGAGAGAGAGAGGTGGAGGGGATGAGAGGCAGAGAGGGAAACGAATCACTATCTAATTACCTCCTTCTCTTTTCCCCTCACCCGCGCCTCCGTTCTACCACACTCAGTTTTTATGTTGTTTCATTCGTTCAATGTTCTCTCTTCCAACACGCTCTCTCCCTCCTTTGACACAAGGCGGCCATTTTGCCATCCTTCTTGTACAAAGAGCCAAGTAAACAAACGTTGGGTGAGGCGAGGGAGATAATGGCCCCATAGAGAGTGTAGACAACCATGTGTTGCACAGCATACATCGTTGTTATTAACCAAGAAAATAGGTTTTATGGTGGGGTGGGGTGGGGTGGGGTGGGGGGAACGGGTTCATCGCCTCTCTGAAATTCTGGCTGGTCAGTCCAACATGTCCGTAAGCAGGAAGTGAAAAGACATGGGAAAAATGTCAACACTGCAGGGAACAACGAGGCAGGATATGAGACTTCCAGGGATCACCTTTTAATATCTCACTGGTGGACAGAACATTGTGTGTGTGTGTGTGTGTGTGCGTGTGTGTGTCTCAAAGTGATGTCTTACAATGACCTATAGGACTGGGACTCTCAATATCTCAACACAGCCAAGCTAGCCCTCTCAGGTATTACTGAATATGACCTGGCCTCTGCAAGGTTAAACATACCACACCAGCAGGGACGCAGCTCAAACACCCCTCTGGAAGTAATCTGCTCCCCCCAGCCGACTCGGTAAAGACATCTATTTATTCCATGGGACCAGGTCGGGCCAGACCCGAGGCGTCTCAGGGGACCCTGCAGGAGGCTGTGTTAAATGTGAAATGAAGATTGCAGCAAACACCATCGGTGCATAAAGGTCCTGAGGTTCAAACGATTTCTATTCTCCAGAAGGCGGCGGGAGGGCTGTTAGACACAGGGAAGGTATTTCAGCTGCCGTTGTGTATTTGAATGGATTCACGGAGAAATGAGTGCTTGGAAGCAGGAACTCTCCCCTCGCTAAACGTTTTCACCCCCACCTCCTCCCGGTGATCGGGGGGGGGGGGGGGGAGACAGGCGTATCGATCAGCCCCAGAACCTGGTCCCTTCTGGAGGGCTTCCCAAAGTTTTAACCCGCGGTCTTCTCTCCTGTGGTTCCATCCTGTACATGCTCCTTCTGGGGGAAACAAGTTTAAATATACTGTCCTCTTATCAAAGCTAATTAATGATGCCCACTCCACAGACAGAAGAGAGAGAGAGAGAGAGAGAGAGAGAGAGAGAGAGAGAGAGGAGAGGCAAAGAGGGAAACAATTTATCTAATCACCTTCTCTTCTCCTCCATTCTCCCGTGCAGACCAGTCATACCAGCTTCCCAGCCGCCTCATCTCTCCAAACAACAACCAGCAGGCTTCCTTCCCAGAGGATAAAACGCCAAATATGACTGTTATTATTATTATTATTATTGTTATTATTATATTCACTGGTCTGAATCCACACACAAACACACCTTCTCCCACAGGCCTGTCATTGAGGGAGACGAGAACCTGGGATTCCGTCTGTTCATACACATCACATCAAGAGCAAATATTAATGCTCAATTTCCTAGCAGTGGGCCATGCGCTAATGCATTTATCCTCTGCAAACAGCAATGTCACGCCAACTCCGGGGAGAGACGTCCGCTGAAATGTTATGAATAACTTGATCAAATTACACAGCGGAGGCAGGTTGGGAATAACAAAGGGCCCGTCGCCAAACTGAGCAGAACCAGGTGAGCAGGAACCACCTATCACCGTGTAGGGAAGCCAACATAACTGGCTAAGGAGGTTCTGGAATGTTCCGTGTCACTCAGGAACGTTTCGGAATGCACCTTTGTTTTCCTTTAAAGTCTCATTTCAACGTTGTCAAGGATTGAGGTGTGTGACACCTTGAAGAAACAACTTTATACATTTTATCAACTCACAGAAATGCTGAAATCTAATCAGTAAAGATTATTATTTTTTTGGTTAATTTGTATCGAATGGGATAGGAATATTTGTGAAAGAACTTCAGGAGTAAGAATCCGGTTCTCATTTCTTGGCTGGAAGACCAAACATTGGCTATGAATTAAGTCAAGTATAAGACTTTCTTGGCTACGCCTATTCTCTGACTAGCAGTAATCAAACGCATAACTGTTCCCTTTGATAAAGCCTACCTTCAATCACACAAATGGGATCCAGGTTTGTTCATTATGCTGCAGCCAAGGTTGAGAAGCAGTTGGGATTTTTCACAGGCATCAACCAGAGACAACTCCAGAGTGACTCTGTTGTCTCTGAAACAGGTCCCAGAAAGACTTCTCTCCACACGCTAATTCAATTACAAATCCAATATATTTTCTCCCGATGCCAAATGTCAAGCTGTGCCTGAGTTATTCCTGCATGCAGCTTCAGCTGGTTTAGGAAGTGTGGCAGGGAGAAAGAAGCATGCTGGGAGATGGCACGAACGCCTTCAGATTGATAAAGAGATTAGAGAGCTTCTGGTTGTGACCTCAGAGAAAGTTCATGCAGGTGAACATAAAGGGAATCATTAGAGACGCTAAGAGGGGGATTTTTTTCTTCATTTAAACTCATACCTGGCAACCAGGTGAATTCAAAGACAAGAAAATCAATAATTGGGTTCCGGAACTCAACAGATTAACATTTACAATGTGAACTATAAAGAAACTCGATAGCAACAAAGTCCAAACACATGTACTCTGAGTGGAAAGACTGTTGTTTTTTATTCACCCCCTGAGAAACGGTTTCCACGGTTCGACTGAACAGGGGCCAAGGTCAACCTGACCTCTCTTAGAGGAGAAGAGTTTTCTTCGAGTCTGACTGCTCTCTTGTTGTTTGGATTAGCTGGGAGTGCCGGGAGACATATTTGGAGTGCTGAGTGCTGAACCAGAGAAACCCAATAGCTGTTATTCTGTGACAGAGAATCACACAAAGAGAACTCCATGCGTTTGTTCATTAAATCAGAACACATTTTCTTTCTCTAACTCTTCAATCCAGGAGTGTGGACAAATTGGGCCCCCGAAGGGATTTAGGTCAGAATTACATCTGAGTTGGGAAGCATGATTTATCAAAGCAAATGAATGACTGAACAGCTGCCTGCTGAAGAATGGGTGAAAGGTGTGATGTGAGAAACACTTATTATTTAGAACTAAGACCTTAAACCCAGTTAATCTGGTCTCCTGAACCTGCTACATTCACACACATCCAGGTGGCATAATACCACTACTGATCATTACAATAACGATAATAAAACTATTACATCTTTCACCAACACTCCTCCACCTGCTATCAGCAGTCTGCCATCTGCATCCTCATTCTAATACCACTAATAATACTACTAGTAATAATCAGGATAAAGATAATTAGAGTAATATACTAAGAACAATAATTATAATAATACTAATAAAACGCATTCATGATAAACTCTGGAGCCCTGGATGTGTGCAGCCCTCATTGTTATTCATGAGGAGACCCTGTGAATGTTTTACAGCCGGTCTGGCTGGAAGGACTCCATGATGAGGGTGTGTGGCCCCTGGTGGTGATCTGTCTGAGTGTTGTTTCACTGCGGGAGGGGGGGGGGGGGGGGGGCCTCATCGTGGGCCAGGTTGGTCCTGGAAACCCCACCCCGCAGAGGACAATGCACTGCTGCTGAGGAAATGATGATGAGGTGTACGTTTATGCACACGACTGCACACGGGGAGTCAGTCAATCACACACATGTACTGTACACACACACAGCAGGTATACACAGAAGGCAAGAACATAAGACATGTAGGCTACAGTGTGTGTTTCAATGTGTGGTAAACTGGTACATTTTCAAAATATTCTATTGAATATCTATGTATGTATCTATGATATATAATATATAATCTCAGAAGTTAGCGCTGTCAGTCAGCAGCTCGTCATATCATGCAGTCGGGGTTAGGGTTAGGCCACTCCTACATTGAGTCATTTACATTGAGTCATTTACATTGAGTCATTTTCATTAAGCCATTTTAAAGTAGGCCACTCCTACTTTAGCAGGGCGGCTGTTTAGACCAGGGACTCACCTACACTGGATTCCACACAGGATGCTAAGTGTTCAACTCCTGCTGCCTCCGCCACCCCTGCCTCCACCCCAGCCTCCACCCTGCCTCCACCCAGCCTCCACCCCAGCCTCCACCCTGCCTCCACCCAGCCTCCACCCCAGCCTCCACCCTGCCTCCACCCCGGCCTCCACCCTGCCTCCACCCAGCCTCCACCCAGCCTCCACTCTGCCTCCACCCCAGCCTCCAACCCATCCTCCACCCCAGCCTCCACCCCAGCCTCCAACCCGGCCTCCAACCCGGCCTCCAACCCAGCCTCCACCCCGGCCTCCAACCCAGCCTCCACCCTTGGTTCTGTGTTTTCTCTTCTAGGGAGCATGTGTTCGCTGCTCTCTGCTCGGAGGTGGAGACAGAGTCTCCGTCGGGTGCGGCAGCGAGCTGGTTTGAGCCGGACCACTCGGCCAAAACATGCTGTAACCAAGCAACAAAGTGTCAATCAACTACTACTACTGAGTCATTCTGCCTGAATCTATATACACAATTTGTCTGTCGCTTTGGAATAAAAAACGTTTGCGAATTCAATATCTTGTCGAAATATCATTGGTTAGGTGTCAGTTAGATATCATATGCGTCTGGTATTGGTTAGACAGGTTTTGAGATCTCCGTATGTTCTGTATTGTGACAACCCATTCTGTGTTATAATGAGTCTGACAGAAAAAGAGAAAGAGACAGAAAGAGAGAGAGGAGCGCGTGTATGCAATCGCATAATTGCACCGTTGGGATTTTTAATCAATTAGAAACGGAGGGCTAATTAAAGGCTGCTTTGTGTTTACTGACTGAGAGCCCTAGGCTGTGTGGGGGCATAGGAGGGGGAAGAAATACACACACACACTGTACACACACAAACACACAGACATACATACACACACACTCACAGATTCACACACACACTGTCACATACACACCTATTTTCCATCCTGCCTGCTTGTCTGCCTGCCTGTCTGTCTGACCGTCTGTCTGTTTGACTGTTCGATCTGTCTTCCCGCCCACCGATCCATCTCCACTGAAGGTGGCATGTAAGTCACTTCCCTGGTGGAAGATGAGTTGACCTTACAGCCTCCAGGCCAGGCTCAGTCTGTCTGCGTGGGACTGTCCAACAGGGTCCAGTCTTCCAGGGTGCAGGCATGGCCACTGGCCAGGTTCGTTCTTCCAGGATGGGACGACCTGGAGATCCAGTTCCCAGGACATCCAGTTCCTAAGTGGCTGACATCCTCTTCTGCTGTTGTTAACTTGTGGAGAATCCCACTAAACGGCCTACAGGGCACAACCACTCTAAAAGATGAGATGTGCCAGGAAGGTTTGTTGTTTGCCACATGGACAATAAAGCTTGTCTTCCCTCTGTAACATTTTCTTGACATCGTCGAAAGCAAAGGTAATTTCATTACCCAGAATCCAAACTCTTCATGCCTCACTGATCCGGGGACGAAGAAATCAATAGACACTATTACCATGGTTTTCAGTTAAGATGTAATGGATATGATGTAGCATGTGTGTGTTTGTGTGTATGTGCACATGTATGCGTTGAAAGTGTGTGTGTGTGTGTTTTCGCCTGTGCGTGTGTGTGTGTGGCAGTGTGTGTGGAAGTGCATACAAACCTCATTTACCAGGACTAATGAAGATTTAAGAACCTAGGATCTGTCTCCCGGTAAAGCACTGCTGTCTCCTGTGCTCCCTGTCACTCCTGCCCGGGCCCCGGCTGAGAGATGCACCCTCTGCTCACCTCCCGACCTCACACATCCATCACTGGGCAAGGAGAGAAGGGGGAGGAGGAGGAGAATGAGGAGAGGGGACAGAGGGGGAGGAGTGCAGGAGGAGAGCAGGAGGAGGAGAGCAGGAGGAGGAGAGCAGGAGGAGGAATGGAGAGGAGGAGGAGAGGGGAAGAGAGCAGGAGGAGGAATGGAGAGGAGGAGGAGAGGGGAAGAGAGCAGGAGGAGGAATGGAGAGGAGAGGGGAGCAGGAGGAGGAGGAGGAGGAGGGGGAGGGCAGGATGAGGATGAGGAGAGGGGAGTTAGAGAAGGAGGAGAGGAGATGAGGAGTAAGAGAGGAAAAGCAGGAGGAGGAGGAGAGGGGAGCGCACCCCCCTACAGCAACACTCCTCCATCTGCTATCAGCAGTCTACAGTCTGCTTTCTCATTCTAATTAATTACAGATTATCAACTGCAGACCTGCCTCCTCCCAGCCTTGTGCCTAGACACACACTGAAAGACAGGGGCAACACACATACACACACACATTTACACACACAGACACACACACTCACATTAAAACACACATTGACACTCTCACACACACACACACACACACACACAGACACACATACTCACATTAAAACACACATTCTCTCACTCACACATCCACACACATTTAGGCCCGCTCTTCAAGTTGTGACTAGAACTTGTTCTAAATCAACGATATACCTTGTCCCATCATTGTCTAACAGGCTCCTACCATCTGGAATACAACCAGATGAATTGTGATGACATTGCAGTGGTGCTTCTGCTTCTCATCCTGTGCTCTGCAGGTCAACAGGCTTATCTGGCTCCTGCCAAGGGGCCTCCGATTTGTCTTTCATTTCGGAGACGAGAGCACTTTGCATCTCTCATTTCAGTCACACCAGGAGGCAGTTTCTCCTTGTCTGTGTGCCCCTGCCAGCCGCCGTGCCCCACTGCCATCCAGGCAGGACCGTGACCCGCTCTCACGGGGGACATAACCAAGCAGAAAACACCACGGCGCACTCGCACAGTTACCCGCGTGATCGTGCGCGGTGTGTCCGACTCTCGCCGTCTCTCTCTCCTCCCTTCTTTCTCTCGCTCTCTCTCGAGGTGTACTAATGGAACTGTTTGGAAGGCTTTCTTCGTATGACAGAGCTGCTATTGACCAAGACTGGCATGTTTTCTGTGTCAGTGTACTGGTACTGGTAATCATGTGTTGTAACTGTGCGTGGCGTCTCGGAGACACCCCGGTGCCTCTGTGTTTATCGCAGCTTTCACACTCTCCTAATAAGAGGTTCCCAGCTGTGCTTACAGTGTATTCATCTTCTCCCAGACGAAAACATCAACACACACTCAGGCTTATCAATTATTTATCTGGCAATCAGGACTCAATCGTTGACGAATAGCATAATAACAAAAAGAGACTTTCATTCATGGATCATGAATTTATAAATCCTTTATATATCCCCAACATCCATCCAGAGTGAAATAAATAAATTCAGAATCCATTTCCTTTGCCTTTGGGTCTATGAACCGCATCTGACCGCCTATGCCCTGCAGTCTAAATCAATCCTACAGGTTCTTACAGGTCCACTAACACCTTCAGTAGAGGATAACCTTGAGACACACCCCACAATGTAGAGTAGCTGAGGAAGAAGGGAGAAAGAATGAGAGAGAAAGAGAGCGAGAGAGTGATGGATTGGAGAATTGGAGCAAATAAGCGATAGGGAGAGAGGGAGATAGAGATAAAGAATTACAAGGGTAAAAGAGAGAAAGTAAGACAGAGAAAGAGAATTGAAGAAAGTACAAGAGAGAGAGAGAAAAAGAGAGAGGAAGAGAGAGGAAGAGAGAGGAAGAGAGAGGAAGAGAGACATGGAGCTTCTAAAGCCTCTTTTTTTAAAACAGCTGGTCCATTTGTGCGGAGAACCCGATGTTAACTAACGAACCAGGAGAGTAGTACCTCCAAACCCTGGAGGACAGGCAAACACACGGGTCCTTTGCGAAGGCTCACTATCCCCCGATAGCGCTGAGGAGGGTTGTTTTTCTCCGCAGAAGGTAAGGGCTACGGTGCCCGTGAATGAACAATCTTAATTGTTTCCTTGGAGACGGTGAGAGACTGCCCACAGGCTCACGGTTCACAGTTCTGCGCTGCACGTTTACCTATCCAACTGTGCCGTCTTGAAGGTTCTCTAAACCGGCAAGGCTATGATAGTGTGCCAACTAGAACTCGCTAGACTGGCATGGCTAGGCTATGCCAGCTAGAACTCTCCAGACTGGCAGGGCTCGTGTGCCAACCTCCAAGGGTCCATGACTGGTTCTTACTACTACTACTCTGTTGGTGTCCATCTACAAGAGCATCAGTGTCCATCTGATCTTTCCATGGTGGAGGTGGTTGGAGGGACTTGGAGGGATTCGAACCGTTGACCTCTTGATCAACAGACAAACACTCTGAGCCACAGTGTTCATCCCAGTAAAACGAGGCCCTGAAGACTCTTATGTGTTAAACATCTGCTGGGATTGAACTCAGAGGGAAAACCCAACCCTTTACAGACACACATAGTCAATATTACCCGTTGAGAAATTACATAGGCCAAGAACGGTAAACATTATTGTGGCCATGTGTCTATCGAAGTTGAGATCCAGTACTTTAACATAATAGTCCAAAAGACAATTATTGAACATACTGAACAGACATGTCAATAAAGACCCCCAGTGTATCAGAATGAGTGCGAGGTTTCAAGCCTGGATAGGGGGCTTCTGCTCCTGCTAGAATCAACTCTCAGTGTGGCCATGGCAACATTTCAATTTGGTATCGATTTTACCATGCAAGCACTTTGCAGATCTTATTAGGACGTATTATTCCCAGAGCAGTGTGGCTGTCTTCATCTCCTGGCCTGACTGGAGCTCTGGCTCTGCTGAAACATGCTCTCCATTAGAGCTTTTCAGCCAGTTTGGGACAAATGAAGGAGTCTTAATGGACCATTAGAGGAGGAGAGTTACTGCTCACACGCATGCAGACGTTCACACACACATGCTTAGACACACACACACACTCAGCATGTCCTGAACACAACCAACGGCAGAGGAAAAATACTCTGCAAGCCGAGCAGCATTAGAGAGAACCCCTCAACTTGTCTTGTTGAGAGACATTTCCTGCTTCCTTGTTGACAGCATGATGTGGCTCTCTACTCCTCCAATGGCTTCCCATGCGCATGTAACATGAGCCCCTCCCCCTTCAACCTTTACCTGTCAATCAATAAAATGAGCCATCCGTTCATCCAAGACCTGAGTGTGATTGTATTGTGTGTATGCTGCGTGTGTGTGTGTGTGTGTGTTGGGGGTGATGTAGTGTCTTGTGAGGTGTTATGTGTGTGTGGGGGAGGGTGTTACTGTATCCCGTTATGAAGCAGTGAACATACTGTCTTTTTACCATAGCCTCTCCGTGCCCCCCTCCCCTTACCCACCCACACGTATCCCTGCTCATGTGATGGGGAGCCGACAGGAAGTCCTGTTGTGTTTCCTGTCTCCGCAGTATCAAGTAGACCACCACCACAGGCTGTAACGACAACACATCCTGTGTCGGGGATGATGTGCGCTTTCCAGCACGTTTGACATTTCTAGCAGTGATAATAATGTAATGAATAAACAATGTATTATTTAGCAGACGCTAAGAGTGCTACTGAGGTCTCCACCTTACGAGCGGTAACGTTAGACATTCCAGACGTTCTGCCCAGCGCTCCGACATCAAGCTTCGGATTCACAACTTCCCGAGGCAAACGTCTCTGACACAGACACAAGGATGCAAGACGACAAACGCACACACTCACTCTCGGTTCCCACATCACACAGAGGGGATGATGGATGAATTCCCCATGTGGGGCCGTGTTCCATCATCCCATCACTGCTCTGTGAAGTTTAATTAATGGTGTGCAGTCAAGGTCAAAGGCTGCCAGATCAATCATGGCACAGCCATAACAGTTGATCATATTGATTTGGAACCCAGCACCTCCACCAACAGCTTGAGGAGTGTCCAGCCATCCATCCACCCATTAGAAAGCCTTGCTTGTATGGTGATCGGTTTCCTTCCAACCCTCTCCATCACTCCAGTGAGTGAGAACCAAAGCGAGACTTTCTCCATGAACCACCACCACGAGGCAGACATCTTGAACCTGTCCCTAACATGTATCCTCTCATGAAAAAACAAAAAAGCCAAGGAACTATGTTGTTTCCCTTTCATAGACATGACCAGAAGCATTACATGTAAGCAGTAAAGTTGAGTTTGAACAGATGGTGCTATGCAAGTCAGTGGAGCACGGTCGCTGGTGGAGGAACTTAAGCTTTGGTCCTTTTCACACAGTAAAAGGGATTGGGTTAGTCTAACAACCGTGAAAACACCACATTCCTCTGCGCATTAACACTTCAGAAGGTTAGACAAAATGCAATAACGTGGCATTAGTAGGTGACAGGCTAGCTAAGCTCAACGTAGGGGTGCGGCCTGGAGAGACGGCAGGTGGCTGTAGACAGTAAGCTTGTAAACTTATTTGACAACTGCAGGGGAGAAAGCCTCAGTCATTTACATTCTAGAACAAGTGTTTGGACAGAGGAGTTCTGCTCAGTCACATGACCACACCATCCAGGAAAAGACATTGTATCTTTTCTGAAACACTGTTCAAACTTTGCACTTCTGATCCTTTTGGTGTACTTCCGTCTTTTGTATGTTGCATTGGAGAAATGTCAGCTAAATGAAGTGTCAAAATAAGTCCTGGTGTGACTCACTTGACACTTTAAAAGCTTACATGACCAGTGACCACATTCAAATTATGTGAGACTTCCAAGGTAGACGTGAATGCAATTGTGATATTCTTGCTCCACCTTGTGGATGACTAACAGTACTGCAGTTAAAACACATTACCCAGTATCTCGACTGAACTTGTGCACCTGTTCCTTCATGTTCGTTAAGATCTACATTTGATAACGACTACATCTAAAACACCACACAATCCAAACCCATTTTTTAGGTCACACGCATCAAAAAAAATAAAACAAGTGAACGTCAACAGTGCATTTATTTTTTTTAATAAACAGGTCAAGTATTCATATTTTCCCAATGCAATGAAAGGCCATTGGATCTGAACCACACAGCTCAGAAGGGAACTCTGATATTTATAAACAGTCCTTTGGGATGTATACGAGCCGAACCCGTCACTAATTTATGTCTCCTCGTGGGAAGTGCAGCCGACCCCTCTAAGGCACAGCACAGGTGTGACTGGGCCACCTGTGTACTGGGCTCAGGTCCAGGCCTGGCCCCGCCCACCTCAGGCCAGGGCAGGGAAGTCCTCTGGGTCATCCGGGTTGGGGACCCGAGTCTGGACACGGGGCTGCGGACGAATCAAACACTCTGTTAAAGACGGTTATTGATGCACTGAGTAAGGTAGCACCACCGCACTTCTGATCCTTGATTTTATGCTAAATGAATTCAAATATAACTTGAAGTCCCAACTCCCCCCCCCCCCTCCTCCTCCTCTTCTTCTTCTTCTTTTAACCAACAATGACAAAGAAGGTTTTCAAACCCTACTGAACAGCTGCCTGTGAAGTACAACGCACAGAGAACACCCACCGCGTGCAATCGGCTCCCTAACCCCAATCAGAGACGGCGGAGGAAACTCACCTTCTCCGGAGGTTTCTGGGGAGAGGTCGTGTCGGGGCGGGGTACTGGCCCGCCGCGGCCCCTACCACCGCGTGCCCCGCCCCTGGCTCCTCGGGAGGGGCGGCCCAGGCTGCCGAAGTTGATTTCCAGCTTGGCGGTGATGTCGTTGGCGGGGCGACGCATTGACTCTTCCTCCGCCTCCTCAGCTTGCTCCTGATTGGATGAGGGAGAGCAGCAGTCAGGAGACGTAGAACTCAGCCTGACTGATATTATACTAGTACTTAAGTCTTAATATAGCCCAACATAAAGCTGTAAAATTCACATTACCAAATTTACACTGAAAGTATAAATTACACAAATCCCTTAAAATGTAACTATATTTTCAAATATTTAATCTCCCGTACCAACGAAATGCATTAAATGTTGAAAACTGGATTTATGCACCCATTAAAATCAATTCAAAAAAGCGTTTGAATTTTACAACATTAACATTCACACAAACACTGATGACAGAATGTTAAACATTCAAAGTTAATACTGGCACTCAAATACCTTCTTAAGACCTATTTTCCTATCTTAGTCAAGAGATCTTGTACTATATGAAATATTTGTATAACTACAGTCTACTGAATGTAATAATATCACTAATATTCCCTGAACTAGAAAAGTTCAAGTTTGAACAGTAAACCCTACATGAGTAAACCACCACAGGCTGTGCAGATACCAATTCCCCATGGCTCTGTTAGCTGCACCAGTGGCCTTTAACCCTGCATGTTCTAGATATTTCCCTGCTCCAACATCTGATTCTAATGAATGGGTCGTTATGAAGCTCAGCAGAAGCCTGACAACGAACCTTCATTTGAATCAGGTGTGTTGGAGCAGGGAAACCTCTTAACCCTTGTGTTCTCCTCGGGTCATTCTGACCCATCAGTCATTGTGACCCACCGTCGTTTGCGACAACTTTACCGCATACAAAAACAAAGTGAAGCATTTTCTTTTAACCGTTGGGCTGTCTCAGACCCCCCACATTGCGAAGGTTAAAAGAAAATATTTTATTTGCTTTTGTATTGGGTAAAAAAAAACAATTGTTCGTTATGAACCTTTGGGTCATGTGACCCGAGGGCAGCACAAGGGTTAAACATGCAGGACAGAAAGCCCCAAGAACCACAGTTGGAGACCACTGACCTACACCCATCAAACCTCAGGCCTCCACAATCACACACTGTTGGGGCGTTCCGTTTGGGTTCTGCGCCATTCTCACCTCTAGAGCCTTCTTGGACTTGTGGATGACCATGGAGTCGGAGGGTACAGAGGTGTCAGCCTTGCGTATGTTGAATTCAGCCTTGGGTCTGCTCTGCTTCTGCAGGGCCTTCCACTCATCCAGGGACATCTCCACTGCAGGGGGCTCCGCAGCCTCCGCCTCGCCCTCAGCAGACCTGAGGGACAGCCGAGGGGTTAGTCTGGGGTCACGACCCCTGCCCATGCCCATGACTCAACCTGGACAGACGGTTATGGGGGGGGGGGTCATAGCTGATCCTGTTGATACTATGGATTGACCACTGGCGTGTGACATGAGTGTGCTGGTGGGTGAGTGGGACGTGTTTCTGCAATCAAAATAGTCTGGTGTCACTCACGGATTGGCTCCAGCGTCAGCCGGCTCCGCCCCCTCCTCTCTCTCGGCTCCCTCGTCCCCCGGAGCCCCGTCGGCCGCCGCACTGTCGGATGGATCACGATCATACGATCACAATAATACGACCACCCTCAATGTCGGACAGGTCACCGCAAACATTCACCCACAGTAAAACGTAGATCGCTTTGGGATTATCAGAAGGCCCTAAACATGCCACGTCACTTAAAAACATCTGTATCACAAACTCACCGTCACACAGTAAGCACATCCCTTCCTCATGCTTCTTAGAGAGGCCCTGTCTGCCCTCACTGAGCCAGGCGCCAGTTAAAACGCCACTACTAAAGCGCCCTCACTGCTGATGCAGGGCTGCTAGCTGTGGTGCCTGGGAATCACTCACCTCATGTGGTCTCTCATGGAGCCCCAGTTACGAGGGCCACTGCCTCCCCGCTTCTCTTCAGGGCGGACACCACTGTCACAGGAGGACAATGTCAGCTTCACCCTCACACCAGCCCCCCTCACCCTCACACCAGCCCCCCCCCCTCACACCAGCCCCCCCCCCTCACACCAGCCCCCCCCCCTCACACCAGCCCCCCAACGCACTTTCAACCAGCTACGCTACCGCTAAATTGTCTTTCAGTTTCATTTTGAATGATGATGAAAAGTAGGTGGATAAACATGAGGCAGGGGTCACTCACGTTCTATCGCTGCCACTGTGGCGTTCAAACTCGCGCTTGCCCCGCTGGTCGAACCCATCCGTGGACCTGAACTGGCCGCTGCCGCCGCCCCTCATCCCTCGCCCTCCTCCTCCTCGTCCACCACCGCGGCCTCTGGTACCACGCTCTCCCTGCTCCGCGGGTCTGTGTGTGTGCGTGTGCGTGTGTGTGTGTGTGTGTGTGTGTGGGGGGGGTTGGGTGCGTGTGAGTGTTGTGGGTTTGGGAGTGGCATGTATGGGGGAGAGAATTATAGATAAGAGACTCTTCATATATTTTGGATCAACAGCAGCATTACAGCAGCGTATCAAAACAAGTTGTGCTTTATCACACTCAATCACATGGCATCTGGACATGGAAGTCTAGAAGGTCGTGTCAACAGATGGACAACTGCAGTAGGCATGTGGACTGATCAGGCTCGTTATGAGAAACAGGCACGTGTGACAAGTGCGGGGGCCAGTTTAAATCCTAGCTACCCCGCCTTTGTGTATAGCCTTTTGTCAACAATCACACCTTTCAATAGAGAATCCCATGGAGGCCTCATTGTCGTTGGGTCTTCTGTCCCGGAAACCAACGCGTCTCTCGCCACGCTCCTCTGCTGGTCCCGAACCTCCTCCACGAGAAGGAAACCTCTGACCTGAAAATTAAATTAAGCATAAAACTCGAATGACCGGTTGTGCTGCATGATGTATCTAGAAAAAACTAGCTACAATGGACACCTGGCTTTAGACATTTGTTTTTCACTCCAGTCAGAGACCATGCTAGTTAGCATGCACATCAAGTAGCATGCACATATGCTAGCTAGCATGCACATTATGCTAGCATGAACACCAGCTAGCATGCACACCAGCTAGCTACCTAGCATGCATACCAGCATGGGCGCACAAAACCAGCAAACACGGGCTGGCCTACGTACATGACTCAGGCCCAGATATAGGCGGGATGGCTAACTACAATTAGCCAAGATAGTTGCGATGATTGTGACAGCTATCAAATTTACTTGGATTAACTACATTAATGGTATGTATTTAACATAATGACAGTTAACGAGCGATGTCAAACTCACCCTGAGAAGTTTTGGTCTGAGCAGAGTTGTCGCCTTCACCGCCACTGACAGGAACTCGCCTGTCTTTCTGAGATTCTTTTTTTACCGGTTTAGGTGCAGGTTTTTTAGCCTCTTCTTTCTTCTTTTTCTTTTTCTCAGCTTGGGCCTCACGAATGATGTCAAAAGGATCAGCCTCGTCGTCTAAAAGCTGACCAAAACGGTTTGTCACGGCACACCCAAACCCCGCACTTTCAGCAACATCGGCTGTCGGATCCTCAACTATACCCTTCATGTTGAAATGGAGAATTTGTTTGCAAAATCAACTAAAGGGAAATGGATGCAACACTAAATTTATTGCAGTATGTACGCGCCAGACTATTCAGGAGCAAACATTTCTACCGGTCTGCGTCAATGAACAATAACCATTTCTTGCCTGCTTCTGTCCAATTTTCGCTAGCACGCCAGTTTGAGCAACATTGAGCACGACTGAGGCACATGCGGTATGGTTCAAAATGGCGGACGACTTAAATCCTTACTCCGCCCCAAATATGATGTTAAAGGGGCAGCTCCCCTAAAAATAATCAACTAGTTGTTGCTATGTCAGTTGATTGAGTTGAATAATGTGGGTGACCGCGTAATAACCTATGTAACCTCCTTGACCATTGTAGGGAAAAACGTTTAAAAAAGAGCTTCATTGAACATAAAATGTCTGTTAATCAAATTAATTAAAGGCAGGTTTTTGACATATTTGCTTAAATACACTTTACATCCTGACAGCAACCAATAAATCTAAAGGTTTGACAGTATATTTTTATAAATATGATATTTGTAGGAATCGCAGAACTGTAATAACTACAACCAATCATTTAGTTTGGAAATTACTGATTTTACATTATTCAACCGAATGCAATGATTGGACGGGCACTTGTCTGTCTACCTCCTGTCAGTAATCAGGCTCGTGTGTTTTGTTTGAGTGGCTTTGAAGGTAGTGGGTGGGATGATTTGGTTTGAATCCTTTCAACCACAATCCAAAATTACTAGGGTTGCAAAATTTACTGATCCTGTCTGATCCTGGACACAACTTAAAAAATACTAATCATAGGCCCTACCTAGTATTCTCCAAATCATTAGATGCAGCAAATAACATTACATGAATTTAAAACAAACTTTAAAGGTCACAATTTCAAGAAAGTCTCCTCAAACTGCAATGCTTGTGAAAGCGAGTCAAACTGGTAAAACGTAGTCATTACATCAAGCCAGTCCCTCAAACGCAACTTTTCAGGATTCACCACAGTCAGAATAAATATGTGCTGACTGACAAGGGTTAGAATTGAGCAGGTTTGCCAATACAGCAAACCCAGACATATGTGACCGTGGCTGGGTTATGGCTAATGAAATCTAAGATGGAATGCACATGTTCTTTTTGTACAAATCCATTATCATAAATATCACACGTGTAAAGTTATTTTACACATTAGTCTATACATTTCTATTAAGAATGACTAGGTTAAGCAAACACGTTTTACAGCAATACAATTTGTGCCCGTTATGACAACTTAATCCTTTTCTGAAGTCTCTATACATTATTTTCCGCTGTAAATCCTTTCTGACGCCTATGGCTTTTCAGATTATACTTATTAACTTATGCCCTCCCACATTTCTCACACACAAACGCCATGATCCCCGTGTGCACACGATGGTGATAGTTCTAATGCGATCCCAGGGAGAACCCTTCCTCGCAGACGTGACAAACATACGGTTCCTCGCCTGTGTGGACACGTATGTGAGTGTTTAAGTTAAACATGAAACATTTACCGCACACAGGACACTGGAGCGGTTGCTCGCCTGTGTGAACGCGCATGTGCAGACAGAGAGAGGCCCTCAGGTAAAAGGCTTTACCACACTGACCGCACGCGTGGGATCTGGGCCCTGACCGCAGGGCCGGCCTACACTGCGATGCTGGCTCGGATGCACCGAGGTGTGGCTTCTCATGCGTTGTAGAAGATAGGCTTTGACGATCAACCTTTTCCCACAGACGTCACAGCTATGTCGCTTGTCACCCGTGTGGATCAACTCGTGCGTCTTCAGGGAGGACGACTGGGTGAACGTCCTACTGCACACCGTGCATCGGTAAGGTTTCGGCTCTGAGTGTGAGACCAGATGTCTTTTGAGATGATTCACAGTCACTTTTACATTTACATTTATTCATTTAGCAGACGCTTTTATCCAAAGCGACTTCTTAGAGATAGCATTACAAAGTGCATAGGTCACTGATAACAACAACAAGAAGCACACATTGTGAACAACCAAAAAGTGCCAAAGGGAAAAACCACAAGAGCATGTAGTTAAGCAAGTTACAATTAAACAACATGAATCTCTAAGTGCAAGGAACAGTAAGATAAAAAATAAGATGAACTAAAACAGTCTAACACAGTCGCGTACTCTTTGCCACACGCCTCACATCGAAGGGTTTCTTTCCAGAATGGACGCTCGTGTGCAGTTTGACAGTGGAGGCGACGCGGAGGACTTTGCCACAGACGTCACACACTGCCAATCTCTCCCCCGTGTGGATTGGTCTGTGATTCCTCAGAGTCCTCTCACTTCCCAGCTGTTTGTCACATATTTCACAGACAAGTGTTATCTCCCCCGGCAGTGCAAGCTTTTATGCTTGTCATAAGCAAGCCTACTTCTAAATTGTTTACCACACGCATTGCACCCATGGCATTTGTTTTCTCCATAAACTGAATTGTTTGTTTTCAGGGCTTTACCTTCATCCCCCACCTGACACCCATCTGTGGATGGGGGGTTATCTATCGAAGGGACGTCTGATTGATTTCTGAGAGCGCGTGCTTCGTGGTAATGTACCCCACGTGTGTCACGGCTCAATGACTTTTCTCCGGCGTGGACACGCTGGTGCGTCTCCAGAGTCTGAAGTCGTTTGAAGCGTCTGCCACATACAATCACAGTCAAATGAGTTTGGTGTCTGATGGGTGTTCATGTGGTTTCTGAGGGAGCTCAGACTTTGGGAAAAGTTCTCCGCACACGTCACAGAGCGCAGGGCTCCTCTCCCTCATGTGGGCACTCGTGTGTCTCTTTAAGGATCATTCATCTGGCAGATGCAAGTCACACAGTTCACAGGCCACGGTGAGATGAGAGTCGACGTGTTGCTCGAAGGTTAAAGGAGTTGAAAAACTCCCTACAAATGTCACATTTGAAGGCCCTCACCAGTTTGTGAAGACTATGTCGCTGCAGGTGCTCATTAAACCCCATGTTTGTTTTTTTTTACCTTTCTCACAGGTAGGACATGTAAAAGGGTTGGGAATGATGCCAGAAGCATCTATGTTGGCTGTCAATTCAATTTTTGAATCCCCTTTCTGGACATTATCTTCATCTGCATCCGAGAGTGACTTTGATGGAAAGATATGATCTTTTTTCTCTGCAGGTCTTACAACTGCAAGAAAAAGAAGAATCCCCACATATTTTGTGTCAAAAGTGCAAAGAATATCAAGAGTGGTTGCCACTTGGTTAAAGCTTTTCAGAATCCATGCTATGATAGAAATGTACCTGTACATGCTCCTTCCGCAGCACTTTCAATTTGCTGTTTCTCTGTGGCTTTCGCTCCTGAGACCTTGACAGGCTTCAACTCTCTACTTCCTCTAATACTCACGTTCCCAAAAATGTCAAATTTCTTTGTTGTTGTGCTCCCCAGGTTTTCGCATTAAGATGGAAAACTCATTCTGAAATTGAAAGGTGTCCGTTACATCGAGTCATAACGGTTGACAGTGTGTGGTCTGATAATCGTACGAGATGTGACAACGTCAATAGATAAATAGATAAACGATGATAAGATTAGGTCAGAATTGACAAAAATCATCTGATAAAATACGGTCATAAGATCAGTTCAGAACTTTACAGATCGCCAGCTGCTAGTGGCTCATACCAAACTGGTTGTCTTCACATTACTCAATTTCCTCTTCAGCAAGTTCGTTTCTCTATCTATCTGGATCAGCATCAGAGCCAAGATTGCCAACGATATTTTATTTAGTTGTCTTTACATTGGCTCAACCACCGATTCCACAAAAATGTAAATAATTGATAGTTCAGCTTGAATATTCTTGGAAGATAACATCTCTGGTTTTGCTTATTCAATCGCGTGCAAGGTGTGTAGGCAACTGGCAACAGTCAAACAAGAAACGACCCTATAGTGTACAAATTGCCGAAAGCTTGCAATGTTCGATTTAGTACTCTTTTACAGTGGAACATCACCATCAAAATCTGGAGAATGGTGTAGTGTGCATTAAATGTCACTAAGGTGCCCTGTTTTGTCATACAGATTCACGTTGTGTCTGTTTTCCACTAATGTACCAACAGTAGAGGGCTCTTAAAACAGTTTAATCTTTTACTGATGTTTCACTTTTACATTCAACAGACAAATCAATCCTTAATACATTATCCTGAGTCTGTGCAATGTTTTAACGTCCCTTTTGAATGTTATTAACTTCAATGTACTTTTTATGATATGTGTTGCATTAGAACCAGACTCCTGTTCCTGCTGAGCTGAGCCAGTTGAAAGTAGAACTGTGATCCGCCCAGAAGGCACCTGAGTCTGGACCTTCACCAGCACCCTACACACTAATACAATTGCAGACTGACAAACAGTTAAAGTGTAACTAAACTTGCCGTTTTCATATTTAATACCAAATAATAATAAATAAATTCACTTTTGCAGACATTTCTCAGAATCAAGACCAGGATTAATGAGTTTAATCATGCTAGAATAATAACTATAGGTGTTTAACTAAAAACAGAGGTTTTGGAGTTCAATTACTCTTAAAATTGACGGTTCATGGACACTGTTTGCTTGATGTCCATTTAAGTCTCACATGACACAACACAGCCAGGCTTAGTCAAGCTCCACATACATAGAAGGTAAACATGTCACAAATCTGTTAGACGTTTCACCCAGTCTCTGTTCAACTGGAGAACTTAGCCACTGTGAACAAACTGAAAACACTCACTGTTCAGCAGTCGACTAAGCTCTGCACCTGACCAGAGGATGAAGTCCCACACGCACACACACTCAGATGAGGGTTCCTTCTTCGGCACCTGTCCCAGATCCCAGGGCTGTGGCTAAGTGGTAATCCCTGGCAATG
>NC_140382.1:16485000-16605000 GCF_054491055.1 Hypomesus nipponensis | reverse complement strand
AAAGTTGACTCTGAATGTAGCTCATTTAAACATGTATTGACATTCTAGAAGACACACCTCATCTTGTTGAGAGATACAGTCACTAATTTAGATCATATTATGACTAAAATTAAATGTGTCCTGAAGTTAAGGGGGCTGGAAAAAGTCAGTATGGAAACTCCCCCAGTTTTTTTCTTCTTCATACAGCCCCCCTCCCTCTCCATCTTCCTGTCATCCGTCTAAACCTCACCAGTGTTGTCTCGCAGCCTTCACAGGACCGATCGGAAGCACCACTGGGATACTAGCAGGATACCGTGAGGAAACTGAGTGGAACTTTCCAGGACAGAACCAGGCCACACACCGGAACATTCCAGGCCAGAGTTGAAGATACCTTTCACCTAGATCGGTGAGGTTTTTAGCTCCAAAGGTCTGGAAAGATCAGTCTCTCTCCACCGGTTGGGATCAAGCCAGCTTCCTCCTCCATCCAGAACTCCAGGTATATAAACAGAGACAGTCTGCTAACCAGGACTCCCCTCAGCGGGTGATGAAGGTGAGCAGGGTGCTTCAGCTGATGGTCTGGGTGGTGGGCCTCTGTCTGGCACAGCAAGTCCCGCCACAGTCCAGCCCTGGCTCCAGGGAACGGGGTGGCGGCCAAGTCCCTATACCCCAGCTGAAGGTGCTTTCTGCAGGGCTTGTTCACCTCCTGCAGGGGCTCCAGGAGAGCCGGGGCGATGTGGAAAAGCACGTGGAGCAAGTCACAGGGGAGCTGGAGGGGACCGAGCAGGATGTGGAGAGGCTACGTAAGCTGGGGGTTCAAGCGGGTAGGACCCACCGGCGGGTGAGGGCAGACCTCCAGGTCCTGAGAGCACAGGGGGACCGGCTGGAGATAGCGACCCGGGATCTGCAGCTGGAACTGGGGGCTAGAGAGGCCGAGCGGAGGGGCCTGGAGCTCAGGGTGAGCAGGGTCCTGGAGAGGGTGAAGAACGCAGCGGAGCCGGTATCAGCGGCTGACTCGCTAGTTGACATGAGTCTACTAAAGGTAAGCTGATATTGACGACGAGTACGATAATAATAATGTATTCATTTAATAGACGCTTTTATTCAAAGTGATATGAAGAAATATTAGCCTCTTTGTTCTTTTATATTCGATTCCAAGTAATTTGACTGTTATATATAACATCATGTGCTAAAAGTCTTAGGCATAAGTAAAAAAGTTAAACAATTATAAATGTTATACAATAGTAATTATGAAATGAACAGACTAAATATTGACACAACAAAACTTAAAATCTAAATGTTACATTTTTTTTACTTACACCAATGCAGGAGAGACAGAAAAAAAAACAAGCATCAAAGATAACAGCCCTATGTGTATATATAAATGTGTGCGTGTGCTAAATAACTATGTGTACTTGACTGATCAGGTCATTCTGGAGACTCAGTCAGGCAGGCTGGCTGATCTGGCCTTGGAGGTGAGGAACCAAGACGTGATGATTGACCGGAACCTGCAGCATATCATGGATCTGGAACAGCAGGTATCATACGTAATTATAACAACAGGAAGAACTTCTCCGTTTTTCTTCCAATTGTTTTTTTTCTTGCAGATGCTTTTATCCAAGGAAGCAAACATTGGATTAGAAACTGAGATCATATTTCTATAGTCCAGTGCTCTACCGCTGAGTTATACCCCTCCTCAGACACACTAGAAGCCGCAAAGTCAATATATCCTAGTGATATAAAACGACTGGCTAAACTAAACTGTAATATTAACAAATCTGTTAGACATTGGATTTTTCTGAATGCCGATGAGACAGTTGAAATCCTAAAAACATAAAGGCTTACATTTTTGTCACACTAAACATAATTTTTCACAAACTATGTTTGGATTACAAGATATCCTGGAGGGTGTTACATGAACACAAGGTATACAAGGAAAATACTTCTGAGTTCCATCATAAGACCGCTGTTCATCTCTGTGTTTGTTTGTTGCAGGTGTCTCGCATCAGGGGCCGAAGACCCCCTGCCAGGTATAGGGGGACATTCTGATTGGTCTGTTCAGAGGGATGTGACATTCTGATTGGTCTATTTGCAGTAAGGGGGGGGCGGGTGTTCTAATTGGGCTGTTCGAGAGAGCAGCTGTATCAATAGTAACTCTCTATCCTCTCCTAACAAAACCATGCAACCTTTAGTGGCAGCATAGATGTCTATAATGAAACAGTAGATCACCCATGGTAGGAAATGCTTCTTCTCCATTCTGATGAAGTGAAACAATTGTTTTTTGTTTATAAAAGATCAGATTTATCTGTAAGTGTTGTGTCTCTGTGGGTAATGTTATTTTTAGAAAGCCTTGTAAAGCATTTCCTTGTCAATCCCCCAGCACCCAAATAAACAGATTCATCAAGATGGAACAAGACAAGCTACCAACGGCTCTTCCTGTCACCTTTGCCTGAGAAACCTAGCTATCCTCAGCTTCTAACTGTTTTTTTTCTCATCCTCCTCCAACATGTCTGCCAGCCAAATGGGGCAAAGGTTGGGTGTATGAAAACTTTGAACACAAAAACTCTTATCTACAAGACGTAGGCCACTTCACAAGATTGATAGGACACAAGGAACTTTGGTCTACTTCAAACAAAGGAGAGAGACAGAGGGTGAGACAGAGGGATATAAAGAGAGACACAGAGACAGACAGGGAGAGAGGGGGGAGGAAGAGGAAAAGAAAGAGAGAGAGAGAGAGAGAGAGAGAGAGAGAGAGAGAGAGAGAGAGAGAGAGAGAGAGAGAGAGAGAGAAGAGACTGTAGGCCTTTAGGATATAGCCTAACATTTTAAACATACATAAGATATAGATACATTTTAAACTGTTCCCCAAATCGAGGGCGCTTTTCGGCCCTCTTTAAAAACAAATATAATGAGATTTACAGAATGTTTATAACTAAAACTATTGTTAGGTTTGGTATGTAAGTTATTTAATAGGCAAAAAGGAAATGTTTGGTCTTTAATTCCAAAGCCTCTGCTGAATTAATGAAATGTCAATGTAAAATGTAAACATGCGACCAGCTGCACCATAAGCAAATCTACAATAACTGAAGATCATAAGCTTCTGAGCAACACAATTCGTCAATTACACGAATGTGGCTGTTCATTACAGTCAGGCGTGCCGCAATATAAACAAATATTAACCTCCCATCATTTGGCAAAGAAGGCACATAGGGTTTACCGGCATCGAGACGTTGTAGTAGGCGAAATGGCGCGGAAGTAGAGGTAGAGGATGCTGATGCGTCGTAGCTGCGGTGACACAGTCTCCACCTCACAATCTAATAAGAAGCTTAACGCAGGTTTTCCTATGTGCCAGCGTCTGCTATGGAGTTATGAAGGTAAGGGTGTTAATGTGTTACATGAAATAATGAGATACTTGTCCATACGCGACTTATCTAAACTTTTTTACTTGTGCGTGTCATAATATTGCCTTCGACTTACAGCAGCCTCATCACATTACTGCCCATTCATATTGACTAGTTTTGCTTTCTGTCTGCCATTTCACTTGTTGTAAACATTTCTCATAGTAGCCTTAGCTATCGGTTTTAAAAATGTAATAGGGATATACAGCATATAACATGAAATAGTTCGTTACTTTATCAAAGGACGAACTTACTTCCTCATCACACCATAGGAAGAACTATAAACGACCGCAACTTATAACATGTAGTTGACATAGGCTAAATGAAACATACAACTTTAACTATTTTCTGCACATTGTTAACACCTTATGGCTATATACACTCACAGAAACAGTGTAGATCAAAGACTGGGACATCTAAACTATTGCATGGGATATCATTTACCAGCCTGCACTGTAAATAAAAACGGCGTGGATGATTTCGTGTTTATGTGGGCAAACGTTGCACCACGTTTACACCAGAAAATGGCACCATATCCTTATGAAATGACACCATCAAATAAGATTTCTGACATTGTGTCTTGAAAATTTCAGTGCAGGGCTAATATGGACACTAATCGATTTATCCAAAGAACTTGCGAATGTAAATAGTCGCACTGTCTCCTTAAGTATTGTCCCATGTTACCACAGGTATGTGCATTTGAGGGTATTTTAAGATGTTTTAATCTTTTATTCTCGTCGAGTGTCTCCCGACATTAATCCTGGACCAGAATTCTTTGCGTGTTTGCTTTAGTGATCTCGAGATTTACATTATGACCTCTGCCCTCCTCTCTCATTCCTTCCACACCAAGCGTAAACACAAGGCTACTGTACCTTTTTCTTTGAGCCATTGTTGAATTTAACTTTGTAATAATTCATATTTGATCGTGTGAGGATATACTCTTAGGCCTATCGGTTAGGCCTACTCTTAAAGCAGAGGGCAGTGCCTGAACCAATAAAAACACACACTAACGGCAGTCGACTACATTAAAGAAGGGTTTTTCCTCTGCTCAGACAATTTGAACTTGCATTGAAAGTTAGTCTCTCTCAGATTTCGACAACCTGTAACGGTAATTTACACCTAAACCTGCAGACTCCCCCCGTCCCCGTCCCGTCCCCCGATTTATTTACAGCGCTAATGAAACATTTATTTACCTAAATTCACCCTTTGTTTTTAAAACTCTTAAATTCACATAAAACTCATATTCAAATATCTAAAATTTTCACTAGAAGTCTTACCATTTATTGCATTATTTATTATTATTTATGACATTATTTAATGTGTTTTTATGCTATTTATTTACTGCTTGGTTTCCTAATTACATTTTTGTAATCTTTTTGTAATTTTTTGTTAATCTGTAGCTTCCTGAGATGGCCTCAACGAGGAAGAGCACACTATAAACAAAATTCTTGCTTCGAAACTCATTGAACCAACTCTGGTCACTTCACTGTTAATTTAGTTCACAGGTAAAATAGAGTTTCAACTCAATGCTTACTGTTCTGCATTGACTCTCATTATTTCATTTGGGTTCATTTTTGCCATCAGTGGAAAATAACAGAATTATCTACATCGGAATTAACAAGGGGGTATAAACCTTATAAACCTTTACACAATGCGTATAATACCCACCTCACCTCAGCAACATCCTTCCTAAGCCTGTTGTTTGTTTGTTGTTCTTTTGGGCAGAGGTAAGAGAGAGAGAGGGAGAGAGAGAGAGCTTTGAAACCTTCAACTGGAATGTCCAAGAGGGTTTTTTAGCCCGTACTGGTTTCTCAATCCCTGGTAATTGGGATCAAGGGTTGTGCTGAGGGGTTCCAGTCAGCGGAGAGGGGAGCTATAGTCGCTTGGAGCCTCCAAAGCTCCTCACACATCACGCTTTCTGAGGTGAGTACGGTGCTCGCTCTCTCACTCTCTCTCTCGTCTTTCTCTCACGTTTACATCTGACATTTTTTTTATTCATTTAGCAACACACAAATAAACCATTTATTTCCCACTAGACTGATTGACAGGGATGCAGCTGTGGAGTAGCGTTGTTGCAGAGGATGTAGAGCTGATTAACAGTACTGTGTATATGGTTTGCCATCCGGATAGAATGGGAGGTTTTAAATGGGAGAAGCTGGTTAGGGGACCCTTGATTTCACGGTTCAGTGTGTTAAATGCTTAAGTGCATTACGGGGGTATTTTTATGTGTTATGTGTATTATTACACTGCTAGGATTGCGTGCTCTCTATCGATAACATTTTAAAGAGGAGGATTAGAATACATGTAGGCTAGACTGCAATTGAAAGACTGATATTGTGTTGTGTACGGAAAACTTGATTCAAAAAGTGACAATATATTACTGTGAAAGTGTGGTTACCTGAACTCTCTTTTTTAAGAGTAATTCAATTGAAACACAAGTCGTTTTGACTTGCTGTGATGAGGAATAGGAACTCACCAGTTCCCCCTGTTTTCTAACTACCCAGACAACTATATTGAAAACAATGACAGGCTGAAACCATATGTAAAATAGAGTCAATGTGTGTTTAAAAAAAAGGAAGATGGGCAAGTTTGCCCTTTAACAAACCCTTTATTTCCCCCCCCCCACTTCCTCCCATAGATGTCAACTACTGCCACTGAGAGAGGAGATGGGGCCACCCACAGCAGCTCTGGTCCCAAGGACCATAAAAAGGTAAGGAGACAATAGCGTTAAATCCTTTGTAGTGGCACACGCTACAAAACTAAACTTCACCTGCTCAAAACCGACACAGAAACACGGTGTTCCTAACGTGGAATTGACCTCCCGCAAATCCTGAGAGGATTACTATGATTTATCGGAATATTCTACAAGGTTTTTTTCGCAACCTAAAGCGAGGCCGTGGTTAGCGTTATGTAACTGAGCTTAGCAGGCCTCTGAGCATTGGGTGACAGGGGCCCGATACACAGATAACATGATTAGGACGGTCAGCGGCAGTGTTTACCCACAGGAAAGGCACGCTGGCTGGCTTTACGGAGATTTCACTGCGGTTCACTGCGGTCCAGAGAGAGGGGCGAGCCCCATAGCTATAGAGGAGCAGGGGGTTGTGTGGCAGAAATTGCGATTTCCTGTGTGCTTACATTATTCACTAATCAATGGAACTAGTCATTGGATACTAGTTAGTATGTTCTCATGTAAGCTTGCTATTAATAAGAGTAGATTGTTTGTCAGGGTGTCAGGGTTAATAGATGTTCGGGATCAGTAGAAAGTACTGGGTAAACGTCCTTTGTCATGACTACAAGAAAAGCGCCAACTACAATCTCTCTAGTCTGAGTGGTCATGTGTTGGGAGCTGTGAATCTCTTTCTCTGAGACTGTTGTAATGTCATTACTGCCTGACTGTCACTATCTATGTTTACATTCTTGTGCCCTATAAAAGATGGTCCTTCGGCCTTCAGAGCGGAGAGAGACATGATTGAGACCTAAGCCTGGTGTTGTGTTGTCATTTATTGTTAGAGGTCTGGTTTTCTCTCCCAATCTGCAGATTGATAAATACTTATTAAAATCCAGAACTCAACTGAACTTAGTCACTCCGTTTATGAAGAGACGGACAAAACATTTTCTTCATCAATTGTCTGTACCTCACAGTACCTGGAAATACAGGAGTGAGTGTAGGTACCAGTATGTATGTGTAAGTGTGTGTGTACGTGTTTATGTACGTGTGTGTGTTTATGCATGTATGTGTGTGTACCATGCATGTGTGTGAGAGTGTGTGTTGTCAGACATACACTACCTTATGATGCTGTGAGGAACCAGCTCGCAATGAAAGTGTTGCTTCATCCTAACAGCATGGCGTCATCAGTATGATGCAATAGTGACATAAAGACAACTGTGTAGCAACCAGATTGAGGCCCAATCGGATGCAGTCTGTCTCTTCATGCACTTATTTCAGCTTTGTTTGTTCTGTGGGGAACTTTGGTTGAGATATATATGTTTTTATGTGCTGTATAAATAAATATGACCGATTGATAAAGTTAGATATAAAAAACACATCCAGAGAGTGGGCCGTGACTGTAATGCATTCAAACTCATAAGAGGAAAACATACAAAACAAATATCGAATTCTACCTTGTTCTATTCTTGTGTGTTTGCAGCCCACAGCCGCTGCCCTGAAAGGTGCCATCCAGTTGGGTATCGGGTACGCCGTGGGCAACCTGACCTCCAAGCCGGACCGAGACGTCCTCATGCAGGACTTCTACATGGTGGAGAGCGTCTTCCTGCCCAGGTCCGTCTATGTTTCAGAGTTCTCTCTCACAAGCTGCCTATTTTCAAAAAGAGGGGGAGTCGAAGGGGGGGAAGGGGGAGGGGAAAAGGGGGAGACTGACATAACAAGTTTGAGAAGGATCCCCCTATTCATGTGCTTGAATGTGAAACCTTCAAGTGTTTGGGTTCATGGATATGTGAAAACTTGCTACAGGAAGAGAATGGGAAGGGGACCCTAAAGTGTTTGTATCGGAGGGGTGGGGGAGCTGACATAACAAACTGTAAAAAACACAGCATTACCATTATACAGTACACAATCCCCCATTAATGAGGTAGTGGGAGTGTTCATTGAATCAAAGAGCGTTTGTGGGTTTGTGAATGTGTGTCATGGTTGTGGCACCAACAGCACTGATGTCTCTGTGTACTGTGTTCCCCCGGCGCTCCCAGTGAGGGCAGCAACCTCACCCCCGCCCACCACTTCCCTGACTTCCGACTGAAGACCTACGCCCCCTTGGCCTTCCGCTACTTCAGAGAGCTGTTCGGAATCAAAGCAGATGACTACCTGGTGAGCGCTGCAGGCAACGTACAGGCAAACCCAGACATACACTATGCGGTACAGTATGGGCAGTACAGGCAAACCCTCAAAAACATTCACACTGTGCTTCCAAGCTTACAAACTATGACATGTACACATGTATGACATGTACACATATGGTACAGCATACTAACTAAAACAGACCCATAAAGTACTTACAGTGCAGTATATAGTAACAGTAAAACTGATATAAAAAAAAACCTGTAAAAGCTCAGAAGTATATTTTATCCTGTGATCCAGTTCACTATGTTGATACAACGGCGATTGTCGTAGCATTCTCTGCTGTTTAGACACTGATGTGTCTGTTGCTGTCGTTTCTCAGTACTCCATATGCAACGAGCCTCTGATCGAGCTGTCCAATCCCGGGGCTAGTAGCTCCTGGTTCTATCTCACAAGCGACGACGAGTTCATCATCAAGACAGTGCAGCATAAAGAGGCGGAGTTTCTGCAGAAGCTCCTCCCAGGATACTACATGGTGAGCGTCTCCGTAACCTTTGACCCTTGAACCCACGCTTTTTCATTACGATTCTTTTCATCCGGCATGACGTAGAGGAGGGAATTTGAACCTGCAACCTCTTAATCTGCAGTAAAATGCTCTAACCACTGAGCTATACCGATCACTGATAAGCACACACATTTTACAGTTTAAACCCTGTTTTGGTGTTGTTTCCTGAACATCTGTCCCCATTCATGACACGTCTCCATTCCAGAACCTGAACCAGAACCCCCGGACCCTGCTACCGAAGTTCTACGGCTTGTACTGCATCCAGAGTGCCGGCGTCAACATCCGCGTGGTGGTCATGAACAACGTGTTGCCGCGAGAGATGAAGATGCACTACAAGTACGACCTGAAAGGCTCTACCTGCAAGCGACGGGCCTCTCGCAAGGAACGCACCAAGTCCTCCCCCACCTTCAAAGACCTGGACTTCCAGGAGATGCACGAGGGGCTGCACTTTGACGCCGATACTTACAACGCCTTGATGAAGACACTGCAGAGGGACTGTCGGGTGGGTGCCTGCTAACCTCACAGTGCCACATGCTATTCATTTAGGTAGGCCCTTTTTACATCCAATGCGATGCACAAATGGCGCGCATTAGACAGAAGATCAAGGATCAGAAGTGTAGAGTTCTAACAGTATTCAGGTGGTCGGAGTCAAGGTTTAGTTTAGAGAACTGATGAGGTTGAACAGATGGCTAAGCGGTTAGGGAATGGGGCTATTAATCAGAAGGTTGCTGGTTCGATTTCTGTCTGTGCCAAATTACATTGTGTCATGGGCAAGGCACTTCATCCTACTTACCTCGGGGAATGTCCCTGTACTTACTGTAAGTTGCTCTGGATAAGAGCGTCTGCTAAATGTAATGTTTTTGTTGTTTTGCATCAAAAATTTTGAAATCAAATGTCCCCTAAAGAGTGAGATGTGGACAGCGTTCCGGCGCTCCAGCCCTTCCAGCTCTTCTGAGTGACCTTATTGGTCCTGGCTAGTCAGGATTACCCTTCACACAAAGCACCTGACTCATATTACCAGGTTTAGGAACCGGTCGCACACAGAACCACGGCCCCGTCTCTGAGCAGTTCGTAAGCTCGCGGTGGGAGTGTTAGGTAACTGTGGGATGTGTTAGGGCCCTTTGTTTGGAGGAGTTACAGTATGACATCAGTGTTTGGTTTAAAGAGGATAAACTGTTCACTCAGGTTTACTTTGTTAATCCTGTCCTGATGCTTAGTCCTACTGGACTTTGCGACGTTGGGTGGTTTTCCAAGGGTGAGGTTGTGAGGTCAGTGGTTATGACTGTTCACCAGGCTTGGCAGTTCCCTTGCAAGGTAGACCAGCAGAACAATTGAAACTCAAACTACATTATAAGTCCATGAAAGGCCACTGATACAACATCAACAGAGGTTGTACGCAGACAAAAAAAGTTAATTTTCCAAACACTTTCATCTTTGGGTAGGTTTAATCAATTTTTGTTAAACAAACAAGTAATGCCTCGCTCCTGTGGGTTTCTCTCCTTAAAAAAAAAAGTGTCCAATTACCAGCCTTACTTAAACGACCTGAGCGAGGTGTGCCTCTAGCTCCCATAACATAAATATAATAAACAAAACGACTACTGATGATCATAATGACATGATGAACTGGCTTCTACAGTGTCCATTCCAAATCACGGTGATTCTATGATGGCGTCCATTCTAAATCGTGGTTATTTTACGGTTGTGTCGCGGGGGTCAGGTCTTGGAGAGTTTCAAGATCATGGACTACAGTCTCCTTCTGGGGGTGCACGTTCTGGACAAGAAGATCCGTGACAGAGGGAGCCGGGGGGACAGCAGGCGCCTAGGGGGGCAGAAGGTCCTGTACTCCACGGCCCTGGAGTCCATCCAGGGGAACGCCAAGGCTCCGGAGCCTGCAGCTGATGATGACACGTAGGAGGACGCACACACACAAAGCAAAGTCACACACATACACACACAAAGACACACACATTGTTCACACACACACACAAAGCAAAGTCACACACATACACACACACATCGTACACACACACACACAAAGCAAAGTCACACACACATGGTACAAGCACACACACAAAACAAAGACACACACACACATCATACACACACACACACATACAGCCTTAGGTTATATAATAAACCATTCCATGTCAATTAAATGAGCACATTCTTGTCTTTCCAGAATGGGTGGAATCCCCGCTAAGCACAAAGATGAGAAGTTACTCATCTTCTTAGGCATCATTGACATCCTGCAGTCCTACAGGTAAGAGCTTGAATGACAGTTGGCCTTTGAAAACCAAATGTATTCATTCAGCAGACCCTTTTATCCAAAGTGACATACAGGAGGGAATTTGAACCTGTGATTTCTAGATCTGCAGTCTATGTTCTCCAACTGAGCTATACCCATCCTGTCAAAGATGGATGATTCATTCGTTGGTTAGATGCCTTTGTGACCTACAAATAGTGTATACAGAAACTACAGCAGAAAATCAAGCATCAGAAGTGCAAAGTTCTGACAGTATTTTGGTCGTCAGAGTCAAGGAATGGGCTTTTCTGTTTCTTCAGGTTCATCAAGAAGGTGGAACACTCCTGGAAGTCCCTTGTGCACGATGGGGTATGTTCCCAGTTCTGAGTAATTGTGCGTGTATGCGTTTACCACAAACACATTTAAAAAAACAATAATAAATCTGTACTTTCTTGTCGTTTCAGGACACTGTGTCAGTCCATAGGCCCAATTTCTATGCGGACAGATTCCTGAATTTCATGGGAACCACTGTCTTCAAGAAGCTGCATCGTAAGTTCACTCAAAGAGACGAAATAACCCATCTTGCTACGACTTTTACTATTGTGTGTTTGTTTCTCTCTCTGTCACTCACTCTGGTACTTACTCATGGTACAAGCTCTGAGAGGAACATCTAGCTACTACGTTCAACAATTCCCTTCTCACTCTTTCCCTCTCTCATTTTCTCTCTCACGCATCATCTTTTTCCCGGGTGTTGCTTGGTTGTCAGCTCTGAGAGGAGCCTCCTCTAAGAGGAAGAGGAATTCTCTCCACCCGCTGCGCTCCGCCTCCCAGGAAGTTCTGTCCCCGCATAAGGAGGAGCGGACGGAGGAGAAGAAGGCCCAGAGCTTGGAGAGTCTGGACGGACAATGTACGCTCACATCGCAGCACAGTTACATCCGCCCTTCTTCCTAACTTCTCCACATCTTTCCCCTTGGGCTTTTACTTCCTACACTCACTCTGCTCCTCTCTCTGCTCCGTCCGCTAGATTTGAGCAGCTCTAATAAGCCAGACCTGGTTCCCTCTCCTAAAGGATTGAGCCTGGCTGTGTCCTTCTGTACAATCCACTCCAGCAAGGAGGACCTGCTGGAGGATCCTGACAACAGGTACACAACCCCCACACAGCCCTCCTATACCCCCACATAGCCCTCCTATACCCCTTACACAGCCCTCCTATACCCCTTACACAGCCCTCCTATACCCCCATACAGCCCTCCTATACCTCCAGACAGCCCTCCTATACCCCCAGACAGCCCTCTTATACCCCTAGAAAGCCCTCCTATACCCCCACACAACCCTCCTATACCCCCTTACACAGCCCTCCTATACCCCCACACAGCCCTCCAATACCCCCACACAACCCTCCAATACCCCCACACAGCCCTCCTATACCCCCACACAGCCCTTGTATACCCCAACACAGCCCTCGTATACCCCCACAAAGCCCTCTTATACCCCCACACAGCCCACCTATACCCCCACACAACCTCCTATACCCCCCCACAGCCCTCCTATACCCCCACACAGCCCTCCTATACCCCTTACACAGCCCTCCTATACCCCCAGACAGCCCTCCTATACCCCCAGACAGCCCTCCTACACCCCTTACACAGCCTTTCTATACCCCCAGACAGCCCTCCTATACCCCAACACAGCCCTCGTATACCCCCACAAAGCCCTCTTATACCCCCACACAGCCCACCTATACCCCCACACAACCTCCTATACCCCCCCACAGCCCTCCTATACCCCCACACAGCCCTCCTATACCCCTTACACAGCCCTCCTATGCCCCCAGACAGCCCTCCTACACCCCTTACACAGCCTTTCTATACCCCCAGACAGCCCTCCTATACCCCCAGACAGCCCTCCTACACCCCTTACACAGCCTTTCTATACCCCCAGACAGCCCTCCTACACCCCAACAAAACCCTCTAAAACCCTGCACATACTCCCACAGCCCTCCTGTACTCCCCATGCAGCCCTCCAACAGGGGGATTCAAACCCGCCACATCTTGATCAGCTGTCAAAAGCTCTAACCGCCGAGCCACACACACACACGGCATGTACGTCTCCTGTTTAAGATGCAGCTCCTTATTTCCTGTTTTCACGCGAGCTCCTTGTGTTCTCTGGCAGTGACGACCGCAGGGCCTCGAGCGCCACCGTTGCCCTGGACGACACAGACCCCGCCCCCCCCAGCCAGGGAAGCACCCCGGACTCTGTCTTGGACGTCTACCTGGTGGGTATCTCTCAACAGTATGGGCAGACGGTAGGTGGGCTATACTGTCCAGACCCTCATTTTGAGATTCATTGTGAAGTATTTTCAACTATGTGATTCATGAAGTTGTATGTGTTATATCTGTAGTGAATAAGGGCCCTGTGTCCACATAAATTCCTCCCGGCTAAATATTATTTTAATACTTAAGTTGATAGAATAATGTATCTGAGTACCTGATTAGTTTTACCCTGCTTTTGAGTTAGGTTCTCCAACCAGGCCTACATGCCAAATCTTTTAATATGTATAGGAAGTAGGGAGAATATTCAGACACAGCTGTTGTGTTATCGTTTGCATTCACTAACAGATCTCCTCTGTGTGACATCACCGCCCATAGAATTTGAATTTTGTTTCTAAAACTGTGTCTGTGTCTGGCCCCCTGGTTCTCTTATTCCTCGTTCCCCTACTTGTACACCGTTCCCCTACTTTTACACCACTGTCTAGGGCCAAAATAAGGTAAACGTGAATGAAACATAACTGTGATGTCAGACACCATTTTGTTACTTCTTTGTCATAATTTTGCAATTAATAAACAAGTTACGTCTGGGATTTCTGCTTCATAGTGACCAACACCAACTGTGACATCACACTGACCTCTCTGCGTCTTGTGTTACAGTGAGGAGTGACATATGCGTCATCTGCACCACCTCTACCAGCGCCCGTAAATGTCCTTCAACCTATCACGCATGAACTGCACAAGAAACGCCATGAAACAATGGCAATTTAAACACATCCTGCACTATGGGGAAGCATTCTTCTGGTTACCGTTCACTTTGCTGCTAATCTTCACATAGGTATAGTCCTCAAGGTTTATTCTGTTGCAATCACACTCTTTCAGAGAGGAACACTCTCTTCATAGTTAAGAAACTGCATGTTGTTGATTTTTTTGATCAAGTGACACCCATGTTTAAATCTCAGAGGGCTGGATCCCTGAAAGATTAAATCGATGCATTTCATTTCATCAAGTGTGAAACATAATATAAAAATGTCTGTTTTGGTTTACATTCAGGTTGATAATCTTTTTTTATAGATACATATATTTCCTTTTTCTTTTTTAGATAAGTTTCTGTTTTTCCTTCAGTAAATATCGTGTATATCATTATGCAGTCGTGTGTTTAATTCAAACGTCATTTTTCTTGCTGTGGAATTTCACCATATCAGTAACTTTCTTAGAGAAATGGAAATGACGAAGATTTCTGCCTAAATTGAAGGAGTGTGTTATTTCACAAGTTCAAGCTTTTTAGTTGGAAATGATGCAATCATTTGGTTTAAGATTGTAAAGGTTTTTTGCACAAAATATTACAGTTGACTTCCTTCTGGAATCACCATTTGCCTTGTAATTTGATTTATTTAATGAAATGACTCATAAAAATACGTTATTGATATAACTCTTTATGTAAATTTTATTTAAATGATGTAGCCTATTTAAAATAAATTAATTGTATGTGTTGAATAAAATGAATAAATCCAGTCATTTTGTTCTTATTTCAATCCAAGGTATTATGCAAAGTTTAGCATTGTTGTGCTCAATTAACCACTAGGGGGGGTACGTGCAGAATGGTAAGATTTTTGGAGCTCTTATTTACCTGCAGGATGTGTGTTCAAGTTGAAGTTCAAGTTGTCAAGTACACAGATCAACACAAGGTCAGACTGGGCACTGAAATTCTTAAGAAAAGACAACGCAAGCACCTGCCATAACATAACATATAAGTACACCGAACATAATTTACATCTATGCTGAGCTTAAATAAGTGAAACTTCCTAAATATACAGATAGCAGTAAATAATTGACTATACTAACCCTAATACTAAAACTTCCTTAATTACAGATAATAATAAATAATACACTATACTAATATACTAATACACTATACTACCCTAAATGCACATAGACCCTATTTCAACCATATAACCAATTTTAACCAAAATTGCAGATCAGTGACTACGTCAATAACCATACAGGAGCCTGGTAGGGAGGTACAGTGAGGTACAGTAGTGCAATGTTACTGATACTGCCCCCAGTGTGTGTGTGTGTGTGGGGGGATGGGGGGGGGGTGAGCGAGAGAAGAGAGAGAGAGAGAGAGAGAGAGAGAGAGAGAGAGAGAGAAATATCTTAAAAAGCAAATCAGAAAACAAAAACTAATCCCGTTTGTAACCTCCTGAGTTTACATTTAATTCAATTGCTGTTTATCCACTTTATTTTATGAAAGAAGCTTGTAGCCTAAATGATAAGAAACGTTGTGACGACGGTATAAAGTCAGGGAATCATCATTGGCCTACCACCAACACTAGCTATATTTAGTCAGATGTACCATGTAGGCCTACTGTACTATAACTGTTGTTTAAATCAGTCATGCCTGGGGGTCTTGTCCGGTTGAACCAGTCAAACAGGTCGACTAATCAAATTAGAATTACAGTGGATGGAGTTGGTCATTGAAATATAGCCTACCCTACCGTTTGCGTCTCGTTAAAGACTATGCCTATAGCATAGGCTATTTATTTATATCGAAGTAACTTCTAAGTGCTTCTAGATGAGAGTAGTTGACTTTTCAATACAAATCTGATGGATTATGATTCAAGAAACATGTGTAAACGGACGACAAACCAAACAAAAATGTGTAATCTCACATTAATGCGAGTGTTATTTCAAAAAGCGCACACATCCACACATTTCTATGGACAGAACAACCAATAGACCAACTATTATCAAATGAAAAAAATATATTATTGAGCATACCCTCGATGTGCCAAAACCATCTAAGAAGAATTTTATTTATTTTTCAAACAAGAATAAATGACTCATGTTGGTCGAAACTGACCCCCCCCCCCCCTCTCTACGGTCACGTGATGTGCAGTAGGTACGACTCACCTGCATTTTCCAAAACCACGCCTTTACCTGTTAGAACCAGGAAATCCTAGGCCTTGGCGAAAATACTTCCCTTGTGTTTACAACTATCTCGGGTGTGGAATTATTGAAAAGTAGGATTAAAGAGTATTTTTCAAGCAGCCTACTTTGTGGGCGCAAATAACTTACCAACTTCGACCTTCACTTGGTACGTATCACGCATTCCTGAAAAATTCTTTTTGTGAGTAGTCACTACATTCAGTCATTTAGCAGACGCTTTATCCTCACTCAATGCCTTTTATGGTATTCGATTGTTAGCGTTCACTGTTTGGTTTCAGTCGGACTTTTACTAAAAGGTCGTATCCCTGTAATGAATTGTTTGATTTCAGTTACCATACAAAGGCCCGTGTGTTTTTACGTTTTCTGTAAGTCTGCGCGTAGAAGTGAGTGACATTCGTTCCGAGGACGTTGTTCACTGTTGCTTTTGTTGCTTCAATCCAGTTTGTTCACAGTAAGGATTCAGTCTTGTTTGAACATGAGTGAGTTACCAGGCTACTTCTGTTGGCAACCATGCAGGGCACGATTAAAGTGTTTTGGGGTCAGGTTGAACAACTCTGCTCAATTTGTTTAGCTATTGTTGAGTGTTTCTCGTTTTGTGTGACAGGTCAAACCGCGTAGGCCTCAGTGAAACTAACTACACATGCGAGTGTAGGTGTACCCTGACGACCACAACCGTGTGGAGGCGTCTATCGCTCAGATCTAGGGTAGTCTGGCTTCCTATACAACCACATCGGTAAATGTATGGTCGAGGACAGGGCAAGCCTTTATCGTGGTCTGAGCAGGTGTGTGGTACCGTAGGTTTCGGCGTAAGATTTAGTAGGGGCCGTTTAGGAAATAATTACGACTGTCCATGAAATGTTCACACATGCATTCATACTAATGAAAACGTACATATCATGGTACGGGGCTGGAGCCCCCTAAAAGTTTCATTAGCCCCGCCAAACATTATATTAATATTTTTTCTTAATATTTTAAATCAAGATGTGTCAATTTCTCTTCCTAAAACCCACTAGAGGACACTATTTAAAAGGATATTAAAAAAAAAAAGTTTTGCCTGTGTAGTTTTGCTGGGTCACAGGAAAAATTTTAGGTTTTATCTAGGGGCTTATCCCCCACAAAAGTGGGAACCTAGATTTGCCCCTGGTACATATGAAATGCTCACACAGATGCATGTGAAACATGTTCACACACTCTCATATATGAAACGTTCAAGTCATATAAGGATGAGTAAGAAGCTGTGCAAAAAAAAGTTGTGAAAGGTTGAATTTTTTTGTTGTTGAAAAAGGCTTTTGAAAAAAAACGTCATCATCATTGATGAGTACTTAATGAGTACTACTATTTTCTAGCCTAGAGCTTGAAGGCTACTCTGCTCTAGGCTTCTCTGTTCTCCTCACCCTTTTTGGGGGGAAAAGTTGAAACAATTTCTTCGGAAAAAACGTTTTGAAAGGTTGAGCATCGTATGTTAAAATTCTCACGTGTGAACTCACGCACGCAGTGGCGTGTGTCGCTCCCTCTGTCTTAACACGCTAATGACAAATTTATAGTATTGCGTAATGTAGGAGGCAGCGGAGTAATGCAATGATAATGCAACACGTGCGGAGTGACAAGGGCTAGGGCATCGTTCTGCTTATGTAAAGGCATTAAAGACAACCAAACAAGGGATAACCACTCTTACCCGCCACAGCTTTCCCATTAGGGCTCCTCAAGAGTTCGAGTTACACAGAAATGTACTCGGAGGTGATGTTCTATTCAGACAACGCTTTTGTTTGTGTGTCCTCCATCTCAGAGTACCTCGTACCGATTTGACATGAATATGGATTTTAGTTCATATTTTATGAGAAAATAACAGAATTTGAAACACCATTTCCCCCCTAGAACTACCATGGTGGCTCAGACCATCACAGATTAAGGATTAGGTTTTTGATCCTTCCACAAAATATTGCAGTGCTGGGATGTGTCTAAAATGTTTCCTGTATCCCAGGTTTAATATGTGTCCGGGGGTAAATGATTTGATTCGATGAATGGTATTCAGAGTAAACAAAATATTTTCTTCACTCTCTTTTGGTGTCCTGACGGGTTTACCTCTGGCTTACCGGTTTAATGTAATAGTCAGCGATTACAGTATGTACAAAACATATTCTGATATTTGGGAGTTTAGTGTGATGACAGGGAATGTGTGTGTGTGTGTGTGTGTAACTGTGTACCGTGACAGGGCTCCAGCTGGTGAGCTCTTCCAAAGAGTGAGAGAGGTTACAGGATTAGCGTTGTTGTACTCGTCGTGTGCCGACGTCCCCTCTCCACAGATGCCTATGCATGTCCCTCCTCCTGAATTTGCTTATCTAAGGCTCCTATACAATGTCTGATTCTATAGGTCCAGGCCTCGCATGCTAATCTGCTGAACGGAATAACTATACAGGGTTTAAGATTCTACTGTACAGCGGATAACCAGATCAGTGGAGAGGGAGTCCATGTGAGGCCGTCTCCCGGTGCTACTCAACCCCGTTCATGCCCCCCAGACTTGGTCCGTGTTCAAGGCAGTGCTCTTAAACATCTCCATGTTTTTTCGTTACCTAACCACAACCAAACAGCGGCGGTTATTTATAGAATCACTGTTTTTTTGGGTCCTTGGAGCTCTTAGGGATTTCGGTGCCCTGCTCTTTGGCAGGGAAGTCTGCCCTTCCCAGGGCTAGTCCAGCTCAGTAATCCAGACGTTCAAGCCACTGGAATATAAATCCTAGCGGGAGCTGTGATTGGCTGGCAGCCGGCTGGGCGTTGTGTGTTTGTCACGGGCCACGGTCGCGTGCTGTCAGCTGGTGATGCAGAACACAAGACACAACCCCCGAGCATGTGTGTGTTTGTGTTGATGTGTTTGTGTTCGTCCGTGTGCGTGTTTATTTGCTAGTTTGTTTGGGATATGCTAGGACGGTTTGGGGAGGGTAGGAAAGGGTACATAAGATGCGTGTGAGTGTAGTAAATGGGAGGTCCTGGGTGTTAATGGACAGGAATACTAAACCTGCAGGGGGATTATGGGAGGATGGGCTGGGAGCGATGCATGATTTGTCGGGACTTAGTACCACAATTATCCTGCCAGCAGCAGCACCCGAAACAGGGTTTTCATTAGTGTAATGTTCAGAGATCTCCCAGGGTTACGTAACAGCAATTCCCCCCCCCCCCCCAACTCCCCCTTGCGGCTCCGCCCACCGCAACGTGGATGTTGTTTCCCTTTTGTTTTTTTTGGTCTCTTTGGGAAAACCAAATGGACATCCTTCCGAGGGGGGCGGAGTTGGGTGGGCAGTGAGGGGCGGAGCCCGTGGCGTAGTAGTCGTGGGCAGAGCAGAGGGAGTCGCGCCGAAGATGAGTGTGACGGTGGCGAGCGAGCAAGCGAGCGCAGCAGTGACGGAGACAGCTGAGCGCTCGGAGATGTCTTGGGGTTTTGTCAAAGAGCTCAGGGCCTGGCAGTGAGATGTGTTAGAGCAGAGCCAGTGGGTGAAGGACCGAGCTGCATGAGGGGAGGAATAGGATTAGTCTTAAAGATGAAGTTTAAGAAGTTCATCACAATCATGCAGGCGGCCATGGGGGTGGTCCCCCTCAACAAACGAGAGCTCCTGCCACCAGGCAGGAAACTGTGGAGACCGCCGGGGTGAGTGTGTGTGTGGGTGGGTGGGTGGGTGCGTGAGTAATGACAACCTACAAGTTCCTTCATGTGCTTGGAATCTGCAGAACTGCATTTGGGTTTGTAGAACTACATTTCATGGATGTTCTCATTGCTGCTTGAAGCGATTCCACATTTCTTATAGGAATGTTTGTGTTGATACTGTGGGATTGATGCCTTGCTTTAGAATGTTCCTCACGGTTCAGCGTTCTTTAGACTGTTCTTCTCTGTTCTTAAAATTCTGTATTGTTCATCATTGTTCCACATTCTTTAGAGTATTCTTCGCTGTTCATTGTTCTCTAGAATGTTTTTCACGGTTCATTGTTCTTTAGAATGTTCTTTGCTGTTGGGTATTCTTTATGTTCACTGTAGAGTGAAGGATGTTCAGCTCAGTGTAACAGTGCCTGCAGGTCATAGTAAAGCTGTACTGTAATTGTGAGCAGTCCTACTGTAATTGTAAACATAGCAGATTATATCACAGGCCTTCTGTACCAGCTCTCCTTAGATGACCCAATGTGTCATCACTCACTGTGCCAAGTCGTATAACAGTACATGGAACAACAGGGGATGGTTCCGTGGAACAGAGTTTTACTGCAAATCAAGAGGTTCTAGATTGAACCCACTCCTGGATGTCGCTGGATATAAATCTGCTAAATTAATGTCATTTGGGCGCTGATGATAGCTGACTGTCCCCTGCTTAGAGCAGCTGCTCAGGTCTGGGACTAAGGGGGTTAGTTGGAAAGCCACACCACACGCTGGTCATATGGTCACAGGTCCCATCAAGGTCAACTGCTTTTTTTTTTTTTATTCACTCTGGTTCTGAGTCCAAGCATATGTTGCACAATGCTGTTACATCTTCACTTAGACACTGCTATCTCGCCCAATGTTTCTTAGTGTGTGTGTGTGTGTGTGTGTGTATCTACACGTGTGTGTGTGTGCGCGTTGCATTGCGTTGTTTTGTGTGTGGGTCAGTGTTTGTCTAGTCAAAGCAAAGGTAATATCTGTGTTAACTCTTTGCTAGTGAACCAGATTTTGGGTTGAACTGAAATATTGACATTTTGCCTTTGCCACAAACAATATCTGTTTTTCACATTATCTTCGCTGTTTTCATCAAAGCTATATGAAAAGTAGTTTTTGACCACAGTTCCAAGTTTTTTTTGTGTAAAGTGTATCAATGCAGATCAAATATCCTATGTAACAGTTGTTTTCCTGTTTCCGTAGAGAACAGCCTAGTAGAGACCAGTCCAACACCGACCTGTTCCGGTCCAGCTGTTCCTGGGACAGATTCTACTGGACCAAAGAAGCCCAGCACCTCTACCTCGGGCGTCTCTCTGCACCAAGCTACTCTGCTATTCTGAGGGTACCTCTCCAGCTCTCTCCATTTACATTTAGTCATTTAGCAGACACTCTCATCCAGAGCGACTTACATTAAGTAAAGGGACATTCTCCCCGAGGCAAGTAGGGTGAAGTGCCTTGCCCAAGGACACAACGTCATGTGCACTGGCCAGGAATCGAACTGGTACCCTTCGGATTACTAGCCCGATGCTTTACCCGCTCAGCCACCTGACTCCCTCCATCATCTTCACTGGGCTGTCTGAGTGGTCGGCCTCTCACCAGTGCCAGCGCTTGCTTGGCTTGGACTGGGTTCACAGCCCAGATAAATTAAGCAGAGTGGTTTATGGGAGTAATCTCCATGGGAAAGGCAGACTGAGTTATTTGGATGCATGCTTTTGTACGGTCATAGAAGTAAGGGGTAAATCTGTATGGAATGTCTGTCTCTTATCTTTCTCCACTTGCTCATGTTTGCTACTGACAATGTGTCCAAGGCCCTTGTCCTCTTGCCCTGGTTTGAACACTACTGCTCCCTGCACACACATCCCACGCACTGCCTTTCCCTTTTTCCCTCAGTGCAAATTCACATACACACGCATACTTACACACACACACACACACCATAACTAAGCATTTGAACCAAGCAGACTAGTCTTATTGCTGTGCTGTATGTGGACAGACTATTGTAGAGCTGCCCAACCCTGTTCCTGGAAAGACTGTTGATGTTATGTTTATTGTGCTATTGGAATGGCCGAGATTGCTCTACTATCTCTCATTTGGTATCTCATTGTGCTTAAGAACTGATACTGTGTGTGTGTTGTGGCGAACACATAGAGGTATTTTAAAAGGTAAACAAGCTATCTAACTACACACAGATTTGACAGTTACTGAAATTAACTTGGTTAAAGGAACTGAAATGCATTTATTCTCTAAACATTGAAAACGATTCGATGAGACTCATTTGGCAAGAGTTAACACCGTCTTTGGAGGACCGAAACGTTCTTTGATGGACAACATTTCAAATGAGGAGTAAAACGTGGCTTTATTATAAACGGGATTTATTTTATAATCTTGTTAAAATATCAAACAATGTTTCAACCCCGTTTTTGGATTTGGTACATTATGTGGCTTACTGTGGTCGCCTGGGGCGCTCGTGCTCACTATGGAAAATATGCCGAAAAGTGTTATTCGACAACGAATCTTGTTTAAGACAAGTTTTCAGTCGTGTTACCGGCCTCCATGTGTTCTGTACTGCGGACACAGCAGTAGCGGTCATTTAGTTTTCGAGTCCTTTACGTCGCTGTGACAGTGCATGATGCCCGTTAATGGAGGGAGACTGTTCTCTTTGAGCAGATATGAGACTCAGTATTTTAAAGTAAGTGGTCGATATAATTTTTATATATGAGTACTCACTTGGTCAAAAGTGTAAAATATAAGTGTGTTATAATTTCTGTCTAGTTTTGGTGTGTATTCACTAAAGAGACGTTTCAAAAGTCACGAGACCGAATTGAAAGCCTGTTTGATCCACCTGCTACCAAAACTGGAGGGTCCCTCAGTTCAGAGCTATTGTTGCACTTTATCTGATAATAGTGGGCTATTGTGCTGGTAGGCAGCTTTTTAGAGTCAAATTAAACATCCGTTTGGGGTGTTCGTAGCTTATGTTGCAAAATGTGTCGAGCGTTTTGATTGTGGTTGAGGATGGCCGCGGTTAATCGCAAATAGCAGAAATGATTCATTTTTTAAACTGGTTGAACGGTGCTTGTTTTAAGTTAACCGTGTACTAATCTTAACGTTTTCCGCCTGTATTTAATATCCGTCTGCTAAAGGTAAAACGGCATTTTTTAAATTGCCTGTAGCTTTTTTCAGTTTCAACTAGAGGGCGCAGTGTTACAACTAATTCGGGGTGGTTTTTGAGGTCATGAGGTGAGCAGATTTTCAAGCAGTGGATGGTTTGGTAGATAAATCTAGACCCGGTTGTCCTGTATTATCTTATGTTTCATCAACAAGTGTGGTAGTATGTTGACAAATGCTGTGTAACACGTGGCACACTTGATGACCCTACAAAGTGTGGATTTCCATTGCGTACTTGCATGGTTTTATGTCTACGGTATTATGTCAACTTGGTTGTTGCCCGTTGCGTGTGTAAGCGCCTGCGAGTGTGAGAGAGAAGAGAGAACTGCATGCTCTTTTGTCCATGCCAGTGACTGATTTGAGATTAAAGGATGTGTTCCTTCTAAGCCTTACCCATGAGGATAGGCGGCCTTCTGCTGTTCCATTCATTTGACAATTTAAACTCGTTTTCATCACAGAAACTGTGATGGTGCGTCAATTCTTGCGTAATTCCCGAAGAGGGCACGACTTTAGTTGGTTTATCATTCAGGGGAATGAATGCAGAGAGCTGTAAGCCTGTTATTTGCCTCACCACCAGAGGTCATCAGCACTCCCACTGTTCATCCCTGAGATGTGACCATGCCCTGACAGGAAAGCAACGCATTCATTTAGCAGATGCTTTTAACCAAAGCGACGACAGAGGGCGATTTCAACCTGCGACCTTTTAAGCGCTTCAGTCAAATGCTCTCCTACTAAACTACGCCCACACTTCAGTTGAACACAGCACAGGAGTACATCTCCACACAGCTACAATGTAATACTGTAGTTGAGATGTTATCATTGCACTGTGTCATCTGCCCACAAAGTCAAAACACCTAGTTGCAAACTTAGTATCAGTATAGTCAAAGTCAGACGTTTTAGGGGACATGAACATAAGAATGACACATTTTTGAGTGGAGGCAGTCTTCTGTGTCATGGCACATGTAGTTGTTTTAGAACCAAAAAAAAAGCATGACCAGTACCAGTACACCGTGTGACACTAATGAGCAGTGCTGAAGCTCTTGAGCTGGAGCTGCTTCTGAAGAGAGGCCTCAGGAGGACAGAATCTGAACTGAGAGGAGCAGCCACTGTTGGGAGGTTTCCTAATCTCATCCTCCTGAATAGTGTGTGTGTGTGTGTGTTTTCCTGAATATTTCCCTGCCAGATTTCCTTTTATGGTGTGTTTCACAACGGCCATGTGGTAATACCCTCACTGAATCACAGGTAGTGTCAATAGTATTGGTTTTCCGACACCCTGCCCACACACACACACTGACAAACCACACTACCTCATGTTGACTCGTGTCAAGGGTGTGGTCCTTTCTATCAGGAGTTTCCCTTGACTCCTCATCTTTTCTGTCAGACACTCAAGATGTGGGTTACACTTCAGATCTGGCAACCTGGATGCCCCCCATTTCCACAAGATTCACAAGAGAAGTCAGCAGAGCCAAGCTTTTACATTGGTTTATGCTCAGTAAAGATGTCAACCTAGCCAAACAGTTTGACGCTGAGCATCGTAGTCTAGGATCCATGTGTCTGAGTTCACCTTATAGTTTGATACAACAGATTCCTGGTTAACAGATGGTTTTCAGTTAGTGTACTAATCTGTGTGGGATGAATGCTTGCGATTATATTGTGTGTTATTGTGTGTGTTTTATTTTCTTTCAGTGGTCCATCATTGTGTGTGTGTGTGTGAGAGAGAGAAAGAGAGCGAGAGCGTTTGTGACAACAAGCATGATTATCGGTGTTATTGTTATGCACGGGGTATGTTCAGTGTACTTTAATCATTTGCGTGTACACGCCAGTGTGTGTTTGTGTGCACGCGATTGTGTGACAGTTTGTGTATGGGATTGTTTGAGAGGTAGAGTTTATGCGATTGTGTATGTGTGTTTACCCTGTCTCTGGACGGTGGGATTTGCTCTGAATGTAGGCCATCAGAATCCCTCTTACGTCAACAGCAGGCAGGCAGGAAGGCAGGCAGATGCAGGGAGGAGGGAGGAGGTGGCTCTGGGGCTGGGCTGTGGAGGAGCTGGAGGAGCACAGCCCAGCAGAGCACCGCTGGAGGTAGAGAGAGACGGACAGAGAGAGAGAGAGAGAGAAGCAGATAAAGACGAGCAGACAGACAGACAGACGCACAGGAAGGAACATGAAGACGGTCCTCCACCTGCACAGGAAGTGGGCCCACACTGTGAAGGCCATCCGCATCCTGCAGGGGCTTGTGAGTGACTGGCTCGCCATTAGAGAGGCAGACAGACAGGCGGAGAGACAGACAGACAGACAGACAGACAGGAAGGTGGTTTGGTGGAGAGACAGGTAGACCAATGCTGTGTGTTGCTGGGAAAAGTGAGGGAAGTTGAACTGTGGTTGAGTTTTTGAGGAGTGGGTGAGTAGACAGCTGACTTGTGTAGAGTCTAGTCAGCTGGGTGAAGCCAAAAGGTGTGTGTGTGTGTGTGTGTGGGTGAGATGTCAGATGGCTCGTCTATTCCGTTAGTTAAGCTGAGTCTTTTCAGTGGTGCGAATCATTGCAAGCTGTACAGCGGCATGCGTTTGTGTGTGTGTTACCTGTGCATTGTTTTAAGCATTTTTCCAACTTTATTTTAAAATAAGTTGGAAAAATGCTGAAGGTAGCACAAGGGCACTAAGCCTTTCCACACTGGTGTAGCCCAGTGTTTTCCAACCCTGGTCCTCAGAACCCCCTGCCCTGCATGTTTTCGACGTTTCCCTGCCTCAACACACTTGGTTCAGATGAATAGTTTATTATCGACTCAGCAGAAGTGTGTTAACAACCTATTCACTTTAACCAGGTGTGTTGGAAGAAGGGAAACATCAAACCCTCTCATGGCAGGGGGTCCCACAAGGACCAGGATTAGGAACCATTGTTTTAGCAGTTTCACCAGGGCTTCAAGGTATCAGTGAAATGTGTGTCTGGAACCTTCTTCCCTCCTGGCTGGTTGACGTGCCTGTGTCTCTCTCTCCCAGCAGAACCCGGTCATGGAGGAGACGGTGTGGGAGCAGTACACTGTGACGCTGCAGCGGGTGAGTCTGACTTCACGCCCCTACCTCTCCTTCTCCTCCTCCTCCTACGCGTCCTCTTCCTCCTATGCCGCCTCCTCCTCTTCCTCCTACGCGTCCTCCTCATCTTCCTCCTCCTCCTGCTCTGTCTCCTCCTCTTCCTCCTCACCACAGCAGTCTCACCTGCTCCGCGCAGCCTTCCAGGGCCATCCCTATCCACTAGTGGGTTCTTTTTTCAAAATGGCCGCGAGCGTATTGTTTTTCATGACTCGTTGAGAGGGAGCCTCAGGTGTTTGTGTGTACGGACCTGTCAGCCCAATCGGAGCACAGAAGTGTTATAGGTGTGTCGTTTGAAGCACGGCCACGCTGTGCGGGCAGAGAGGTAACAGTCCGCTGGAGTGACAGCCCGGTATAGTACTATATCACATATCAGTACTATGTTACTGCTGTAATGCTGCCTTTCTATGTTAATACTGATAACAGTGATGTTTGTCGCTTTGCATGACTTGCTGTTTAGTGAACTGGGTCACAGTGCTTTCCAAGATCATGTAATCCTGTTTCCATCGCACGGACGCACACACTCAACACATGTGTCCTGCCTGCTTAATCATGCTGATCTCATGTTGGTTCATGTTCTGAGATTCTGCTCCTGGAAAGCCGCTCTCCTCTCCTCCACTTCCCTGACACCTGCCAGCTGTCAGCGTGTCACACTCCTCCGTCCATCCATCATCTGTCCTCATTGGACCGACTTCTTCTTTGACTACAGTCGTCTTGGCATTCTCGTCCTCTGCCTCGCGCATCACTTCCTGTTTATGTATAAGCCAGTCGCTCGGCTCTTTTTCTCTTTATCATTCGTCATTCTGTTTTTCTCACTCTCTTGCTATTCTGGATCGTTCCATCGCTCTTTTGTTCTCTCTCCCTCCCGTTCTCTCTCCCTCCCGTTCTCTCTCCCTCTCTTGTTCTGTCTCTCCGTGTCTCTCACTCTGTTTCTCCCTGACCATCTGGCCTAGGGGCAGATGTGCCGGGTGGTTGTTTTATTACAGATGGGGAGAGAGAGGGAGGGTGATGGGGGGGGGGGAGAGAGAGAGAGAGGGTGATGGGGGGGGAGAGAGAGAGAGAGAGGGAGGGTGATGGGGGGGAAAGAGAGAGAGAGAGGGAGGGTGATGGGAGGGGGGGGGAAGAGAGAGGGAGAGGGAGGGTGATGGGGGGAAAGAGAGAGAGAGGGAGGGTGATGGGGGAGAGAGAGAGAGGGAGGGAGGGTGATGGGGGAGAGAGAGAGAGAAAGAGGGAAGGAAGGTGGCGGGAGAGAGAGAGAAAGAGGGAAGGAAGGTGGCGGGAGAGAGAGAGGGAGGGTGATGGGGGGGAGAGAGAGGGGGTGATGGGGGGGGGGGAGAGAGAGGGGGTGAAGGGGGGGGGGGAGAGAGGGGGAGGGTGATGGGGGGAGAGAGAGAGGGGGGGAGGGGGAGAGGGAGGGTGATGGGCTTCATCAAATCCCTTGCTTTAATCTCTGGCCAAAGCAGGAGCAGGTACACACTACCGGGCTGGGTTAGGGGTGGGCGAGGAGCATCAGGAACACACACGCCAAAGTACACTTACACACAGAAGGGATACAGCAGAGATACACACACACACACACACACACACACACACACTGAAGACCAACAGATTATCATCTGCCCATAGTAATATACGCACATTCATTAGTTTACGTGTAGTCATTTTGAGTCAGTTCACATACAGTATCTCTCTGCAAACACAGCTCAGCACAGAGCATGTTTGTCTCTTTACAGGACCCTAAGATGGGCTTCGGCATTGCAGTGTCGGGGGGGCGGGACAACCCCAACGACGAAAGCGGAGAGATGTCCATAGTGGTGTCTGACGTGCTGCAAGGAGGGCCTGCTGATGGGCTTCTATTGTACGTACCTCCTGTCAATCAACTTCAGGGACATAGCATGATTGGTTGTCTCACTTGTAGCTTAGTTTTGACCTTGTGTTCCGCTGTCACAGTGCTCTATCTCCTGAGCTATCAGAACAATAATTATAAAAAATGTTTTCATTTAGCAGATACTTTTATCCAAAGCTATATATGGGTCTTTTTTTTTTTTTACCCGTTATCTCTTGACTTGCAGTCAAGTGCTTGACCATTGAACCACACCCTCGTCTACATGTTACTGTTCATTCAGTGTGGATCACGTCAAGCTGCGTCCTGTTTGTGTGTTGTGCAGTGAGAGCGACCGTGTGATCCAGGTGAATGCCACCTCCATGGAGGGCGTGTTCCACAGCTTCGCTGTACAGACCCTCAGGAAGTGTGGAAAAGTAGCCAAGATAGTAAGTCATCTGTCTGTCAATGATGCTAGTTCACAATCTGTGTTTGTAAACTGTCAGTGTGGTGGTTTTCTTAATTCTGTCCTTCGTCTGATAGTTAAGGTTAAAGACTGTGCCAATGTTGTAGTTTAGAAATTGTTGAAAGTAAACCTTAGTGACGCATTGAAAATGTGTGTTTCGTGTCATCGACCGGACGTGCTTTTTGAATCCCAACAGACGGTCAAGAGGCCACGGAAGGTTCCGGTGAACCTGAAGCGTGACCCTTCCCCCGACGACCGCGTGTTCAGCAACGACTACAACGACGACTACGACCAGGACCGCCGCAGCCTCTACAGCAGCCGCAGCGGACTGCCCGACCGGGACCGCGACCACAGCCTGGAGCGGGTCGGAGGCTACACAGACTCGGGCTACCAGACCCGAGAGAGGGACTACGGCCGCGAGGAGCGGGGTCGGAGCACGGAGCGCAACCTCGCCCCTGAGCGAGCTTTCAGACGAGACGGCAGCCAAGGTCGGGCTCTGGACCGCGACCACAGCCCCGACCGGCGCTATCGCAGCGACCGCGCGCTGGACCGCGACCACAGCCCCGACAGGCGCTATCGCAGCGAGCGCATGCTGGACCGCGACCACAGCCTCGACAGGCGGTACAAAAGCGACCGCACGTTGGACCGCGACCACAGCCCCGACCCGCGCTACCGAGGGCCTCCCAGTCCCGACCGCGGCTCCGAGCGCGGCCGCATCCCCAGCGACCGCGACCACAGGAAGTACGAGCCGCGGCAGGAGGAGCCGATGAGGAGGGCCGGCAGCAGAGACCGCCTGGAGCGCTCGCCGTCGCCCCCCGCCATGCCCATCCCCATGGCCTGCCCCCCGCGAGACCACGACCCCCTGGAGAAACCCCTGAACGTGTTGCTGCTGAAGAACAGGCCCAACGAAGGTCAGCGCTCTGCCTCTGGAATGTGGGGAGGGGAAGACCTTAGTGGTACACAGTTTGACTACACATCTACATGTGCCAGGGTCTATCCTAGAACCGCACGTGTATACAAGTGTGACCTGAAAGAACCATGTTCTCTAACCATTATGGTTAGTTAGTTTGTTTTCCCAGCCCATGTTCATACGTGTGTGTGATGTGTTTGTAGAGTATGGCCTTCGACTGGGCAGCCAGCTGTTCATTAAGGAGATGACCAGCACAGGCCTGGCCTGCAGGGATGGGAACCTCCAGGAGGGGGATATCATCCTGAAGGTAGGCCCCAGACACAGCTGCCCCCCCGGGGGGCTGGAGGGACCCATGTCTGCCCCTCTGGACTGACCTGGAGATTTATCTGTTGTTCTACCTGGTCTTTCTTTTCCTCCCTTTCCTTGCACTGCCTCTCTCCATCTCTCTCTTTATCCCTCTCTTCTACTCTTTCTCTCCCTCTCTCAATCTCTTCTACTCTCTCCATCTCTTCTACTCTCTATCTCCGACTTCTCCATCTCTTCTACTCTCTCTATCTCCTACTCTCTCCATCGCTTTCTTCTACTCTCTCCATCTCTTCTACTCTCCATCTCCTACTTCTCCATCTCTTCTACTCTCCATCTCCTACTTCTCCATCTCTTCTACTCTCTCTATCTCCTACTTCTCCATCTCCTACTCTCTCCATTGCTTTCTTCTACTCTCCATCTCTTTCATCTCTCTCCCTCTCTCTTCTACTCTCCATCTCTTCTACTCTCTCTCTCTTTCTTCTACTCCCTCTCTCTCCCTCTCTATCTCCTACTTCTCCATCTCTTCTACTCTCTCCATCTCTTTCTCCTACCCTCTCTCTCTCTCTCTTCTACTCTCCATATCTCTTCCTCTCCCTCCCCCCAGATAAACGGCACGGTGACAGAGAACCTGTCCCTGGGGGACGCCGGCAGGCTGATTGAGAAGTCTCGCGGCCGCCTCCAGCTGGTGGTCCAGCGCGACCGGAGGCAGGTCCTGATCCGCATCCCGCCGCTGGCCGACAGCGACTCTGAGCTCGATGGTGAGAGACCCACCGCCACACTCCGAGCCAGCTGCTCCTACCCCATGTGACCTCTGAACCCGTCCAGCCCATCGCTCTCCGTGTCCCGTCGTAACGGCCTAGACTAACGTGTTAACGGGGGGGGGGGGGGGGGGGCATGCATGTTTTCCTCTCTGGTGTGTCCTGTTTCTGTTGTTTTTGTGTCTGATAATAAAACTGAAACAAGGTCATGCACTCTGTGACACTCGCCCTTCATATTCTTCTTCTATGTTGTTTGGTTTCTGTTCTTTATGGATATTTACATTTCTCTGTTCAGCATTGACACAGACTTTCGTTTGTTTGGAGATGAAATGACGCACCTGTGTGTTTCCATCTGAGGTGGGGCCGACCTGCTCCATCTCTGCACCGCACAATAAACACAATGGCCTCTCTACTGATTGGTTTTGGCAGTTTTTAGAAGTATCACGTGATATCTGGCACACCCTGTGATTGGCCCAGGCGTGACTGGCGGGGGGGGGGGTAAGAGAGCAGAGCTGATCCTGGGCCCTATGGGGGGGCTTCAGTTATTTGTGACCCACTTTATTTGATTTAGCTGTGTGTGTGTGTGTGTGTAGGAAACTGTGTGTATGAGTGAGAGCTTGTGTGGATGTGTGCGTGTGGGCATAGTAATGTAATCCACCTTTATAATCCGGCAATTGGATATGACGGAATTTCATTATGTTCTGGTCCGGAGAGAAGCGCCTGTCAGCCTGGCCTGTTTGGACAGGAGCAGTGAGGTTCTACTGAGACACGGGGGAAGCTCAGCTGTCAGACATGCTGGCCTGGCTGTCATCTGTCCTGGCTGTGCTTTGGTTTGACCTCTTTCCCTCTGTCGCTTTTTCTCTCTCCTCGTGACCAGTATTGGTTGGATATTACCTCTATCCTCCCTCCTTCTGTTGGGGTGAAATACTGCTCCCTCTCTTTCTCTGGAGTGTTCTACTGTGGTCAGCTCCATGTCCACCTGGCAGAGTGAGGAGTCCTAACACGCCGGTGACGTTCTGTGTTCCAGATCTTTCCGAGATCGAGTCGTACCGCTCCTACTCGCCGCAGGACGACCGGCGCGCCGTGCCCTCCGACCTGTCCTCCCACTCCTCCAATGAGAGGCTCCGAGAGAAGCCCAGGTGAGCAGTCACTTCCTGCCTCCTGACGTCAACACTGGAGGAACACTCAGCCTACACTGCTGAGGTTGCAGGCACATGTGTTTTCATTTGGGATAGTAACACAGTTTATTCCAGTACACAGATATTAAACTGTCACAGCACTGTAGCTGTGTTGGTGTACTGTACTTCAAACATCACACATTGCATTTTGCATCACCAGAGTTAGGCTTGTTTAAATGTAGTTTAGTTTTTAATAGATTACAATAATAGGACCCAATATATACTGTCTGTGTACAAACGTGTCACATGATCACTATGCCTCATCAGGGACGATCCTCCTAGCCGCCTTGCGAAGATGGGCGCCAAGGCAACGCCTTTCAGACTTCCAGACCGACCTGTGGATGACACGCCTCCCCTTCCTGCTGAGAGGGAGGAGCCTCGCCCGGACACGCCCCCAGGTGCCCAGACCGGCTCTCTCCAGCTGTAACCCTGCACCACGCACCATCACATAAGGGATTAGAAGCACGTATGAGCTCTAACATACCAGGGCAGTGTTTCTAACAGAAGGTGTTATATTTGTGGCGGTTGGCAGGAACGGAGCCAGACGTTATAAAAATGTGGGGCTCAGCCCAACCTATGTCCTAGTATCGGTTAGATGTGAGTGTAGATAGGGAAAACAAGCAGTGCGAGCGAGAAATGTATTTGCATTCATTTGAGCGCTAAATAGTTTTTGGAGCTTTACGTAATACAAACCTGGACTTATATTGTTATATTTTCCTCCACAGCACCTGTCGTCAGTGTTGCTCCCAAACTGCGCGCTGCCCCCAAGACCCTGCTGAAGCCCAGTCTGGAGGACCAGGAGATCTACGGGTGTGTGTGTGTGTGTGTGTGGTCAGAATGGCGAGTGTGCGTGTGAGACATAGTGTGTGTGTGTGTGTGTGTGTGTGTGTGTGCGTGTGTGTGTGTGGTTATATGACGTGCTGTACTTGTGTGACCTACCTTCATGATCTGTGTGTGTGGTTGTGTAACGTGCTGTGTTTGTGTGTGGTTGTGTAACGTGCCGTGTGTGTGTGTGTGTGTGTGTCCAGGCCCAACACTGTGATGGTGATCTTCCAGAAGGGGGACAGTGTGGGTCTGAGGCTGGCCGGGGGGAACGACGTGGGCATCTTCATCGCTGGGGTCCAGGAGGACAGCCCTGCTGAGCTGGAGGGACTGCGCACCGGGGACCAGATCATGAAGGTACACGCACACAAGTTCAAGTCTTTTATTGTCAGACGCACAGAACAACACAGGGTCAGACTGGGCACTGAAATTCTTCGGACAAGACAACGCAAAGCAACCTGGCATAACATGACATAAGTACACAGAACATAGATTACATCTATGATCAGCTCAAATATAGTAAACCTCCTAATATACAAATAGTTACAATCATGACAGATAGACAAGGGTCACACACTAACCATGGCGTGTGTGTGTGTGTGCGCGCGCTCAGGTGAACAGCATGGACTTCAGGGACATGGTACGTGAGGATGCTGTGCTCTACCTCCTGGAGGTCCCTAAAGGAGAGGAGGTCACCATCCTGGCCCAGAGCAAGCCTGAAGGTGTGGTAGACCTCCCGCCTGTGCACACCTCACACAGATTACCAAGCAGTTGATGACCCCTGTTAGACAGTCACATCAGGAATCAGAAGTGGTGTGTGTGTGTGTGGTCCAGTCTACCAGGACATCCTGGCCTCAGGCAGAGGAGACTCCTTCTTCATCCGGACACACTTTGAGTATGAGAAGGAGGCTCCCCAGAGCCTGCCCTTCTCCAGGGGGGAGATCTTCAAGGTGGTGGACACGCTGTACGACGGCAAGCTGGGCAACTGGCTGGCCATCCGCACGGACAAGGACAACCAGCTGCTGGAGAAGGGCATCATCCCCAACAAGAGCAGGTGTGTGTGTGTGGGGGGGGGGGGGTGCATGTGTGTGACAGTGTGTTAGTCTGTGTGAAAATGAATGCTTGTGAGCGTATGTGAGTAAATATGTATACAGGGTGTGTGTGTGTGTGTATGCATCTTCAACAAGTGTTTGAAATGTTTCTCCTCTTCCCCTCCCTCCCCAGAGCCGAGCAGATGTCCAACGTCCAGAATGCCCAGAGGGTAGCAGCCAACGACAGGGGAGACTTCTGGAGGCTGCGGGGTCAGAGGGCGGCCAAGAAGAAGGACCTGCGGAAGAGCCGTGAGGACCTGACGGCCACGCCCCTCACCACGCGCTTCCCCGCCTACGAGAGGGTGGTCCTACGAGAGGGTAGGCAACAATACTGTCAACAATACTACAGTAACAATACTGTCAACAATACTACAGTTACAATACTGTCAACAATACTACAGTAACAATACTGTCAACAATACTGTCAACAATACTACAGTAACAATACTGTCAACAATACTGTCAACAATACTACAGTAACAATACTGTCAACAATACTACAGTAACAATACTGTCAACAATACTGTCAACAATACTACAGTAACAATACTGTCAACAATACTACAGTAACAATACTGTCAACAATACTACAGTAACAATACTGTCACTCGTTTAGCAGATGTTGTTCAGAGGGACTTGCAGTAATCCTTTCACATGATCTTGTTTGTCCTCAGCTGGCTTCAGAAGACCTGTGGTGCTCTTCGGACCCATCGCTGACGCCGCCAACGAGAAACTGGCCAATGACCTTCCTGAGGAGTTTGTCATAGCCAGTGAGTGACTGCTTTGTGGGTGTTTCTTCTGTTGTACTGGGTCTGGAGGTGTGAGGGGTGGGGGTTTTGCGGGACTGTCTATGACTGGTGGGTTTGTGTGTTTCTAACAGAGACTGAGCCCAAGGATGCTGGCAGTGACAAGTCCTCAGGGGTGGTGAGACTGAACACTATCCGACAGATCATCGAACAGGTAAGACGCCCCCACCACCATCATCATCATCATCAACCTCTTGAACTTACAGCATCCACGTTCTCACTACCAACCTATCTAATTTCTACATCATCATCATCATCCCTTAGCCACCTCATCCTCTCGGCTTACCTTTCACAAGCCACATTATGTTAGTGTCTCCAGGCCTCCAGCCCCCCGCCCTCCAGCCCCCCGCCCTCCAGCCTCCAGCCCCCCGCCCTCCAGGCCCCGCCCTCCAGGCCCCGCCCTCCAGGCCCCGCCCTCCAGGCCTTGCCCTCCAGGCCTTGCCCTCCAGCCCCCGCCCTCCAGCCCCCGCCCTCCAGCCCCCGCCCTCCAGCCCCCGCCCTCCAGCCCCCGCCCTCCTCCCATTCTTCTTCATATCAGTCTCGTCATTAACAGGCACCTTATCCTCCCTTTGTCTCTGCACCCCCCAGGACCTCCACGCCCTCCTGGACGTGACCCCCAAGGCAGTGGACACCCTGAACTACACCCAGTGGTACCCCATCGTGGTGTTCCTCAACCCGGACAGCAAGCAGGGCGTGAAGGCCATGAGGAACCGCCTGGTTCCCGGCTCCAACCGCAGCGCCCGCAAGCTGTACGAGCAGGCGGTCAAGCTGAGGAAGACCTGTGGACACCTCTTCACCTGTACGCCCCTCCCTCTCCCTCCCTCCTGGACACTTGTCTTACTCTTTGACCTGTTATTCCCCTGTAAAGTGTTGCAGAAACTCTAGCGACACTTTACGTTAAGGTTACATTAGCTACCATGTAACTATGCAGCTATAGTGGCAGCATTTTGGGCACTCAGGAATTGTCATGTGTAGACTGACGTCTTGTCTTGTCTGTCCAGCTACTGTGGATCTGAACTCTGTGAACGATGCCTGGTACGGAAGCCTGAAGGACTCAGTCCGAGAACAGCAGGAGAGAGCTGTGTGGGTCTGTGAGGGCAAGGTAAGGGCGTGGGACTTTGTGCTTGTGTGTGAGTGCGTTCTAACTGCTTTCGTCACTGAAAGCTGTGTTTTTGATCATTTTGCAATCTCACCTCTCTCACTCTCTTCCTCCCTTTCTACCTGTCCATCCCTCCCGGTCTCTTTTGATCTTCCTCTCTACCTCTCCCCCTCCCTCCCCCTCAGCTTGATGGCTCAGAGGAAGACCTGGATCTCCATGACGACCGGATGTCCTACCTGTCGGCCATGTCAGCTGACTACCTGAGCATGGACAGCCGGCTGACCAGCGACTACGAGGACACGGCCGACGAGGGCGGGGCTTACACTGACAACGAGCTGGACGAGCCAATGGACGAGCCGCAGGTGTCGGCCATCAGCCGCTCCTCGGAGCCCGTGCTGCCAGAGGAGGTGGGCCTTAACACCTGTCAATCATCTGTCGGTCACGTGTCACTCAACGTCAAACGGTCATTGTGTCATTCTGTGTCACGTGTGAGATTCGTATGGATGGTTTAGACACTCCTAGCTGTGTGTTACCTCGACTGCCTTTCTAACGCTCATGAACACCCATCATCTAGACCCATCATCTAGTCAAACATGTCATTGTCATGGTTTGAGTGTTGTGTTCAAGCATAGTGAGTGATAGTGTTCATCCAGTGTGTCTGTCTCCCCCTGTAGAAGCCCCACCCTGTCCCCCCCGCACGCATGAGGAGGTCTGGGAGCAGGGAGGTCCTGAGAGACCCCAGCCCTCCCCCCTCCTTTGTCCCTGAGCCCCCCAAGGTGAGACTCCTCACCCTAAACCTCTCTCTCTCTCTCTTACCCTCTCTCTCAATTACCCCAGACCTCACCCTAACCCACACCTCATTTCAACCGTAACCCTCACCCCTAACCCCAACCTTCACCCACACACCACCTAACACTCAGCCCAAACATCACCCTCACCCCTGATGTTGCCCTGTGGGCATGTCTACTAACACCTCCCCTCCTATTGGTCTGGGTGGTTCTCCCAGGTTAGGGCCCGTGACTCCGCCCGCGGCTACGACTCCCACTCCAGCAGCACCATCAGCAGCGAAGCCCCAGGGGGTACCAAGCCGGCTCCTCCCCCCGTGGCCGTCAAGCCCAGCCTCCCCCACCTCCCCCAGGCTCCGGCCAGCCAGGCCGGGGAGGACCCGGCCAGCCGCTCCTTCATGGGGAAGGTGAAGGCCTTCGAGCAGATGGACCACCTGGCCCGGGCCCAGAGGATGCTGGAGCTGCAGGAGGCCGAACAGGCGCGGGTCAGTACCACCTGCTTCTCCTCAGTGCCACCTGTTTCTCCTCAGTACTGCCTGCTTCTCCTCAGTGCCGCCTGGTTCTCCTCAGTACCGCCTGCTTCTCCTCAGTGCCGCCTGGTTCTCCTCAGTGCCGCCTGGTTCTCCTCAGTACCGCCTACTTCTCCTCAGTGCCGCCTGGTTCTCCTCAGTACCGCCTGCTTCTCCTCAGTGCCGCCTGGTTCTCCTCAGTACCGCCTGGGACTCTCCAGCCCTGCTGGCGGGAGAACACGGAGAACATGCGTGGATAATAAACCGAGAGACTAAACTTATTTCTCTTTCTTTTCTTTTGTCTGCTCTCTGGCTGTCTTGCTCTGTCACCTTCTTTCTCTCCCTCTGTCTTGCTCTCTCCATCTCTCTCTCCCTCTCTCCGTGTCCTCCCTCCTCCACGCGCTCTCTCTCTCTAGCTGGAAATCGCCCAGAAGCACCCAGACATCTATGCGGTCCCAATGAAGCTGCCCAAGCCCAACCTGAACCGCCCCCAGCCCATAGGGTAAGACCACGCCAGCCTCGCACACACAGATAGCCACAGCAGCTCCAACGTTGACTCTTTTGACCTTTTGAGGAATTGCATTGAAACGGACATAGGAAGATAGTTTCATATTTCAGAAGGGAATACGCTGTATGTGACAACACAGCGTTACATGTGATGAGAGGATCCAAGAGCTCTCATGTGTCCTGCTGTGTCTCTCTCTCAGCTCCAGCTCCAACCCCGAGCCCCAGAAACCGCCCTCCAGGCCCCCGTACTCCGAGTCCCGCGGCCAGCAGTACCATGACGACGAGGAGGCGTACCGGCGCCAGCTCGCCGACCAGACCAAACGTGGTTACTATGGCAACCCGCAGAAATACAAAGACACGGAGCTGTAGAGTTTGAACGGATGCCTGCCTAAGATCCACCTTCTTCTGCTTCTCCTCCAATCAGGGACTTGATGTGTCCGAAAAGTCTTTTCGATTGGATTGGATGAGGACGTGTCCTGTGCTCTGTTAGCCCCGCCTGGTGGCGGGGTCAGAGATATGACCAGATTCGAATGTGTCTTAACCGACGGTACTGATCTCAACCATGATCATCAGCCATTTCTCCTTCTCCCTGGCCTCTCCGAGTCATCACAAATGCTTACTGATGGAAGTCGCTTACCCTGTAGAGTCTGTACGTATGTGTGCCCCACGGTTGTTTTTATAAACCTGACATTTTCAGTGTATTTATCTTTTACTTTCCATTCACGTATCCGATGCAGTATAAAACAGCTTATGCAACTAAATGGAGCTACAGCTGCTCTCTGTGATCTGCCAGTGCTTGGCTAGAAGCTGGAGTATCTGTCTTTCTATTTCTAAGGTTACTTCATCCATCCAGATGTAGTAGTTGTATTCCTCCGTGTTGAGGGGTGGTGCTTGTGGAGTCTCCTGTATGGGAACCAGCACGTTTTAAAATGCCTTACACGCTTGGGGATGTCGCTTCACTGAAAGGACAAGCAAGCATGAAGCTCTTGGTCCCAATGTTGTTACCATCGGGTATGGTTTGAGAAGAAAAAAAAAGCTTGTTTTATTTCTTTTTTTGTGTATTAGTTTCATACAACCTGAGACAGTCACTGTTCTGGCGTCTCCTGTGCTTATACTATATATATAAAATATATGCGCGTATACTCAGAGACGCTCATCTTTTTATACCTCAGAATCACAATATACGTCTTCATGTCTGTTTCTTTATACTGAATGTTTGATTCTTGATTGATCGAGTACTCAAATTTCTGGAATAAATACAAATAAATAATTGTTACTCGTGTCTTTTATTGTTTGAATGCTGGACAGTTCTTGTTCATATTCTGCTTGACCTCGGTGGCCCCGAGGTTCACACCAGGAGTGGATGACTTTTTACAACCGTCTCTGGAGAAGGGGATCCCTCACTGAAGTCATGGGTTCTACGTTCCCCAACTCGACATATCGCATGATGGGAACATGAACATTTAGATTTCTGTTGCCCAGCAACTCCTATGAGTCTCTCATTATAGCAGGCCTGCACCTGTGGGAACATATCAAATGGTTGGAGTCATACAATCGCTAAAGGTCGTAGCTTAATGCTTCCTGGTAGCTTGTAACTAGCCTAGTTATACATGTTAGTTGTTTTGAAGCCTTGTTCCAATAAGAAAAAAGGATATTTCTGAAATATTTTTAACTTTTATATGGGAAACATTTGACCAGGAGACAACAGGAGGGTTCATGTTTAACAGAATATTGAATTGGGGAACATGGGACCCGGGGAACTTAAAAGTGCTCCTGTGTTGGATCAGTATGTGTCTTAGCATACAACATGTTATGCTTACATTGTTTTACAACCACCAACATCTGGAGTTTGCTGTATGCTGGGGCAGTGTACAAGCACTTTAATACAATATTTGATCCAAAATGTTCACCCCCAGAAATAAATATTGGTGAATAAAAAAAGTCTCTCCAACACAATGCACAAATTAAGTGGGAAACATCTGTATAAATACAAGTTCAGTAAACAAATAGAAAAAACTTTGGAAAGCCTGACCTTCACCTTAGCTAGTTTGTAAATTAGCTTAGCATAGTTGACACACACCACTGTCATCTCTACTCTACGCTATTTTGGTCCAGTTAACAACTCGTCTTTCGGTTGACCAAAAGTTTAAACCTAAATGTTTAATAGCAGTGATATAAGTACATTCATAGGACTCAAATACCAAAGAAATTCCTTACTTTCTACACCGCCTTCTAAATATGCTCGTTCAATTTCACAGTTGTCTTTGGTACTGATAAAACACATCACGTTAACACTGCCTGGTGAATTAATCTGTGCCTTCTTACTCGGGAGCAGACACTCCAGCCACGGTCATACGATGTCATGACAGTAACAGATTAAGGCAAGTCAGTGCTGAGATGAACATAAAGTACAGTGTGACATCAAACACGACTAGGTCAATAACAAGCAATAGGTCCAAGACTGCGTGAACAAACTGAAGTGAAGAAATAACTTGGTAAGAGGTGGGAGGAGTGAGATGGTAGGGTACAGGGGTGAGTTTGGAAGGGTGGTAGGGGTTTTGAGGGTTGTGTGATGCAGTCAGTCAAATGTAGACAGGCTGTTCCTGGGCTGTCAGCAGACGGTACATGGCGGCCGGCATTGTCTTCATGTGGATCTGAAACAGGATTTTGTTTTTTTATTAATGAGCGTTTATCCAAATAGTGTGCACAAAAAGTACTGCAGATAATTAAGAATCACAAGTATAGTTCTCACAGTATGAGAGCCTTGGAGCAGACTGTATTTCCCACTGTGTTACTTCAATTATAATTCTTGATATATTTCACAGATGCTCATCCAAAGCAACATAGAGATGGGGTTTTGAACCTGTGACCTTGATGCGCAGACAAATGCTCTAACCGCTGAGCTGCGCTCACCCCTAAATCAAGGCACCTGCTGCATGACTAAAATGTACGTACTTCGCCCACGGCGTTGGACAGGATGTGGACGATCTTCTCGTGGGGCGTGGCCACCACGCTCTGGCTGTTGATCTCGATGATGCGGTGACCCACCCTGACCCCGCCCCTCTCCGCTATCCCGCCCCTCATCAAGCTGCAGATCTGTGAGGGGAGGGGGGGGAAACAGGAGTGGGAGGAGGATAGATGGAGGAGGGAGGAGAGGAGGAAATGAAGAGGAGGCGAGAGGAACAGGAACAATATACCAAATCAACGTTATTCCTGAACAGTTTCTACTGACATAAGGCGATAAAACACTTTCTAATGGAAAAACAGCAAACTACAGCAGTATTACCCTGTCAAATATAATACAACTATATACTTATTAACAGCTACAAATGTTGATGCTATACTCTGCCCAGCCTGACACACAGCCAGACCACACAGAAGGAGAACTAGCTAACACCGATTACACACACAGAACTAGGGGGACAGCTTCCTGATACCCACAATGCCGTTCTGTACGCTGAAGCCCAGCTGGTATCGTAGGTCCGGTCGGCGTATGAGCACCATGGTAACAGGAGGACACTTGACCATGTTCATCTTGATCCTGGACTGGGGCTTCAGACCCTGGAGGGGTGGGGGGGGGGGGGGGGGGACAGGTTGGGGTTAGGAACAGGGAAAAAACAGAGGAAAGACAGAAAGCAGCAGAGTTAGAGACTGAGAGAATGAGAGAGAGAGAGAGAGAGAGAGAGAGAGAGAGAGAGAGAGAGAGAGACAGAGACGGAGAGATTGACAGGGAGAGGGAGAGGGAGAGGGAGACAGAGACAGGGACAGAGAGACAGACAGAGAGACAGACAGGGAGAGGGAGATAGACAGAGAGATGGAGACAGACCTTGATGATGCTCTGGCAGGTGTTGAGAGGCAGTCCCACCAGACTGGTCCCATTGATGGTCATTATCTGGTCTCCGATGTTGAGCCGACCGGACTTCTCCGCCGGCCCAGAATGCATCATGCTGGCGATGATGACGGTGGGCAGGATGGAGCCCCAGCCACTCTCCACGATCACCACGCCCAGAATCTCCCCCTTCTGCTTCTCTATGTACACCTGAGATATGAGAGAGAAACCGAGGATTTCATTTCTTAGCTCATTAGATGAGCTACAGTGTCATATGACATGTTCTACTGTGTTTCCACTGGAAACTGTATTGTGCACAGATGACACAGTAACACTGAGTGGGGTTTTGGCAGTCAGACGTAGTCAGACATTTGCATAACTTCCTGCTAACGATGACACGCATGTGTGTGTCTGTGGTTGTGGCTGACTGTTAAGCTGACCGACCTCTCACATTCAAACTCTCCAACCACCTTTATCTCCACCGCTTCTCCAACCAAATCTCCTCCTCCACAAAGCTGCCCGCTTGTCTCTCTCTCCTGCCCCCTGCTGGCACACTCACGTCTCTGCAGTTCTCCGACTTGGAGAAGTGGATGAGGTCATCGTTGTACATGTCCTGGGTGTTGAGCAGGTCGCTGTACTCCCGCTGGCTCAGGTCTTCAGGGTCGATGCCATTGGCTCTCAGAAACTCCTGGTAAGCCACACTGAACGCCTGGCCGATGGACTGAGCTATCAGCTGGGCCTGGGGGAGGAGGCGGGAGGGAGAGAACAAGAAAGAGAGGAAGATTGAAAGAAAGATAGAGACATAGATAGAGAGACAGAGACCAAAAGAGAGAGAGAGACAGAGACAGAGACCAAGAGAGAGAGAGAGAGAAGAGAGAGAGAGAGAGAGAGAGAGAGAGAGGCAAACCAGAGTGGGAGAGACACATTTAGAGTACTATGTAATCCCTGATCACACTTCTGTCCTATACACACACGTTCAAACACACACACACTTACATCCTCCGACTCGAACACGTGGCACACCATCCTGTACTGGCGCCGGTCGTCACGGGCGCTGCCCGGATGCTCGTTGGTTTGGTCCAGATTGTCCTGAGCACTTCTGGAACGTACCATCTTCCCCCGGGCCATCAGAACCACCATGTTCCCGATGTCTGCTATGTAGGAGATGGTCCTTAGGGGAAGGTCCATCAGAGACTCCTGCATAGCAACACAGCAGGTTGGATGAGGGGGCGGTCAGATGGCTGAGTGGTTAGGGAGTCGGGCTATTAATAAGAAGGTTGTTGGTTCGATTCCCGGCCGTGCCAAATGACGTTGTGTCCTTGGGCAGGCACTTCACCCTACTTGCCTCGGGGAGAATGTCCATGTACTTACTGTAAGTCGCTCTGGATAAGAGTGTCTGCTAAATGACTAAAAGTAAAGTAAAAGGATGAGACCAGGAGGCTCAGAGACCACGTCTCATAAGACACCCTGGGCTGGTGCTTTTGAAAAGCCTTAGGACATTATTATGAAGTGCTACGAGAAGGATAGCATTATTAATAAGTCCTATGAGAGGGATAGTGTTATTAATAAGTCCTATGAAAGGGATAGTGTTATTGATAAGTCCTACGAGAGGGATAGTGTTATTGATAAGTCCTACAAGAGGGATAGTGTTATTGATAAGTCCTCCGAGAGAGTCCATGGGCTAGTGTTAGTGATCAACATTATTACTGATGAGACCTAAGGCGGAGCTTGTGTGAGGGATAAGTCCTACCTGATTGTCAGCGTGCAGAACTTTGATCCTCTGTGTGGACATAAAGAGATCTACTTCTGTCGAGGCTGGGAGCTCTGTCTCGGGGGGCTGCTGGGGGAAGAGGGGGAGGAGGGGGAGGGAGGGAGGGAGGGAGGGAGGGAGGGAGGGAGGGAGGGAGGGAGGGAGGGAGGGAGGGAGGGAGGGAGGGAGGGAGGGAGGGAGGGAGGGAGGGAGGGAGGGAGGGAGGGAGGGAGGGAGGGAGGGAGGGAGGGAGGGAGGGAGGGAGGGAGGGAATAGGAGAGAAAGGAGAGGGGAATAGTTTCACCACACACATCCTACAGTCTCATTTAGAACAGGCACATCCAAAATACAAATAATTTAAATATTGTTTTCATTTATATACAGAACAGCACAGTGAATGTTAGGCTAGTAAGATCTATGAAAACCAGCGGTTACCTTCTTCCTGTTTTTGGCTTGTTTCTGGGCAGCCTGCGTGGAAGAGGGGAGCAGCAGAAACAGAGACGGGGAGGAGACGGACGGACAGAGCGACAGGTCAAAACAGACAAGGCTTGAGGTGGTGGCCACACCGGATTGGCTGAGACAGAGGCTGGTACTTCAAAATGGAATATTATGGGATGTGAGGTTTTAAGGGTGTGTGTGTGTGGGCGAGTTGTGATGGTTAGCTGTCTGTCATTTCTGACACCACACAAGTATTTTCCCCAGGGGTTAGAGAGTCAATATCATGAGCGTCCCTGATATGTCACCAGGACACAAACACGACACTATATCTGAACGCCAGCTCCTCTCACACTAGCTCTACGCTTCTGAAAGACAGAAATACTGTCATACTTATGGTATGCTTGTTATTTCGCTATACAGTTATACGCTGATGTAACTTGTAAACTATTTCTAAAAATAATTTTGAGCGTCCGTTAAATTAGTAAAATGTTAAAATGTGGATGTACTGTTGGTCGGTTGGCTGTGGCAGTGGAAATCAGAGTGACACAGCGAAGGGAAAAGAAAGGAGGCGAAGGGAGGAGATGAAAGGCCAGGGCAGGAGAGAGGAGGCCAGGGGAGGAGAGAGGAGGCCAGTATTGAGACTCACCCGGACTCTGCTCATGGCCTCCTGGGCTTGCTGCATGCGAGCCGTCTTTGTGGGCGTCCTCTCCGACAGCAGGTGGGTGGAGCCAAGGTAGCTCGCCGCAAAGATGATTCCGTCGATGAGGTCATCTGGGTCACATGGTCCAGGGACTGTCAGAGTCATAAAAGGGGTTTATATTTTATTAATGGTATATGTATGGCAGTATGGCATGTATGAATACATTATATATAACATGTTTTATGTTTTATTTATGAATGTGAGGTAATGATGTTCAGTGTCTCTCACCCTCCACAAAAGTAGGAAAGGAGGGCATTGCTCGTCGTATCTGAAATGTTCCAACATGGAGTATAAATCTCTCTGCAGTTATCCTCGTAATGACAGTGTAGCACTGTGAACTTCAAATATCAACCCTTCTTAAAGTAAAATGAGCATCGGTGTCACATACAACTTCCTGTCTTATTGGTACGCCACACCTGATTGGCTATATCGGTTGAGTTACCTCTTCTATGGTTGGCTGAGGCAGCCTGGGAGGCTCCCTCTGCTGGGATTGGTGAGTTCTAGAAGATTCCGCCCTCACATTGAAGGCAGGCTCTGGGATTGGAGCAGAAGCTGTAGTAGGAGCTGTGGGATAGAGTGATGGAGATTGAGAGAAAGATTGGGAGGGGGACTGGGGAACAGACTGATAGAGGGAAAGACCGGAAAGGGGGGGGAGAAGAGAAGAGAAGAGAGGAGGGGTAGTCAGTGTAGTCTGCATAGCCACTGTTAAAATAGCAATTCTAAAGGGCTGAACTTACTTACATTAAACTTGCCCAAAGCTCATTACATTAAACTTCCTTAAAGTGAATCTAACATTTAGCAGAGATATTTCACAAGCTCCGAGCTGAGTTATGCAGTTATTTGGTGTTGTGTGTAAACTCACGCTGTTGTTGCCCCCTAGTGGCTGTGAGGGGAACTCCTCCTCTGAAGGACTGACGTCCTGCCTCATCACCCAGACTGGCTCTACGGAGCGGTCGGGGGTGTACGGAGACCGCACCGTCTTAATCTTCACCTCCTCTATGGCCTCTTTGATATCCTTAATAGCCAGAGTGATCGCATCTCCCGATCCCCTCGCACTCTTCTCCGAGAGGCCCGTCTCATCTTGGGACTCGCCTGGACCGGCCCTGCCAGGGCGAGGGCACTCTACCTGGGCTTCCACCACAGCGTGCTTGGTGGGTGGTGGCAGATTGTGGGAACTGAGGCTCTCCCTCGAGCTGTCGCCCTCGCCGTCTGAATGCCCGTTGTAGTGGTGAAGCCTGGAGCCCACGGAGGTCCCCTGCCAGGCACTGGGCCGGTGGGATCCCACGTCCCTGCTCTGTCTGGGGGCTCGGAGATCGCGATCAGCGGGGTGGGGCTCTGGAGCTTCCCTGGGTCTGTGTCTGTGGCTGGGGTAGGACTGGTCCGCTCTCCTCCCTGACCTCTTTCCAGGCTCCCTGGGCAGCTCTGGGTAGGACACCCTGAGGGGCTCGGGGAAGGAGCTGGGGTAGGATTTGGCATAGGGCTCGGAGTAGGACTCTGAAAAGGGCTCGTGGTGGGAATGCGGGTGAGCCTGGGTGTAAAAGTCAGCGTACGTTTTGGGGTAGGAGGTGGAGTAGGAGTAGGAATCTGGGCTTCTCTCGTCGTCGGGTAAAGGTTCGTCGTCGGGGGTGGGGCTCTGGCTGGGATCCTCGTCGTATTGGTCAAAGTGGTCCAGTTGATGACGCAGGGGCGGGAAGTTGGGCGTGTCGGGGGACGAGGGGGTGGATGGTGATAGGAGGGGAGGAGGGCTGTGGGGAGGAGCCTCCATGCTCAGAGAGGCAGCACTCTCTGTGTCAGAGCAGGGGTCGTTTGCTCCCTCTTCCTCCTCATTCCTCCCTCCATCCTCACCTCTTTCGACCCCCACGTCCTCTCCTCCCTCCTCTCCTATACCCCCTCCTTCATCCTCCTCTGCCTCCTCTCCTCCCTCCTCTCCTATACCCCCTCCTTCATCCTCCTCTGCCTCCTCTCCTCCCTCCTCTCCTTCAACCCCTTCTTTGTCCTCTCCTCCATCTTTTTCTCCATGTTGCTCCTCCTCTACACATTCATCTTCCCATCCTTCATCCTCCTCTCCTGGGTTCTTCCCCTCCGCACTAGTATACTGAGCTGTGATTGGATGGCCCCCTTCGGCTTTTTCCTGGTTGTCCTCCAAGAGGGGGGAGGGAAGGGGGGAGGGAGGGAGCTGGTCCTCGGGGGTCAAATCTGGGGTGAGGAAATCCACCTTGTGGTCTGTAGGCGTTACTATAGCAACAGGAGTGAGGTCAGGCGCTGCGGCGTCCTGTGATTGGTGGTTCAGAGGGGCGTGTGCCGCACGCTGCTGTTCCATTGGTCCATCGGGCGTCCGTCTCTCCCGAGGAGGGTCGGGTGACTGCGGCGGTCTCTGCCTGTGACCTCTGACCCTCGGGGCGCTGTCTCCCTGGCGACGGTAGCGGGCCACGCCCGGGCGCGGGAGGGGGTGCGTGAGGGGGTGGGGCTCAGGGTCGTGACCCGGAGAGGGTCGCTTGCGGTGTCGGGGGGGCCCGCGCCCCTGGTGATGCTGGTGAGAAGGAGGAGGATGATGATGATGATGATGATGAGGGTTGTGCTCGTCCTGGCCCATCATCTGACAGGGTCTCCAGCTCCTCCGGACAGGCTCCCCCGCAGTGCCGTTGGGCTGGCGGCTACGAGCGGCCCTAGGCTCCTCCCCCACGGCTCCCGGAGATCTAAGCTCCTCCCCCTGCTCCCTCTGACTCATGCTGCTCTGGTCTGTTCACGTTCTGGGCATGCTCCTTAGGTTTCCAAGGAAATGCTCATTGAAGCACTGCCTGGGGAGGGTGGAGGGAGAATGCAAACACCAAGGTCAAACACGGTCACGGGTGAAACGGAGGCTAACAGAGGTCAGTGTGAAAATGGGATTCGCATGATGTGAGACCACAATGTAAAGGACATTCAATTTTCACTTTGACAACCTTGTGGCTAATTTGGAATCTGCCCTCCCACACACACATACAAACATGCTCACACACAAACACACACACACACACACACACACACGCTCACACACACTGAGCCAGTCTTCATGGTAACAGATTGGCAGAGCTGTACGGGCAGGCCCTCACTACCCTCTTGGGGAGAAAATGAAATCCCAGAGGATTCATCTGGGCGGATTTTAATCTGAGCTGTAACACCCCCCACCTCACACACACATCACCACTACTACTGCTAGGAGTCACCAGCACTTCAGCAGCTGGCAGATGGCAGAAGCCAGATGAGGAGGAGGATGAAGAGGAGCAGGGGGGTGATCAAGAGGGGGAGGGGGGCAGGACCCAGCCCTGATTTCAGAGAAGACCTCAATGAGGGAGGGAGGGAGGGAGGGAGGGAGGGAGGGAGGGAGGGAGGGAGGGAGGGAGGGAGGGAGGGAGGGAGGGAGGGAGGGAGGGAGGGAGGGAGGGAGGGAGGGAGGGAGGGAGGGAGGGAGGGAGGGAGGGAGGGAGGGAGGGAGGGAGGGAGGGAGGGAGGGAGGGAGGGAGGGAGGGATATTGCATATATATTTCATGGTAGAGATAAACCCTGTGTTGCTCTCTTCATGCAAATCTTCCAGCGCTGCCAGAAAATTAGATAACGTCCATGAGCTCCATATTCACCGGCCTTAATAAGCTTAGTCATGTTTCAGGGATAACACACTTGTTATCACTGGTGCATAAGCCTCTAGGCCTGCACCTCCAATGAGACTCCAACAGGAAGTATGTGTTAGGTCGCTGGGAGCAGACAGGAAACAGATTGAAGGGCCAGGGATAAATGGAGGCTAGGGCTAAACGGATGCTAAATGGCCGGGGTTAAAGGTTAATTCACCATTAGATGACAAGGACATCAGGGAGCAGACACTGTAGACACTGCAAAAGGACAGACACTGTGGTTTGTGCCTGTACCATGGAGGTCTGTGTCTGTACCATGGAGGTCTGTGCCTGTACCATGGAGGTCTGAGCCTGTACCATGGAGGTCTGAGCCTGTATCATGGAGGTCTGAGCCTGTATCACGGAGGTCTGAGCCTGTATCATGGAGGTCTGAGCCTGTACCATGGAGGTCTGTGTCTGTACCATGGAGGTCTGTGCCTGTACCATGGAGGTCTGAGCCTGTACCATGGAGGTCTGAGCCTGTATCATGGAGGTCTGAGCCTGTATCATGGAGGTCTGTGTCTGTACCATGGAGGTCTGAGCCTGTATCACGGATGTCTGTGTCTGTACCATGGAGGTCTGAGCCTGTACCATGGAAGTCTGAGCCTGTACCATGGAGGTCTGTGTCTGTACCATGGAGGTCTGTGCCTGTACCATGGAGGTCTGTGTCTGTACCATGGAGGTCTGAGCCTGTACCATGGAGGTCTGTGCCTGTACCATGGAGGTCTGTGTCTGTACCATGGAGGTCTGATCCTGTACCATGGAGGTCTGTGTCTGTATCATGGAGGTCTGTCTGTACCATGGAGGTCTGAGCCTGTACCATGGAAGTCTGAGCCTGTACCATGGAGGTCTGTGTCTGTACCATGGAGGTCTGAGCCTGTACCATGGAGGTCTGTGTCTGTACCATGGAGGTCTGATCCTGTACCATGGAGGTCTGATCCTGTACCATGGAGGTCTGTGCGTGTCGGAGCAGAGGTCTGTAGGGGTCGGGGTGGTGCCCGGGTCACAGATGGCATGGCTGTGCTAGCAGCGGAGGGATCAGGGCCAGGTTAGCAACGCTGGGAGCTGGTTACTGTACCTCCATCTGTCAGGCCCCAGAGAAAGCCACAGGGATGGGATTTATACCAGACCATTAACTCATTGATCTGACCCCAGCACACATAGCCTACAGTCATGACACAGACACACACACACATGCATATACACACACACACACATTTGGAAGTTGACATTTTTGGTTGCATTCTGTTTACACGTTATGGGGACTGAGCGGATTGGACTAAGTCACAAGGAGCTGTTGACAAAAGCTTTTATTCTGAAAGTCCCACACCGTAAACCGTTTCCATGAGGACCGTTATTTCTGGCAGCCGTTGAACGTGGAGAAATTGAAGCTGACAACCTACTATAGCCTAGATGGGATACAAATTCGTTCGGGACAAGAACATATAATGTATTATTTTTTACAATTGTTTAAAATATCCTCTTTCACAAACCCCTACGTTAATATCACCAATAAAATATCTAACATGTTTGAACGTTAGATTTGAGTCTGTCACATTGATATAGGCTAGTCTTAATATTTTTAGCACCATATACTGTCAGTTGTGCCCGTTTACGTGGTCACAAACGCCCTCTCGTATGTTGTCACGGTTTCCAGACGTGGGACCATCGAAAAACTGTGCGTGGGACACAGCCTGCTGGCAAAGAAGTGCATCTGGACCATTTAATGCAAATAGCAATCCCCCCAAACAACCGGTGTAAAACCAGGCTACGTGTCAGCATAACCCGAGACCGAGGGCTTGAGATACCACCTTGTGACATGTTTCTATTCGCTTGTACCTGCGTATCGTCAGGCACAGTAAAAGCTTCCAATAACACAATCGTTCAATCGATGTAATAATTTGCAAGTAGCGTACACCGAAATTGTGGACACACGTTGTCCCAGGCTACTGTCGTTGCCAATCTCCTTATAGCTGGTAGATATGAGAAATATATTTTACCTGTGTATTAGGAGCGGGTAGATCGTATTACGGTCCGCCTCGCCATCTTCCAGTCTATCTCTGTCCCTTTAGACAACTTGCATAGATTAGGCCCAAGCGGTCAGCCCCTCCTTCTGCACGGTGACATCAGAGCGGATTACTGATGCACAAAGCGCCTTTCAAAGACTGCTGTAACAACATATATTGACGGTGCTGCGCCGGTGGTGCCGTATTTATGACCACCCGTTCTGCTCTGCACCACTTTTACGCTCACGGAAAAAAGAGAGGCCGCCAATTCACTCCCTGGCCGCAATGCACCCGGACCAGCCAAAACTCCAATGTAAACGCAGCACCGCAAACAAACCACGACTCAAGGACATCCACCTCCACCTGCTGCGTAGTGTTTTAGTATGCAGGCCCCTCCAACGTCGGCTGTCATTACATGTGGTTGACAGGAGGGGGAGATATACAGTTTATAATGCTCACTGGGCGTTCCATACCAGACCTCGTCATCATAGTACTCAGGTACACACTCAAACTAAATATGTACAACACAATTCGTTTTTGTGGATTAAAGTACACAGTCCATTCAATGGTGAGATGAAGGGCGATTGGTCACGTGGCTCCCGCAGTGTAAGAGTGGATCCCTAGGAGCTGGCCTGTGACAATTCAGAATGGGGTCTTGCACTTGTGTTCCCTGGGAAGGGGAAGGTGCGGGAGGTGTGTGTCAAAGCAAGAGTCGGAAGCAAGTACCAGAGAGAAACGTTTGTTGTTGTTGATGTCCTCCGTTAGTTTGCGTTTGTTTACCACCATTGTTGTTCCACCAGTTGCCCTCTCATCATGGAATAATGTATTCCTTGTACATTTACATTTATTCATTCTTGTACTGTATGTGTGCATATAATAACTGTCTCTATCATACTGTACCTCTACTGTATATAGATGATATACTCTTCTATAATCCTGTGATACACCTACATCTACTTTTGTAATAAATAAATATAAATAAATACATTTGCTTTCATAATACGGGAACAGAAACTGTCCCATCGGATGCACCTCCCTCTTCTCAGCCCGCTATACGCTCTTCGCTCCCCTTCGCCCTTCCTTTCTCTCCCCTTTCTCTCCTGCACATCATCTCACTCAAGCAGCCATAGTAACATCCAGGCATACCCTACAGCAAGTCAGGAACAGACAACCAGGCATCCAAGCAGAGAGAGAGAGACAGAGACAGAGAGAGAGAGAGAGAGATAGAGAGCGAGAGAGAGAGAGCTTCATCCAGGTGGCCTTGAGACATGGAGACGGACGAGGATGTGTATGCCAACGTGGACGACGTGTGGGCGACCGAGGTTGGGGAGGTGGGAGAGAAGGTGACCCGATGGGGAGACAGAGATCTGGGTTCCGCAGGCTACCAGGTGTTACACAAGAGGCCACAACTGAGCGGTGAGTGGTGGGAGTCTCTCCAAACGTGTACGGATGAGTACTTGCTATATGTGCACTGTGTCTTGTAAACTGAATCACACATATGCACACATAACACACACCCAAAACACAATCCATGCAACATATTCCCAATTTTTTGATATTTTATTCAGTTAGAGAAGCACGCATTCAATCTAAATTAAAAATACAAATATGAAAAGATCAGCGTTTCCCATGAAAGAAATAGTGGTCGAAAACAGGTTTTGATTGGTCAGAAGCTTCAGGCTTTGAAGTTCCTCTTTCGGTCACAGCTGTACCGGCTTCCCACCAACAGCCGTCTGATGTGACCACCCTGAGGTAAAAACTATCGTCACACGTAAACGCTTGTGTCTCCGCACCTGCAGAGGGCAAAGCTGTGGAGAACCTCAAGATGTCTCGAGATGCAGGCAGGAAGTTTGGGCGGGGCTTCTCTGTGGACAGGAAGTGTGATCTGGGCAGACGAGCTGTGCTGTGTCTTGGGCTGCTCTGTGGCCTGTCACTGGCTACAGTCATAGGCCTCTCTGTGCTCTGTGAGTATCACCTCACGTAAACCACCACAACATTTTTGTTTTCTCAGTAAATGTATCTCACTTATGAAAATGTGTTTTTGTTCTGTATTATGTGTGTGTGTGTGTGTATGTGTGTGTGTGTACTTTCCTCTATAACATCATTTAAATGACAGATTTAAAGACCAGCCATCATTCGACTCAGCTGCAAACTAGTTATGACTCTCTTCAAGCCCAATATGATCTCTTGAAGACAGAGAGAGATCAGCTGCAAATCAATTACACATCTCTTCACACCCAATATGATCTCTTGAGCACAGCGAGAGATCAGCTGCAAACCAGTTACAACTATTTTTGTACAGAAAGACACAAACAGCAATTTCGTTTTCAAAATCTGAATTTGGAGAGAGATCATCTGCAGATGAAGGTCTCAAGATTGGGTGAGTTCTGACAGACAAAAAATATTATGTTTCTATAAGTGGGTATGAATTTCTAATTACACAAAGATAATTAAATCATTGGACATGATATCAAACGGCAATTAGACGGCTATTGTCTCTATTTACAGAAATATCTGTGCAATGCTGTCCTGGTTGGAAGAAGTTCCAGTCAAGTTGTTACTATCTTTCTACTGAGGAGAAAACCTGGAACGAGAGCAGCCAGTACTGTAGAGGCAGAGGAGCCAACCTGGTTACCATAAAGAGCAGAGAGGAACAGGTGAGAGATGGAGAAAGAGAAAGTGTGTTTGAAATAAAGTGAAAACTGAGTTAGTGAGTGAGAGAGAGAGAGATAAAGAGAATGAGAGAGAGAGAGAGAGAGAGAGAGAGAGAGAGAGAGAGAGAGAGAGAGAGAAAGAAAGAAGAGAAAGAGTGAAAGTATGTTTCAAAGGGAGAGATAAAGAAGAACACACCCATTATTTCCTTCCAGGTGTTTCTAAATGGACCTGACTTCAATCAAAAATTCTGGATGGGTCTGACTGACACAGAACAAGAAGGGGTTTGGAAATGGGTGGACGGAACCAGAACGAAACTGACCGAAACGTGAGTTTGATCAAAATATGTCAGATGTCTTTGAAATGAAAAACTCGGTCACAGGTGAGTGCAGGAGAGTGCAGGCAAGGCAGGATCAACACTAAAAAGAGGATTTATTTTCCAAAACATTAGCAAACATAAAGGTGACACTCACATGCCAAAACCACAACAAGGAATTGACAAAGACTAACCAAGGAAGGAACCATAAATACACACATGTACCAAACTAGACACAGGAACAAGCGAGCAAACATAAAACCTGACACTAGGTGCAAGGAATCACACAGCGAGAACACAAGGTGACACTGGGGGGGAAACACACTATCTCTTAATGGGTGCAGCCTTGGTCTTGACAAAATCCTCCAACAAGATGAACCTACAACTTTTTGATTTGCTGTCATACACTCTACAACTGAACTATACCCATCCCCAAATTTGGGTAATTTACAAAAACCTGTCAAGCTCCAGCTTTCTAAATATTGTGTATTTATGAAAAATCTGAAAGAAGTCTTACCAAAGGTCACAAATTCTCTTTGCAGTCTGTCATCTGTCTCTGTATTTGTGTCTGTATTTGTTTCTGTCTAGATTCTGGAGACAGGGTGAACCGAACAACGCAGATATGAGAGAGCACTGCGGAGTGTTCAACCAATTTCCAATGACCATCCGGAATGTTAATTTCTACTCATGGAATGACGAGCCTTGTGAGATACCCTACCGATGGGTGTGCAAGACCCCAGCTGTGTCCCAATCGTAGACTTGGCCGTGACCATGGAGATGATCCAACATGAGTGACCTTGAGTGTCTTGAAAGTATTTCAGAAATAAACAAGTTACTCATTACCTCGTGTGACGTGTCTTCCAAACAATGTGTTTTTGTGTATAATCACGTTGTGGTCAATGAAACTAAATCAATACCAACTGAAAGCCAGACGAGTCATATAGTGAAGCTCTAACTTCCTTCTGTCCATCCTTCTTCTACCTTCTCCTCCCCACCTCTTTATTAAATCTCTCTCCCCCCTGCACCTCCTCCTACTCCTTCTACTCCTCCCGCTCCTCATATTCCCCATCCTCCTCTCCCTCCTCGCCCTGTTTTCCCAGCATCAGCAGATGCTCTAGCTCCAAACTCTGGTCCAGCTCCAGGATGAACCCCCATCTGGAGGGGACCTCCAGGTACCGTCTCACCTCCATGCCCAGCGAGGGCTCTCTCAGCTCAGCCAGACCTCGGAGGAGAGCCAGGGCGGTCTGGGGGTACGGCTCCTGTCCCAGGACGTCCCTGATATACCCTACTGTCCTCTCAACCCCCCTTGACCTACTGAATTTTCCTCAACCATGAACCTTGACCCCAGCCCTAGGAGACACTAGGTGCATTCGACTTCATGCAGCGCCGGCGGCGCCGACAGTCGGCTGCAGTCGGCTGCCTTGAAGCTGAGAATGCCATTGGCTGCTTCAAGTCAGCCGGGCTGCAGGCGGCTGCAGGCGACACCGGCGCTGCATGAAGTCGAACGCACCTACTGATTGGCCATGACAGAGAGCCCGAGGAGGAAGCAGAAGAAGAGGTCATAGCGGCCATGTTTGTAGTTTGAGACCTTGTCTACTGCCATCTTGTACAGGTTAAATAGCGTTGCTCCCTTGAACGGTCTAATCAGTCTGTCTAGGAGTGTAGGCTTGAGCAGTGCATTGCTCTTGTAGCGGGTGAACATGTAGAACACATACAGAGCAGCCAGGGACTCTTGAATGCTCGTGTAGATGAAGCTGTACACACAAACACCACGATCGTTCTGGAACCCAACTCCAAAGGGCTGGCACAGCTCATGGAACACGGAACCCACTGAAGCGTTGATTCCGTGTTCTATTAGTTCTGTCTGGCTGAAGACGAGGCTCCCGCTCTCCAGGAGAGGAAAAGACAGTTTCCCCAGTTGTAGAACGTCTCTGTTTGTATGGGAGTGTTTTGGATTCAAATAACCTCCAATTCCAGTTTTAGAGAGCAAGTATTGAGTGTGTAACTTTGTAAGGGGACCCATCCCACCCCCTCCTCTTCATTTTTCAGTCTCCTCACTTTCCAAAATGGCCGCCACCATCTCACAACATTGCGGGGCTTGACATAGAATGGCACAGGAACCACACAACTCATTTCCTGAAGTACTGAAGACTTCCAACATTTCTCTCCCAGCACAGTAGTACAAGCTGCTTACCACTAGGTGGGAGTCAAGCACTATACATGACCACATTTTTGTACAATCTACTTACAGTAAAACACACACACACACATTTCAATAACGATCACATGTTTATTAAAATCAAACACAAACACGACTGAGAGCAACACTATATGAAAACACTGACGTCTGGAAGCTCAATAGGAATCTCTCTGCTGTGTGAGAGATGTACTGTCAGTGTCAAAAGAACAACTCAGAAAACGAACCTAGGAAACTCGTTATTCAAGAAACACAATGGATACAAGAAAACATTACAATTAAATGCACCTGTTCAGAGAAAAATGTGTGCACCCACCGTTCAATGACCCTTTAGTTTTATTGTTGACGTGTTAACAAAATATTATATCAACAATACATTGTACCAACAAATCGATTTAGAATTGTAACTCTGTTTCATGAATGTCTTAAAAACGTTGTACACTAGTGTGACGTATTGACAAAATTTGATGTATCACATAATACAAAAAAAAAAGCAATTGGTTGATAAAAGTCCTTCTGTACTGTTATATAGATACATGGACACATTGATCAAAAACAAAATGATCTAGTCTGTCTTCCATGTTTCTGATTCCCTGATTCCCTGGACTCAGTGTTGTCAGTGCTGATGTCATCGGTGCTGCCATAGCAGCGTCCCTACCAGAGAGAAGAGACACAGGTCAGTAAGGAGACACATCATCAACAATGTTTCTATTCTTCACTCTTTCTCTTGTTTCCTCCTTCTCTCCCTCTTCTTCTCTGTCTCTATGTATCTTTCTAGCACCTTCGACCTCTCGCCCCCCCACTTTTATTCTATGCCTCTCCTTCCTCCGTGCTTTCCATTCCTTTCCCTTTTCTCTTTCTTCTTCTCCCTCTCCCTCCCTAACTCTCTTTCTCCTTCTGCCCAGTTCCATCTTGCAGTGTAACCAGTGTTCTAATAGTGAGTGTTGGGTGGAAGACCGTGCTTCACCAATGAAGGGTTTATTTCAGGATGACCCATCCAGGAAGCTGTCAATCGTCGTATCAGAGAGTTCAGTTCAGATCCTCCCAGATTCTTTCTCCATGCGGCTGTGTTCACAAACATACTTTATATAAATATAAATCCATGGCTGAGTTTAGGCTGTCAAGTTTCCGAAGACAATCATACACATGTTTACTAACCTCGCCATATGCACAAAACACACACAAAGATCACAACCGCACCAACAACAGCACTGACAACAATCTTCGTATTTTTTTGGCTGGGAGGATCTAAAAAAAAATAGTCATAGTTATAGTTATATTTTTAGAGGTATAATAATACTCATTAGCCTGACCGCAGTACACAACCTTCACAGTCCAAATGATTTGTGAAGTGAATTATTTGTATTCTGGGTCAAAATGTGGATTTTGATTTGTGACAATAAAATAATAATGGAAATGTGTTTGTAACCCAGAGACAACCGAAAGCCAAACAGCAGAAACAGCAGACTGACCTGGACACAGCTCTGTCTTGTTGAGGTTATCCGTCTTGTTGCTGACAGGGTTTTCAGCCACACAGCTGTAGGTGTTTCCATCCTGGTTCTTTATCTCCAGAGGGAGAGACAGGACCCTGGAGAGATCAGGACTGCTGTTCTGGTTGAGTCTCTCCTCTCCTCTGTACCAGGACAGGGTCACATCTCTTCCGTTCTCCACAGAACACTCCACAGTACAGGTGTCTGTGTCAGCGGACAGACTCAGGATGGAGGGCCGAGACACTTCATCTGAGAGACACCAAAGAACAAGGACAGTTGGTCACTAAAAACTGATGAAAACAAGACTTTCAGTCACCAGACTCATACTGAACAGACCAGTGATTCCACACTCACCATAAACAATGTACTGAACAGACCAGTGATTCCACACTCACCATAAACAATGACGTCATAGAGACTGTTGTTTTCTGGCTGCCTGGTCTTTAACACCTCCACATGGTAATAGCCACTGTGATTATGTTTGATGTTTCTCAGAGTCAGAGAGCCAGTGCCCAGGTCCAACTGCAGTGTATCTTTGAAGAGATCATTGTAGTCCGTTTTGCTGATGTTGTTTTTCCATCTTGCAATCGGAGTAAAGATTTGTAGAATATTGGGACTGTACGTCCACACAAGATCATAATCCTGACAATGTGACTCATCACACAGGTAAGCATAAGTCTCCAGAGTGGTGGCCTCACCCACCTTTACCATCCTCTTCGCAAAGTCGTCAGGTGAGTTCTTACCTGAATAGAAGCATGAAAGAGGGAAGTTAGCAAATATATTTGTAATACTATTGATACTGTTAAAAAAATCATTTTAAGACTACAAAACAGGGCTGGTTATACAAAGGTTACGTTACGAGTTAAAGAGAGAAAGAGAGAGAGTTAGAGAGAGAGAGAGAGAGAGAGAGAGAGAGAGAGAGAGAGAGAGAGAGAGAGAGAGAGAGAGAGATACAGGAAGAGAAGGGTCTGTATTAAACTCACCATGGACTTTTATGTTGAAATATCTGTAAGAACCATCAGGTAAGATCTGGAGAGAGAAGACCCCAGAGTCGTTGGTCTTCATATTAACAATGGTGATGGACCCATCATGTTTGTGTGGTCTTATTCTCCCTTTAAACCAGGTTCTTTCAGACAGATAATCCATGCCACTGCTGATTGTGGCAATCAATTTGGCATCATATAGCCATGAGATTGATTTGTTGTCTGAATTTGTTAGGTTTGTGTTAAGGGTGATGTTGGACCCTTCCATCACTATGAAGCTGCAATTATGTGTGGCCTGAACCACATCTGGAAAGAAAGACAAGGAAAACAAGTTTACTTAGTAGAGCTTTAACCTAGGTTCAAACTGAAAAGAGCCAGGAAGAAAAACAGACAACCAAAGATTTTTCTAGGTATTGTTTACATTGCTACATTGAAAATTAACATTAAACAGACCCAAATATTTTTCTTGTATTTCATTCTATTTGTAGTTTATAGTGTTTTGACTCCAATCAAGGAAAACTAGTTGTGAATGACACATCATGTGCAAGGTGAGAGTATGTTCTGTACAAACATCAAATAATCCAGCAGGTTCAGACCACAGCACAGAACCACTGAACTATCTGCCATCTAACTACCATCTGTAACTAAATCACTCACCTTGGATGAAGTGAAGAACAACTATCAAACTGATCACAATCTTCATTTTTCAGAGTATGTCACATTGAGGGTTTAGTCTTAACCATTACAAGAACTTTTTACTTTCATTCTTGGCATCTCATGATCTAGTTCACTTTTTTTTGGTGACTCAGTTGGGCATTTCCAGTTGGTGGTGAGAGAGGCTAAACGACTGTACTCGGAGAGATTGAAGCGCCAGCTCTCTGCTAACGACTCTGCTTCTGTCTAGAGAGGGCTCAGGCAGATCAGTAACTACAAGCCCAGAGCCCCCCACTCCACTAACGACTCCCACCTGGCCAACGACCTGAACAAGTTCTACTGTAGATTTGAAAGACAATTGGACTGTCCTGATCTACTCCCTTCCACCCATGGGGCCTCCAACCTCCCCCCCTCAACAGTGACAACTCTCTCCATTCAGGAGGGTGAAGTTTACAGACTTTTCAAGAGACAAAACCCCCGCAAAGCAGCTCGACCGGACTTTGTCTCTCCTGCCACCCTCAAGCACTGTGCTGACCAGTTGTCTCCGGTGTTTACCAACATCTTTAACACCTCCCTAGAGACATGCCATGTGCGAGCTTGTCTCAAGTCCTCCACCATCATCCCTGTGCCCAAAAAGCCAAGGCCAACTGGACTCAATGACTACAGACCCTGACCTCTGTGGTAATGAAGTCTTTTGAACGCCTTGTGCTGGCACACCTCAAATCCATCACAGACCCTTTCCTGGACGCCCTGAAGATTGTGGCCGACCCCTCCCACCCTGGCCACTCCCTAATCCAGCTGCTCCCCTTCAGCAGAAGGCTGCGGTCCATCAGGACCAAAACCTCACGCCATAAGAACAGTTTCTTTCCATCTACTACTGGCCTCTTCAACAAGGCCAAGGACTCCCACTGACATTCATTTATTTATTTAACTACTATAAGTCCATCTGATGGCAGTTACACAATGCATAAGCCACCCTATCTCAGTATCTGATTGCACTATGTTGACCACTCATGCTGCTCATTCTTATTCTTATTTTTATTTTATATTTAAATTGTTTTACTCTAAGATTGTTTAGTTATAAGAAATAGTTAAGGCTATTGTACTTTTACTTACTTTTGTACTTTAACTTAATTTAAGATTTGTATATGTTTAGTGTTTCGCACCTCCCTGCCACAGTAAATGTATGTATGTATGTATGTATGTATGTATAACATACATGGCGAATAAAAATTCCAATCCTGACAGACAGACAGAGGCAGAAAGACAGACAGAAAGACAGACAGACAGACAGAGGCACAAAGACAGGCAGAAAGACAGACAGAGTCGTCAAAAGGCTACTCCCCCTCTAACCTTAACCAGGCTGGTGGAGGTAAAACTGCAACCTCTCCACAGTGTGGGAGATGGGCGCTACAGACTATCAAGTGTAAAATATACAGCTCAGAAATCAAGCTTTGGAAACTCGAAACTTTTAATTCAAGAAACACAATGCAATGTGTAAGATAGTAATATTATATTAAAATAAGGTTTCTGTTCCCTCTCAGAGGACAAGCTAATGCAGTCTAGAAAGTGCACTGGCCTAGAACTGGATCTTCTTGTCTTCCTTTCTCACTCTCTTCATCGCTGCCATCCACTTTTTCTTGGCTTCCTTCACCTCTCTCTCGTTGGTCTTCCCCAGGCGATGGCAGGTATACAGAGCTGTTATAAAACGCTTGTTCAAGGCCTCCTCCTTCCTAGTCCTTTCGCTATTGGTCGCCTTTCTGGCCTCCCTCTTCTTCCTCATGGATAGCCTGCGAGCAGCAATCTGACCGCAAAAAGGAAACGAAAGTAAATAGGTTTGACTTTATCCAACATTTTATCATCAGGGAGTCAGGTGGCTGAGCGGTTAGGGAATCGGGCAAGTAATCAAAAGGTCACTGTTTCCCGGCTGTGCGAAATGACGTTGTGTACTTGGGCAAGGAACTTCGCCCTACTTGCCTCGGGGGGAATGTCCCTGTACTTACTGTAAGTCGCTCTGGATAAGAGCGTCTGCTAAATGATTAAATGTAAATGTAAATCATGATACGAAGTGTTCTTTGTAATGATTCGGATTTCTGAGTTTCTTCAGCAAATAAAAGAGAGAAAAAAAACAGTTAACTAATCGGTTAACTAGAATCAACTTTCAATGATACTACTCGTCACACGTTTAGTGATAATTTTGCTCTTACCTTTTGGAGTTCGCACCTCACTGTGACCCTGAGGTTGGCTATCTGTGAGGTGAGATCTGTCTTTACAGTGTTGGCCAGAGCTCTGCAACACTGCTGGACCTCTTGACCAAGTTTCAGCACAGGTGCAACGGCCAAATGGCTCTTCTGATGAGAGAAACAATAAGATCAGATACATGGTGTTGGATACTGGAAACCTGACTTGAAAAGTGCATACCAGCCTTAGTGGCCAAGTAGATCAAAAGCAGAAAGTGTGGTGGGACAAAGTTATAATCAAAGTTATGACATCCTTAAGACCTTTACCTGAGACAGCACCCTCTTCAGAGTGTTGAGCTTCAGTTTTATGGTGGAGCTGATTCTGGTGACAAAGCTGTGTCCTCCTTCCTGTCCTCCTCTGTTGTCTTTCAGCCCGATCCATCCTTCTGTCTCCATCCACTCATCCTCCACGTCCAGGTCATCTCTGGCCTGCTGCTTTAAGGCTCTCTCCATCTCCACCATTAGTCTCCTGGGCTCGTACCGGCTCATCTGAAGCTCATGCTCATCACCCCCTTACTTTGCCTACTCTCTGTGTAGCTGAATGTCTCCACGTTTAGTATAGTGACATCATAGAATTCAGGCCATGTCATAATGGGACAGTAGATTGTCAATGTGGTTCAGTAAGCTGGATCAGAACCCTCTGTCAGAATCATTTGATCAATGGGTTGTGTAAGGGATAATGCCCGACAAGGTGTCCAATATCACCTGATAATGGACGATGCGGAAGCGTGAACCGTCCGACGTGCAGCGGAACCCAGACCATGGTCTAAGAGCTGTATAACTACCTCAAATGTTCAGAACATTTATTATGAGTATTATTTTTTCTTTAGTGAGAGTGAAAGGCTTCTTTAGCTTGAGTACAAAAGCTTGAGTACTTTATCTATAAACAGTGACAAAGAAATGAAATAAACAAAAGCATCAGTAATGGATATAAACAATAGAACAATGTGAGTGTCTGGGGGTCTCCATTCTCAGTGCACAGCTGTTTCTGACTGTCCACCCTAATATGTGGACACTGAGACTAACTATTTTACCCCTGGCAGAGATGGCAAAAGTACAAACATCCTTCACTCAAGTTACTACTTGTAGGCTACTCATGTTTAAAAATAGTTGAAGTGCTGACTACACTTTTTTACTAAAAGTAAAGAGGTATGGACTCTGGCATAACTAAAAAGGAGAGGAGAGGGGAGGAGAACAGATTAACCTTAAACAGGAAAAAAAATCCGAGCAGAGTACAATTCAGTGCAGTGTAGTATAGTAGTCCTCATCAATAAGGCAAACGTTTGTTTTGCCAACAAACAAAAACATTTTTTGGAAGAGATATAATGTTTAATTGAACTAATAGGCAATATGTATATCTGTCTCCAGTATTTGTTTCGTTGATTTATTGTAATGCCATTCAGTAATCGCGGGCTCTTGGCTCGACCAATAGGGCTTCGGTGCGCCTTTACTTGAGGTGGCACGAGCGACTATATGGTCAGAAAAGAGAGAGAAAGAAAGAGAGATAGAGAGAGGTAGAGAGAGAGAAAGAGATTTGCCGTCCGGTACACAACTGTCTTAATCCGCCCTGAGAGGATAGGCTTAGTAAAACTACAGGTTGGTGTCTGTGCAGCCATATTGAAAAGACATTCTGACCATTTTAAGTGTCCATGTGATGAGAATAAGCTACATTTGTGGGTTGCCTGTTTTCCAAAGACAGGACCCCCTCGTTATTGTTTTTGAGTTTTCATTTGGATTAATGAGGCCTAATAATTTTGCCTTGTAGTTGTGTAGCCATTGTATTAGTCCTCGTTGATTGCAATATTGTTTCTGGTGTTCGAAAGAATTCTCACACGTTTTCAGGATGAAGGATCGACTGGAACAGTTGAAGGCCGTGAGTTTATCGTTTTAATTGATTTATGAATGAGGAACATAAAGATTACATAGAATGGGATATCAATAAACGGTCACCGCCATTATCGGTAGTTCATTGAGTTTATGACTGCCCACAAAAAGGCGAGTGTAAGCGATTGCGGCAATTCAGGCATTTTATGGACTAGGACTTAAACCAATGTCCGTAACATTTTTCACCAATTATGACCAAAAGTCTACATAGGTCTTTTAATTAGATATTTATTACGTATTTACCTCACCTTCTTGTCTCAACATTGGTGACAATTACTGACGTGTCTCATTAACTTTAACAGAAGAGAGTCGTGCAATGCACGCGTGAGGAAATAGTGAGCTATATCACGCCACAGGTGGCTGTGGGCACGCACCGATAATCATCTTCACACCAGACCGTCCTGCATGTCTGAATGAGAACTATGTCTATTCATAACGGCCAAATAAATGAGTGGGTATTAGGGAGGAAGGGGGGAGGGATAGAGGGAGGAGGAAGAAGACAGAAGGGGGTGATGAGGGAACGTGGAAGGATCGTTTTTCTCTTTCTTTCTGAAGTTTCAAGATCATGGTCGGGATGACTACATCCTTGGATCCTTTTTGTCTAAAGCTAGCCTATATTAAGTGTGTGTGTGTCAAAGTGAGGGATGTATTTGTGTTGGAGCACCCATGCATTTGTGATATACGTTAAGCATGTCTTTTTTTACTGTGTGTTTGTATGTGTACTGTGTGTGTGTGCGTGTGTGTGTGTATGAGAGCAGAAAAGTGACGTGGGTGGTGATGATGTGGAGGTCCCAGTGGAGAACGAGGCCTTCATGGATGACTTCTTTGCCCAGGTAAACTCTGTGTCCAAGGACACACCACGGGAACGTGTACGTTGATGTGTGTGTGTGGTTTAGCAACTGAGAGCTTGCATGTGTGTGTGTGTATGAATTTGTCTCATTGCCTGTGTCTGCCCCAGATTGAGGAGATCCGTGGCAGTATTGATAAGATAGAGGAGAGTGTGTCAGAGGCCAAGAAGCTCTACTCTGTCATCCTGTCTGCTCCCACATCAGACCAGAGTAATCAATCATCGCACTGCCACTCATCAATGTCTTTCTGTCTCTTCCTCTCTCTTCATATCCATCATGTATCTCTCGCTATATGTTCATCTCAAACTCTCTCTCCCTTCCATGCATCATCATCCCATAGTCATTTCATGCATTTTCCTCCTTCATTGTTCACCGTTTGAAACCACCATCTCACTGTGTTCCTCTGTCTCTCTGTGTCACCAGAGACACAAGATGACTTGGAGTCGATCACTAATGACCTCAAGAAATCCGCCAACAACGCACGAAACAAACTCAAGAGTAAGTCCCGCATCTCCTTCTCAAATACATCTCAGCACAGTCACAACAAACATGGTGGACCGGTCTTTGTTATCATCGAGGCCGGTCGCTATGTCTGTACTCATGGTAACAGCTGTGTTTTGGTCCGGCCAGACATCGAGAAGCAGCTGGAGACCAACACGGAGGAGAGGGCGTCAGCTGACTTGCGGATACGCAAGTCCCAGGTAAACACCCACCCACAGGTGTGGAGGAGGTGGTATGAGGACCACACCTGGATAATGCATGGTAACCTCTCCTGACAACAGCTGGATTGGTTAAATTATCCCTCGGTTGAAATATCCCCCACTCTTTGCACAATAGTTTCTTACGTGGGTCCAGCAGGCTAGTTTGATGCTCACGGTGGAGGGGTCATGTGTGTTTCGGAGTGAGAGGACTGGGATGGATACCAGTGAGGTGGGGAGGGATTGTGGTTCTATTACGGTTTGAATCTGCACCATGACAACCTGTCTAACCAACAACGTACTCCGTTTCCCAGCATGCCATTTTGTCCAGGAAGTTTGTGGAGGTGATGACCAAGTACAACGAGGCACAGGTAGACTTCAGGGAGAAGAGCAAAGGGCGCATTGCTCGCCAGTTGGAGATCAGTGAGTCAAAATCTTCAATAAGCATAGTAGTCAATTCATTTGTTTGGTCGGTCAGTCAGTTGGTCAATTAGGTGTTATGGTTTGTTGCTTCAATAGTTAGGCAGTCAGCCAGCAAGTCAGTCAGCCAGCCAGTCAGTCAGGTGATATGTTTGCTAACCTTTTCTGCTCTTCCCTTACAGCGGGGAAAACAACGACCGATGAGGAGTTGGAGGAGATGTTGGAAGGAGGGAACGCTGCTGTCTTCAGTGCTGGGGTAAGATAGTGTGTGTGTATATCCATGGTAACAGGGTGTACATGGACCGCAGTGTAAGGATCCCTCTTTATCTATTTCTCTCTTTATCTGCCTCAATTTCTCTCTTTGTGTAGATCATGGACTCTGGGATGTCCAAGCAGGCCCTGAATGAGATTGAGGCGCGACACAAAGACATTGTTCGTCTGGAGAGCAGCATTAAGGAGCTCCACGACATGTTTGTGGACATCGCCATGCTGGTTGAGAACCAGGTAGTCCTCTCATTGGTCAAAAACACAGACAGCTAGCCCTTTCATTGGTCAAATAAACAGTAAGGTAGAACTCTTTGATTTAGTACCCTATGTCTTTCTCTTTCCTTCCATCCTACTTTTTCATCTCAACCTCCCCTTTCCTTGTCCCGCCCATGAAAGGGTGGTATGATTGAGAGGATTGAGAGCAACATGGACCAATCCGTGGGCTTCGTAGAGCGGGCTGTGGCGGACACCAAGAAGGCTGCCAAGTTCCAACAGGAAGCTCGCAGAGTGAGTCGAGCAGGTTGTACTGAAAAGTTTTCTTGTATTTTGGTTTGTGTGCACTCCTCCCTCACCCCATGCTCTCTTTCCTTCTCTCTTTCTATCTCCCTTTCTCTCGTTCACGCCTACAGAAGCAAATGATGATCATGTGTTGCTGTGTGATCCTGGCTGTCATCGGGGGATCCTTTGTCTACAGCTTCTTCAAGTAGGGTGGCCCGGGTCCAAACAAACAACAACAGACCAACAAATAAACAAGCTAGCTACCAAACAAACAAGCAAACAACCTGAGCTGGAAGGAAACACACTGCTTATCCCTACCATTGAATGTATATCCTTAGATCAGACAATAGATCCTGTCTCAAGGATTTGAATGGGCATACCAGTTCTATGGATTGTATTTCTGTGTGGTCCGCAGTGTGGGGTGTTGTTGTATGCATTTATACGTGTGTGAGGGAGAAGATGTAGAGATACTGCCATGCTGCTCATTCTGATCTTACCCTCCAGTCCTCGTGTAGATGGAAGGTGGAGATAGGACGGAGAGAAAGGCTTTCATTATGGGCAGCTTCAACATCAACCTACCCCAGTTTTGACTGTGTACATATTATCTGTGTCTGTGTGGTTATGGGTGATTGTTCTTGACATAGGACTTTGTGCAGTGTGTGTGCATTATGTTAGACTGTTAGATATGATCCACCCAGACTCTGTTGACTGTCTCTTAACTCACATTCTCTGAAAACAAGTCAAAAATAGATAGGACTGTGTTCTGTCATGTTCAAAGAACCTAATTGTTATGGTGATACCTAAAGACAATAATGAAGAAGAGATTTGCTTCTTTATTTTTTATGAAAGATTACCCCTAAAAAACTGCCCTGTTGTCGTTTAAAAGACTGTGGTGACGATGACATTGCCTTGGCAACCCAGTATGTCATTGTATTGTGTTATGATGTTTTTAAATTTTGAGAAATTGATTTTATTTATTTCTAGATGTATTTATTTGATATGTGTTGATGAATACAACTGCTAGTGTGTGTGTCTGTCTCACTTTAGTACTAAATGCTTAGTAGCCTCTGGTTGGCCTACTTCTTCATCTGTTAAGTAGGCAGTATTATAATCTGTGTGGTAGTTAATCATCAATTGCAGTAGGTTTTCATAATCCTGTAGGTATATGTAATGTATTTGTATGGGGAACTGTTCTCAGTTAACTAAAACTGCAATTCATTTTACAGCTTTTGTAGCTTTGGCCCTTCCTTGCCAATAAACGAAGGTTTTAACACTTCTGTTTCTCAAGTTTTATTTTGGTTTCACTTGAGTTGTTTTACAAAAACGTTTTTTACGAGTAGGCCTAGAATATTCCATTCTGAACGTAAGTTTGTAAGCTTCTTAAATAGTTATCTGTGTGTCGTATTTTACGTCATGTGTACTATTCTACATGATGGTATATTACCATGGCGATGGTTTACAAGCCAATACTTAAACAAATAATATTACCACTACAAGTATGACCATAAAATAAACGCTGCAGGTTGAAAAGGAAAGAATGGGTAAGAAGGAAAAGGAAACGTGCTTTAGCCTGCTACTATCGCAGTCGGAGCTTTTCTAACTGGCAGGCCAATTCCACCAATCCCTGTAGTCCTGGCGACTTCGTCAACCAACAGGCTGCAGCTTCCGGATTGTTCGCCACCATTTGTGGGCGGGATATCTTCACCACACCGAGAGCTGTCCGCTAAACGTGTGTCAGCAATGCCAGGCTTCGGGAGTCTAGACACAGCAAAGGAAAGAAGACACGCTGTACGGATTGGGTTTAGTGAGAACAAGTGACCCATTTTGATCAACAATGGTGGTGCGTTCATTTTAATTTATGCTGTTTCTATCTAACATAAGTTTATAGTTTCGATGAGGAAATTGAGTCGATTTACACGATGCCACTGAATGATGTGGCAAGTCATTGGCTGAAATCGACATGCTGACCAATTATAATTCTATTTTCAAGATAGTCGTAACATATTGACCAATGAGATTTTAGTTTGTTTGACGATTTGGTTCACCCGTTTTGTACGCCAATGTTTTGTCAAATTGCGTGAAAAGCGAGGGCGGAGTACTGTTTGACGTGTATTTGGAGTTTGGGTTGTTAAATATGTACATCCAGCTTTGAGACACCAGGGTTATATATGTAGAAACATAGTTTAAGAAAGGTATCCAACCGATTTAAGGAGGAAATGTGTACTTGTTTTTGTAAATGCCGAACTGTTGTTCAAACTCCGTTCTTTCCAGCCACCGCAGGCTGCTTTATGTATCGAAAACGTGGGTACCTATTGTTGTAGAGTGGCACGCACTTAGGCCAATAGGTTTCTAGCCGGCTTTATTGCCATTGGAGGAACAAATATTTCTGGGCGGGGCTTAAATAATTGTAGTTGTGTTTTGGGGTAGGAAAATGGCGCTGGTTTCTCCACCATATCAACTTTATCGGATTTAATGTAAACAGCAACGCTATTTTGGACGATAATCACCACCCGCTTTTTATTCTAAATACTTTGAAGTTGTGGCATTTTTATGAATTCTAAACGCGGACTTTGTTGAAAATAGCTAGCATAGATAGTTCACTAACGTAACGTACGGTATTTAAACTTGGACCTTTTTGTGCTCGTGCACAATCCAGATTGTATTGAATACCAGCTAATTTAGCTTGCGGACTATTTGATTATCTAGCCAAAGCTTTTTTATTCGTTTTTTTTTTTTACGTAGCGAAAGTGAGCACCTTTCGCTGATAAACACTGGTGAAAATATGTTGACGGTTTTATGCTTTGGCAGCTTTACAATGGTGCTAACCTTTAATGGGGGATAGCTAGTCTAGCTAATGTGTAGGATGGGACTACAAGCCATCTCCTTATATCGTTGACACTGACAGAATCCTGGCTTCTGAACTGCATCTTTGAATTTTTTATTGTCTCAAATGTTTCTCAGTGACTTTAATTATTATATATTTTTTAAAATATTCTGCAAGACAATAAAGTGTATTTTAGTTTAGTTAGGCGATCTAAAATGCTTTTGACTTGGCGCTGTGATAGTAAGCGCAGTTGAGATCAACCTCAGCCCTCAGGATACAAGTATAACGTTATAAATTGAACTAACAGTAACTGAAATACGTTAGGCTCTTCCACGCATTGAGAATGGAGGATTCACGTCCACGATATAGCAAACGACTGGTAAGAGCTGCCCCAAGGTAGTGTGTAACACAATCTTGGTTTTAGGCACGCATTGTCACGACGAGTGGTTCACCGCTGAGATGACGTTTGTATGAGTGTCGTGCTGTGAAGCATTTCACATACTGTGAAATTGCATGTATTGCCAAATTCTTTATTTGCACGAGTAATGAGAACGGGAGGGAAATGTAAAGAGACTGAATGGAGTCAAGGTGTGTGTGTAAAGATGTTTTGTAGGATGTGCAAGAAGCGCAATGTGATGGGATTGGCTGATTGGGTGAGCATGTGAACCGAGATGCGGAAACACAGGAGGGAGGGAGGGACTGCGGAGGCCAGAGAAAGACAGAGAAGGACAGACGACTTGATCTTTCATCCTTCCGAAAGAGAAGAGGAGAGGGGAGGATGGAGAGCGGAGGAGAGTTTGTGCTGCAGCCAGGCGATGGAGGGATGTGGGAGGAGGAGCGGAGTTGGGAGAAGACGGACAAAGAAGGGAAGCGGCGTTGGAGGGGGGATGTAATGGTGACTCTGAAGGTGCGAGGTGTGTAGTGTCTCTCTCTCCTCCTCCCCCAGGATGGAGCGCTTCAGCTGCAGGCAAAAGGAGAGAAGTGGGGAAAGGAAAGGGAGAACAGCAGACTGCTGGAGAGAGAGAGAGAGAGAGAGAGAGAGAGCGAGAGACAGATTTAACACCCGTTCTATTCTCTCTCTCTACCTTGGCTTGAAAAAGGGCTTCCCGTGGTTTGATGGTGTGTTTGTCTGTTCCAGTTCCAGACACATCATATTGTGGTGGTGTAGTGAACTGTAGCAGCCGTAGGGTGCAGATAGGGGTCCGGGTGTGGGTGCTGCGGAGGTGGATGCTGCATGGCTTTGTCACTGCGTCCTCTACACGCTGGCCTGGAGCCCAGCAGAGGACACCTCAGACTGGCTTGTCGCACCATGGCTGCACTGCAACAGCACGCTCACACTTTGCGTCTTTTTCTGTCTTTCTCTCTTCCCCCCCACCCCACCCGGTTCTTTCTTTCTCCCTCTCTTTCGCTCCCTCGTCCTCCCCTCAGTCTTTTTCTCTACCCTGCTTTTTCACTGTGCCTCCATCCTCTTTCTCCGTCTGTTTCTCATGTCTCTCCACCCGTCGCATTGCAAACAAAGCTCTGGAATCTGAGCTAGTTCTAGCATAACCAGGTCTAGGGTTACGGGGAGTGGTGTAGGTCCTATAGTACAATGCCTGTGTGTTTCTTACATGGCGTACTCAACCTCATCTCTGCAGTGGCTGGTCTGGTAGATTGTAAACAACGCATCACTTCCTCTTACCCTGAGGTGAGGGCCAGATGATCCAACACTTAAGTGGATATGCATGGATGTGATGGAGCTCCGCTCAATGGTCTCAAACTGTGGCACGTAGGTGGTTGTGTTATTGTGTGGTTGAGTAAGAAGGCACTGTGTGTGTGTTTGATTGAGACTCCGGTTCGTTCATATCATTTGGTCATTTTCAAATGTCGATGGTTGCCTGTCAGCATCCCCCCCAGCCCCCTCCCTTGGGTCAGTGTGTCGCCATGGCAACTCGTTGAAACCAATATCCGTGTCCATATACAGTGCACAGTGATCTCAGAGGTGTAACCATGGATACCTGCAATCAAAATGGCTTTTGGTCGTGAACCGCTTAAAGCCCACCATGAACTTGTTCTCGTCCCAATGGGTGACAGACAGAAAGCAGGCTTGTTGCCTGTCTTGTTTTCATCTCCGGCTACTTCTGTGAAGTTCCCTGTCGTGAGGGACTGGGGTATATCAGAGGTCCTGGCTGGGCAGATGGAGAGAAGGAGAGTTGAGAGGGGGGGGGTAAGATTGGGGGGGGGGTTGGGTTACGTCAGGGTTACAGGGCTCAGAAGAGGGAGGGATTATCCCCTGTTCATCTGTTGTGCCCAGGGGCCAGAGGGAGCGGAGAGTGGCCTTTTATTTAAATCCAATCCCCTCCTCCTCTCTTTCATCCCCTTTTTAAACTCCATGTATTGAAGGAGGGGACTTGCAGGGCCATGGGTAGGTGTATGCACTGAAGATGTAGCCCGAGAATTTGTGTGTGTCTCTATCACGGTGGTTATACATTGTATTAGCAGCAGAGTAGGTATATATCTAGGGAGAGGGAGGAGAGAGACCCTGTTGTGTGTGTGTGAGAGATTACTACATACACCTAACAATAGCCTATTGAATTAATTTACTAATGAAGTAAACAGTGTAATAAACGTATTATATGTTGCAGTCAAGTATTGGTTTCCAAACACAGTCATTTAAAGAGCTGTTTATTGTCATTGACAGTCAAAATAAACCCCCACTTTCTGTTCTCCCTCGCCCCCCCCCGACCCTTCTTCCTCTCCTCCTCCTCGTCCCTCAGCGGTCAGGGACACGGCGTCGTTACCACGACGACGGGATCTCGGACGAGGAGATCGATGGGAAGAGGACGTTCGACCTGGAGGAGAAGCTGAGCAGCAGCCGCTTCAGCTCAGACAGGGTTAAACGCATGGAGGGCAAAGGTGAGTCCCAGCCCACGGCATGGTCTCAGAGTGGACCTCAACGACAGTGTTTCATCTGTGTGTGTGCGTGTGTGTGTGCGCAGACCTGACGTTTGAGTACATCCAGAGAGGTGGACTGAGGGATCCCATCATCTTTGAGAAGCCTGATGGTCTGGGAATCAAGTAGGTCTCCTCTCCATCATCTTCTCCTCCCCCTCTTCTGTATCTTCTCCTCCATCCTCTCTCCCTGGGGCTCTGCTATCCTGTGTGAAGCCAGGTACAGCACACCTGTATGCAGAGCAGGTGTTCTCAGCAGGAGGGAGCTGTGACCTGCTTGTGTTCTTCCCTCTCTGTCCAGGATGCCTGATCCAGACTTCAGTGTGAACGACGTCAAGATATATGTTGGTAAGGTGGCTTGTGATCATTCCCCCTCGTCCTACAGGGGCTTTAATGTACTGTGTGTAGAAGACAGCACCTTTGTATGTAAACATACATGCATACCTTGAGCACTTGTTACCCAAAGTCATCCTTTTCCTTTCCTCTTGTCCCTGCCCCCCCTCCCAGGCAGCAGGCGTATGATAGACGTGATGGACGTCAGCACCCAGAAGGGCATCGAGATGTCCATGGCCCAGTGGAGGCGCTACTACGAGACTCCGCCCTCGCAGAGAGACAAGCTGTACAACGTCATCAGCCTGGAGTTCAGCCACACCAAGCTGGAGAACCTGGTCAAGAGGCCCGCCTCGGTGAGACACACACATACACTAGCACACACACACACTAGCACACACATACACTAGCACGCATGCATACACACACACACACATGCACGCACACAGTGAGGAAACGGTGGGACGAGCAGCTAGTCTCGTGTGTCCCGGCAGGTGGACCTGATCGACTGGGTGGACAACATGTGGCCCCGTCACCTGAAGGAGAGGCAGAGAGACTCCACCAACTCCATCACAGACATGCAGTACCCCAAAGTCCAGAAGTGAGCCCTCCATCCCCGCAACCACACCCACTATCTGACCACACACTCTGAGAGCACCCACTAGATTCACAAAGTGGTTTAATCTTTGTGTCTCCTTCCTCCCCCCTCCCCCCCTCCTCCTCCTCCAGGTACTGTCTGATGAGTGTGCAGGGCTGCTTCACAGACTTCCACATCGACTTTGGAGGTACCTCAGTCTGGTACCACATTCTGAGGGGAGGCAAGGTGAGAACTACATCCCCCACAATGCATCAGGGCGGCGACTGGTTGGGTGATGGGTAACGTGATGTCATTTTAGTAAGCAGAGGAAATCACCATCATTTAGACTTGAAAATTCAGAGTGATTGACATTGTAGTCCAGCCAATGACTGGTGGTGTGGGCTCTCTGGGTGCTCCCCCTGTGGGTCAGGTGTTCTGGCTGATCCCGCCCACGCCTCAGAACCTGGAGCTCTATGAAAACTGGGTGTTGTCAGGGAAACAGGGAGACATGTTCCTAGGAGACAAGGCGACAGACTGCCAGAGGATCGAGCTGAAGCAGGGATACACCTTCATAATACCCTCAGGTAGCTACCACACACACACACACACACACTCTACAAACACAGCTACGCACACACTTATTTAGTTAGTACTGTGGTGTGTGTATTAAAATCCTGGTGTGTGTGTGTGTGTCAGGCTGGATCCATGCCGTCTACACCCCAGTAGACACCCTGGTGTTTGGGGGGAACTTCCTCCACAGCTTCAACATCCCCATGCAGCTCAACATCAGCAGCATCGAGGACAGGACACGGGTGGGTCCACTGTCTGGGTCCACTGTCTGGGTCCACTGTCTGGGTCCACTGTCTGGGTCTCTGCACATATACAAGAGCTGTGTTAATAAGAGAGCAATATCTAAGGGTTAACGACCTGTTGTTGTTATTATTTAAAGTCGGCAGCTCTAGACCTGGCCTGTTGCCATGGTAGTTACGCAGGTTGCCTCTCTATAATGGGTGTTTACTGTGGCGCTGATGGACACTTTGTCTTCTTTGATCGCTGTGGTGGTGTTGAACGTGTGATAAGCGCCAATTAAGTGAACGGATGTGTTGGGGGTCCGCTAACATATTTGAGCTATGCAAGTGGGCGGCAAAGTGGGAAAGCCGGAAATGGCTGCTCTACATATCTATACCTCTATGCTCCAGTAGACACAAGTGGGTCAACTGTCTGTTTGGGTCAGTTGGTCTAGATCTTTCTATATCTGTGGTCTCCAGGTACCGTCTAAGTTTCGCTACCCGTTCTACTTTGAGATGTGCTGGTATGTGTTGGAGAGGTACCTGTTCAGCCTGACCAACACCTCCTACCTCACCCCAGAGTTCCAGAAACACTCCCTAGGCATCGGTCAGTAACACACACACACACACACACTGTCTGTGTATTACATTACATCGTCACTTGCAAGACTTATCATTTAGAGACCAATACACAACTAGTACATTCTGTTGGGACTTTTGTATTATGAACTCCCTCTGTCTCTCCCTCCCTCTGTCCCTCCCTCCCTCTCTCTCCCTCCCTCTGTCTCTCCCTCCCTCTGTCTCTCCCTCCCTCTGTCTCTCCCTCCCTCTGTCCCTCCCTCCCTCCCTCCCTCTGTCTCTCCCTCCCTCCCTTTGTCTCTCCCTCCCTCTGTCCCTCCCTCTGTCTCTCCCTCTGTCTCTCCCTCCCTCTGTCCCTCCCTCTGTCTATCCCTCTGTCCCTCCCTGTCTCTGTCCCTCCCTCCAGGTCTGAAGAGAGAGTCCTGCTCCAGCGAGTCGGTGAACGGCCACACCAAGGAGGAAGAGGAGGAGGATCACGAGGAAGAGGCTGCCGCTCGCCCCAAGCCCGGGGTCAAAGTTCACCTGACGCCGTTTGAGCTGGAGGGGCTGTGGAACCTGCTGGGGAAGCTGGAGTCTCTGCCGGCACACAAGCAGTGTGTCCCTGCAGGCATCCACAACGCCCCCGCCCTGCTGCACCACATCAGGGTAGGAGGGGGAGTGGGGGTGGTAGAAGGAAAAAGATGAGAATGTGCATCTCACGGGCATCTTCTAGGATAAGAACGTGTGTGTGTGTAACTGTGTGCGTGATCTCCAGACCCTGCTAAAGGAACATGCCAGCGACGTCCCCAAGCTGTCCTACACAGGCACGCCCATCGTCCAGTGGCCCAAGAGGGTGAGAACCACTGCCATCACAACCATACTCTCACATATGGAGGCTTCAGGGACTTCTAGCTCCATGACCTCAATTATTAACAAGATCATGGTTTTCATGTATTAATTCCTTTCGCCTCCACCCCCTCTGCCAAATTACCAACCTCAAAAGGATAATGATTTTTACCTTTCTCTCTTCCCCCCTCCTCAGCCATCCTGGTACCAGCCCCCACCCCCCCCTCCCCCGGTGGTCCGGCCCAAACTGGCCACCACGCCCGTGACCCCTCGACCCCAGAAGCCCGCCTCCTCCATGTCGGTGCTGCGCCGTCGGCGCGTCAGGTGTGTGTGTGTGTGAGATGACGATGACGCTGTACATCCACACCATCTCTGCTTTCACTGCTCTGAAACAGGGTGTGAACGTGTGTGTGTGTGTTGCAGGTGTAAGCGGTGTGAGGCCTGTGTGAGGACAGAGTGTGGAGACTGCAACTTCTGTCGAGACATGAAGAAGTTTGGAGGACCAGGGAAGCTGAAGCAGACCTGCGTACTGAGACAGTGTCTGGCTGTGAGTGCAACTGTGTGTGTGTGACCACAACTGTGTGTGTGTGTGTGAGTGCAACTGTGTGTGTGTGTGTGAGTGCAACTGTGTGTGAGGGCAACTGTGTGTGTGTGTGAGTGCAACTGTGTGTGTTTTGGGTGCCCCTCACATCGAAACTTAGAGGAAGTGACTGTGGGGCTGAAATTCTCTCCTCCAAATGACCGTGTGTATGTGTTTGAGCTCCGGGCAGGTGTGTGTGTGTGTGTCTAACTGTCCTGTGTGTCCCCAGCCTGGCCTGCCCCTGTCTGCAGTGTGTGAGGTGTGTGGAGAAGGGAACCAGGAGGAGCGAGGCAGACCTGTCTTCTCTCTCACTCTCATGGAGTGTTCCAACTGTGCCCAGATAGCCCACCCTGGCTGCATCACGGTACATCACACACACACACACACACACACGTTTCTGAGAAGAAGCCCACAAGATGCACATTTTCATGTTTTACCTGTCCTATCACTCCCAATCCTCTATCTCTCTCTCTGTCTCTCTCTGTGTGTGTCTCTCTCTCTGTCTCTCTCTCTGTGTGTCTCTCTCTCTGTCTCTCTCTGTGTCTCTCTCTCTGTCTGTCTCTCTGTGTCTCTCTCTGTGTCTCTCTGTCTCCAGATCTCAGGAGAAGGGGTGGTGAACAAGGACCTGCCGAGCTGCTGGGAGTGTCCCAAGTGTGTGCAGGGAATCACAGACGTGGAGGTAGAACACACACACACACACACACACACACACATAGACACACATACTAACGTGCCTGAAAAAAACACACAAACACTAACGTACGCATGCACACACACACACACACCCAAGCACACTCGCTATTGCTTATAGATAGACGCACTCAAACACGCACACACCACACACACACACACCTATGCATGGTGGAGCTATGGGCTAACAGAGCTGGTTCTTTCCCTGTGGTGTGTGTGCGTGTATGTGTGCGTCAGTCGTCGGGCAGTGATGATGACAGTGGTGGGTCTCCGGGTGCGGACCCCCCCCTCCCCCAGACTCTGTCCCAGGGCCAGGGGCCCTCGCTGGGGCCGGGGCTGGGCCTGAGACTGGGGTTGGGGCTGGGGGCCGCCTCAGGCCTGGGGCTGGTGGTGGCGCCCCCCGGCTGCCAGGGGCTGCTACTGCGGGCCTCCATGACGCCTCACAGCAAGAGGGTGAGAGGCTCCGCCTACTGCTGCCGCCTCCCGTCGTTACATCATCATCCCGCGCCACCCGCCTGCCACGCCCATCGCTGCTCTGTCTGACGAGGGGAGGGGAGGGGCAGGATCAGGGATCCACTACCTCTGGGTAGATCTGAGGGGATCAGATGGGTGTGAACAAGGTGGCGGACAGTCCAGCCAGGCTGGAACAGGCCTTAGCAGGGTGGAGCTTCCATCCTGTCCTCCTACATTGATGCCTGCGGCTTCAGAGCACAAGGCCTCTCTGGATGGGGTCTGTCTGTATCCACAACTGAAAATGCATCTTCCTTCCTGGGACTAAACTACCTCACTGTCTAGAGGGGAGAAACGAAGGAAGGGTGCATTTGTAGAGTATTGGAACAGGTCCCGGACCCGTCTAGCCCTTTCCCCTCAGCCCCCTGCATGGGATGTGTGGGAGAGGAAGGAGAGAGCGAGGAAGAGATGGGAGGAGATGAGAGAGGGGAGGCTTCTCCATGCTGTCACTGTGGTCTTGGTGTGTGTGTGTAGGAAGTGCAGACTGTTTCTGGTGGTGATGGTGTGTGTGTTTTCTTCCAGGTTAAAGGAGAGAAGAGCAAACTGCTGCCTGCTGTAAGTAGCTGTGTGTCTGGAACACACCTCACCCTGTCACACACCTGCCTTTCTTCCCTCCCTCCGTTGATTTCCCTCCCCACCCCCCTCCCCCACCTCCTCATTCCTCCTCTCCTGCCTCCTCTCATTCCTCCTCCCTCCTCTCTTGCCTCCTCCTTCCTCTTCCGCCTCCTCTCATTCCTCCTCCCTCCTCTCCTGCCTCCTCTCATTTCTCCTGCCTCTTCTCCTGCCTCCTCTCATTTCTCCTCCCTCCTCTCATTTCTCCTCTTCTCCTGCCTCCTTCCCAGAAGCGGAAGTCGTCCACCCTCCTGGACGCTCGCATCGCCAAGATCTACCGGCGCCACCGCCACAGCCGGGAGGACGACGACTCGGCCAGCGACGACGACGACTCGGAAGGGGGCGAGGGCCACCGCAGGAAGATGGCCGTCCACCCCCGAGGAGGGGGCGGGGCCTCCCGGCGGGGCTACGGGGCGAGTAGGCGGGGCATGTGGCGCGGAGGCTCCTCCCACCGCGGGTCCAGAGGAGGCGGAGTTGCCCCTAACCCCGGCCTGAAGATGAGGAGGGGCCTGGGTGGGCGGGGCGAGGGGAGGCGGGGGCGGGGGGTGAGGCTACGGGGCGGGGCCAGGATGCAGAGGCGCAGGGACGAATCAGAAGAGTCGGACGATGACGACGACGATGATGATGACGATGACGACGACGACGATGACGACAGCGAGGAGGACCACCGCCACGCCGCGGTGCGGCTGGACAAAGACCACCGGCATCGCCGCCGGCGACGGAGACGGACAGACGACGAGGAGGACGACGACGAGGAGGACGAGGACGACAGCGAGGGGCGGGACTTTGAAGGCGAGGACGAGGAAGAGCTGGAGGGCCTGGAGGACGAGGAGGAGGAGGAGGATGAGGACGAGGAGGGCCGCTGGGACTCTGAGCCGGAGCCTCCCGTGCTGCTGGTGTCCGACCTGAACGACGACCTCCTGAGCGGCTCATACCTGACCGTGACCCTGCAGCGGCCCCCGAGGGCTAAGCGAAGCTCCGCCTCCATCCTGCCCAAGCTGGAGGCCGCCATGGCAACCAGGACGCCTCCGGGCTTCGTCCAGCGCAAGACGCTCCACAAGACCCGCCACAAGAACGGGGCGCTGGTCGCCCCTGGCAACGGCCTGGCCCCGCCCCGGGGGGTGGGCCGGCCCCCGCGTCACCGCGGAAACCCCCACAGCGACGGGGAGCGGGACACGGCGTCGCCGTCCTCCTCCTCCTCCCACTCCTCCGCCTCCCCCACCCCGCCCCAGGCCTCCTCCTCTCTCTCTCCTCCCTCCCTCCTGTCGCTGCCCTCCTTCAAGGATGTGGGTAACGAGGGAGGGGGGGAGAAGGAGGTGTGGGTCTCTGTGTTCCGCTACCTGGACCGCAGGGAGCTGTCAGCCTGTATGACCGTCTGCAAAGCCTGGTACAAGTGGTGAGTCACTCACACACCATTTCAATACATAAGTGATGGGCATTAGTTTAAACTCTATCTACCTACCGAAATTTTTTTTTTTTGCTCCTACCTAGGGCTGGGCAATATCGAAGAAAAAAAAAATGATATCTCGATATTTTCAAAATGTGTCCGATATTCTATATATAACTCGACATGTTATACATGGATTTGCATTTAAATAATAAAAAAACACGATTTTATTTTGCCTCCATTAAAAAACAACAAAAACTATTTAGATAGAACAAAAAAAAATATATATATATATATTGTCAAATTATTGCGATATTATCGCTAATATTTAATATATTGTCCAGCCCTACTCCTACCTTCACTCAACTGCTTTTTTGTGTTTTCTTCTCCACTGTCTCTCACCCTCTCCCCCCCCCCTGCTCCTTCCTCTCTCCCCCTCTCCTGTAGGAGTTGTGACAAGCGTCTGTGGAGTCACCTTGACGTGAGTCGCTGCCGACCGCTGACGGACCAGGCGGTGGCAGGCATCATCAAGCGCCAGCCCGTCTCCCTGGACCTGTCCTGGACGCCGCTGTCCAAGAAGCAGCTCGGCCGCATCGTGCACCGCCTGCCCGGTAACACACACACACACGCGCACGCTCAAACACTCAAAAACTGCACAAAAATAGCTCCATACTTCCACTACATCTACACACAACCGAATACACACGGTAGAATGTACCGCATACATGCCCTTCCACTCCATCAACCCCCGAGCCTCACCCCCCCAGCCTTACTCCGCCCTGCCCCCCCAGCCTCACCCCCCCAGCCTCACCCCCCCAGCCTCACTCCTCCCTGCCCCCCCAGCCTCACTCTGCCCTGCCCCCCCCCCCCCCCCCCCCCCCCCCCCCCAGGTCTGAGGGAACTGCTGCTGGCAGGCTGCTCCTGGTGGAGCCTGGCAGCCCTGGTGACCCCCAGCCTGCCCTGCCTGCGGCTGCTGGACCTGCGCTGGGCCGAGGGGGTCAAGGACGCCCAGATACGAGACCTGCTCACGCCACCTGGTAAGCGTGTGTGTGTGTGTGTGTGAGAGAGAGCGTGTGTGTGTTCACGTGTTTCACTCCTGTCTGTTTCTAGGCAGCAAGACTTGTGTCTTGTTGCAGACTGAAACGTACAGTGTAGGTCTCGTCCAGGGAAGTGACTGACTGTGTGTGTGCCCCCCCCTCCCCCCCTTAGGTTCTGAGTCTCGTAGTCGTCTGCGGGGCATGGTGGAGCTGCGCGTGTCCGGGCTGGAGATCGGCGACGCCACGCTGCGCCTGCTGCTGCGCCACATGCCCCAGCTGGAGCGTCTGGACCTGGCCCACTGCCGGGACATCAGCGACCAGTCCATCTGCCTGCTCACCTCCTCAGGCTCGCACACGCGCAACACGCTCACGCACATCACCCTCACCGGTACGCACGCTCCGCCGGGCGCACGCCAACACGCCCGTCCTTCTGTCAACCTGCAACCATGTGTTATCTAATATGCGTAGTATTTAGCAGTTATAAACATGTGTTTTTGCATTGTAAATGTTTATATAAATAATATCATATAAATGTATGTAGTTAAATCAAGGAAACGCCCCCCCCCCCGTTCTCTTCCTTGTCCCAGGGTGCACCAGGCTGACGGACGTGTGCGTGTCGTACCTGAAGCGTGCGTGCAGCCTGACGCTGCTGGACCTGAGGGGTTGCCACGGCGTCAGCCGCAGGGCCTGCGACGCCTTCATCTCAGACCTGGCCCACAGCGCCCTCTACTGCATGACCGAGGACAAGCTCATCCAGAAGATCTCCTAGAGGAGAGAGCGACAGCACCCTCCTCCCTGAACCCCCCCCCCCCCCAAGCCCTTGTCTTGTCTTCTGACCTGTGAAGACTGGCAGGAAGCCCAGAGACAGAGGAGGGAGACACACACACATGAGCAACTCCTCTCTTCTCCATCTGAAACAGAAAGCAAATCAGCTCTTTCAACTGGGACACGACAAGAGAGGAGCAGCCAGGAGGACATTCACCCTGCTAAGAATAAACTAAGTGAGACCGGAAGGATGGATAGCAAAATAGAACGGAGGGGGTGGGGGGGGGGTTCCTAGGGCAGGAAGGGGGGGGGGTTCCTAAGGCAGGAAAGGGGGGGGGTTTCTAGGGCAGGAAAGGGGGGGGGGGGTTTCTAGGGCAGGAAGGGGGGGGTCCCTAGAGCCTAGACAGGGTATCATGCAGGGGCATCAGAGCAAGGATGGAGGGATTTCTGCAACGCACTCAGGAACATGTCAAAGACGAGTGCTAAATGGATTCCAAACATCCCCCCCCACCCCCGTTTCAGCTCTGAATGTCATTAATGCTTCATCTTTATGTACTCTGTTCTTACATCTTTTTTCTCTCTCCCCCCCCCTCCCTTTTTCTTTTACTGCTGTTTTCCTTCTGCCCTCTAAAATTCAGACTAGCCTGTCTAGTCACCTGACTGTTTAGTCACCTGAACTGTACTGTATCACATTAGCCTCTCCTAGGTCATATTCTGCTGGAGTCCTGTCATGGTTTCTCCTGTGCGTGTGTTCAGGGTTAGTGGTTCATCCTTGTGTTGAGGAGGACTGGGTGTTTCTGGGTGATTCCTTGTGTTCAGGGCAGGGTTGGGGGCTGTGGCCTTGCAATCACTGACTCGTTTCTTACACCAATAGTAGTTTCCCCATTCTTATTTTTGTTCTTGTTTTGTTTTTTACAAGGAAAAAAATACAGAATAAAAAAAAAAAAAAAAATCTAGAAATGAAAAATGTGTGAATTGATGACAATGTCAGTTAGCATGATAGGTATAAAACAAGTCTTTATTGTTTGTTCATTATTAAACTGCCCCAGTGCAACCTGGGACAGGTACTTCCCAAACTCTCCTTGGCTTCCCAGAAACTCCAAACCTCTTCCTGAGCAAACCAATCTAAATATTATGTACAAGAGCTACTTTCTTCATAATGGAGCTTTAAGAAAGTCATAAATGAAGTTAAAAAATAACAATGCTAGCATATATTAAGCTAAATATGTTACATCTTCATCTTAGAAACACTGGATGAATCTAGTTTTATTTTCCTTGTTCTCTTCTCCAAAGCTCATTGGAGGAGAGGATTTAAGGCTCCTCCTCTCTGGTCTTCTCCAATCGGTTGCAAAGCGAGGTCCACAGTACAGACATGTAACCCTAGAAGATTCTGAATTGGGCTGAATGTTCCAGAGCCTTCCATAGTGGGCTGAATGTTCCAGAGCCTTCCATAGTGGGATGAATGTTCCAGAGCTTCCATAGTGGGCTGAATGCTCCAGAGCCTTCCATAGTGGGATGAATGTTCCAGAGCCTTCCATAGTGGGCTGGATGTTCTACAGTGGGTTTAGGACAGAGCTGAAGGAGAAGGGATTGAGCTTGTAACCGGTTCCGCTGTAGAACTTGTTCTGGAATTCCACCCTGAGAACATTGGTAAAAGAGGACGAGAAGAGAGGTTGTAAGTTTAAACCTGTCCCCTCTACATCGCTCTGCATAAAAGCATCTCTGTATGAATACGTCATCACGCCATCGTCATAGAGAGAGAGAGAGAGGCTGAGCCGGTGTGTAGGACTGTACAGCTAAAACAACCAACCCAAGCCTCCATGGAGGAATGTGTGCGTGCGCTCGCACCCACCAGTGCAGTCTGAGCGCGTGCAGGAAGGCAGACAGGCCCTCCATGACGAGGAGGATGGAGACAGTGAGCGTAGCAAAGCAGGAGAAGATGACAGCCAGCACCACGGAGCCCACGTAGCCCTGCCACGACAGGGAGATCCTCATCACCATCACCCACAGCACCTCCGACAGCTCTGCACGCCACAACACAGGTGTCAGAGAGAGGGGGGGGGGGGACTTCAGGAACAGGCACGTATGTGTTTGGATCTCTGTCTAGGTGTTCGTGTGTGTCCTGAAGGTCTAGAACTTGAGGAAAAGGCACAATGTGATGTTTCGTCCAGGTGTGTGTGGGGGTGTGGTACTCACGTGCGTGGGCCAGGCTGAGGGCCCAGAGCCTCAGGTAGGAGGCCGTGTTGGAGATGCAGCCCAGGCAGTACTCTATGGTGTGGATGGCTTGGTGCATGAACACCTCCACACAGTCAAACACCTGGACGACAGGGAGGGCTTAAACACACGCCTGGAGGTCTCTCCCATAACTTCTCTCTTTCTGTCTTCCCTTCCCTCACCTCCCCCCATCCCCTTACCTCCTCCTCCTCCCCCCTCTCTCCTTCCTCCAGGTCTCCCTGCAAAGTGTTGATGGAGGTGGTGTCTGTCACCAGAGGGCGCTCTTCTCCCTGAGCCACACACACACACACACAGTCATAAATGCACATGTCTAGCCCCAGCAAGCAGTCTGAGACATGTGGGAACAGTTAAAATCAGAGGCCGTGTGTTCACGCACACACCCACGCAGTCCTTCATCATTCACACATGCTAGATTTTCAGCCAGACTCCAAACACACTTCTGTACACAGACTCTCTTCTTTCTTCTTCTCCTTTTCCCTCGAGTGCACACACACACACACGTCCTCTTACCGCTCTGCGGCTGGCTTTTCTTCTGTGGTGGTAGTAGAGGTAGAGTGGTTTCCCTAGCAACAGCACTGGTACCGAGGCCAAGGCCAGAACCACCAGGACCCTCTGGGCTATCAGCTGGAAAGAGGAGGGGGGAGGTGGAACAATGTTACATAAACCCTTTATAAATATCTGTGTGTATCATCCATGTGTGTCTCTCGCCAATGTAATAGAAATCATTGAATGACTTTTAAAGTAGCTGAGCTGATGAGTGTTTGATGGCTCTAGAGAGAGAGAGAGAGAGAGAGAGAGAGAGAGAGAGAGAGAGAGAGAGAGAGAGAGAGAGAGAGAGAGAGAGAGAGAGAGAGAGAGAGAGAGAGAGAGAGAGAGAGAGAGAGAGAGAGAGAGAGAGAGAGAGGTGAAGAGAGACAGGGAGGTGAAGAGGGATGTGTGGAGAGAGAGAGAGGTGAAGAGAGACAGGGAGGTGAAGAGGGATGTGTAGAGAGAGAGAGAGAGAGCGAGAGAGAGAGTGTGTCACCTGTCCAGGGTAGAGGGCTGGGTTGTCGGGGTTGGCAGAGAACAGGAACATGTCTATAAAGTGGATGAGGATGCTGGGGGCTCGGTCTGAGTCGTGCGGCCCGAACACCACCCACTTGTAGACCACCATGAAGACCAGGTAGCCAAACAGACACAGCATGAACACCAGCTCTGGTAGCAGGACCAGGAACACACTGCTGAGCTGGCCCCTCTGACTGGAGGGAGAGAGTGGGAGGGAGAGGGAGGGAGGGAGGGAGGGAGGGAGGGAGGGAGGGAGGGAGGGAGGGAGGGAGGGAGGGAGGGAGGGAGGGAGGGAGGGAGGGAGGGAGGGAGGGAGGGAGGGAGGGAGGGAGGGAGGGGTTAGTAGAGAGAAAAAGCTGATTAGAAACAGACACAGCAAAGAGAAAGGGTGAGCGAAAGAGTGAAAACAGAGTTTTGGAACGTGAAAAAGACCAAACTGCATTAACGAGACTAATTGTTGAAGGTGGTGAGGAGGAGAAGGAGGTGACATCAGAGGGAGAGAAGGTGACTGACGTGTAGTTGAAGAGCGAGAGGCACACTCCAAAGGTCATGTGTATGACCCCGATGATAACCGACATCTTCATCTTGTAGGAGTTGAGGAAGGTCAGGTGGTTGTTGGCCAGACGCCAGATCTACAAGGGTCAAAGGTCACACGTTAGAGAACAAGGAAAGTCTGACCTGTCATCTGATTCGTTAGTCTGAAGTTCCGGGGAACAGAACAGTACCGGGTCGATGCCGAAGGGGTAGGGACCCTGGAACACACCAGTGATGTTGGGGTCCAGACTCAGGTACTGGTTCTCCTTCAGAATCTCATCACTGTGGAGAGGAGTTCAGAGTCAGGGAGAGAAAGTGTGTGTCTGTTTGTGGATGGTGTGTGTGTATAGGTGTCTGCAGATGTGTCAGCGTGTATCAGTGGATGTCCATGTTGACTGTGTGTGTTTGTGTCTGTGTGTGTGTCCACCTCCAGTTCATGGGCTGCAGACGCCAGCCCGAGGGGAAGATCCAGAGGCCCTTGCTGAAGCACTCGTTGTAGATCGCCCCGGTGTAGACCGAGAACAGCCCCATGAGCAGCACCAGGTACCTGCCCCCAAACACCAGCCTCCACATCTGGAGGGGAGGGGGGGAGTTAGTTTAGGGTGAGAAAGTATTAATTGGCTCATTGCGCGTGTGTTAGTCTCTTTTCTTGGTGTGTGTCTGTGTTAGGGATGGGCATAATTAATCGACGATCGATTATCGATCATTAAGAATTTCGTTGATGACATTATTTGTTCATCGATAAAACTAATGCATGTTGTGTTGCCTAGTGTGAGTCTTGAAGGAATGCAATGGATTTCGCTATGTGGCAGCAATTAAACATTTTACGAAACGAAGCCAATGTTTGGAAAACAAACGCCACAGGCCTACTCAGTTACTGGCGAGTTTCCATGTATTTCAAAAGTAAACATGAAGAGGTCACGGCGAAGTGTAGCGTGAGACCATTCTGACTTAAAAATGACTTTGTTCACTGCCAACACTGCAAAGCTGAGTATAAATACAACTCCTCCACAACTCAAATGATGTACCACTTGAAGAACGTACATCCGACCCTGGTTAGTGGCGGTGCATCCTGCTCTCGGTGTTAGCACGGAGGAGCTGCGATGCACAACGAGCAGAGAAAATTACCCAACGGATCTGCAAGTCCATCGAGATGGATATGCTACCCTTATTGTTGAGGGCAAAGGTTTTTATGAAGCTTTGTTAATTAGCCGGAAAAAAAAACGAGAGTCAGTTGTGTTTGTAACTCGCTTCTAGGAGCTACAGAAATAGTTGTTCTTCTTGTAATAGCTACAGATCTAAATGCGGAAACACGCTGTGTTTTTTTTCTATTTTCATTGCATTTTAATATGGCCTGTAAATAGTGAATTTTAATATAAAAATGTTCATGATTAACTGAAAATTGTTGGTTAATTCTCCCGACGATCAATTAAGACAATTTAATCGAATGCCCGTCCCTAGTCTGTGTACCTCGTTAGTGTGCGTGTGTATCCTGGGGTCCTTCTCCTGCAGCACCATCCAGAGGGCGGCCAGGGTCATCAGCAGACCATGGCCCACGTCCCCGAACATCACCGCAAACAGGAAGGGGAAGGTGATGATGGTGTACACCGCTACACACACACACACACACACACACTGTTACAGCATGTAGGTTGGGGTATGACTGCGCGTGTGTGTGTGTGTGTTTTACCTGGGTTGACCTCACGGTAGCAAGCTATGCCGTACGCGTCCACAATGCTCTGAAAGCCCGAGGTGAAGGAGTTGGTGGTGAAGAGTGTCGGGGGGGAGGAGGGGGGAGGCAGGCGGTTGTAGAAGGAGTCCACCGTACTGCCACTCCTCCTCTGGGAGGGAGGGAGAGAGGGGGAGGAAGAGAAGGAGAGAGGATTTGAAATGACACAATCATGTTATGTGTGTGTGTATGTATCCATCATTTATCATTTCCTTCCTTCCTTCCTTCCTTCCTTCCTTCCTTCCTTCCTTCTCCTTTACCTCCCTGCATCCTTCTCTCTCTTATATCACTCGCCCCATCCCTCCATTCCTCCCATTCTCTCCAACCCCCCCCTCCTTCCCTCCGCTCCTCTCCATGCACCCCCTACATCTATCTCTCCTCCCTCCCTCCCCCTCTCTCTGCCCCCCCTCCCTCCTCCTCTCTCTGCCCCCCTCCTTCTCTCTCTCTCTTTGCCCCCCCCCCCCCTCCCTCCCTCTCTCTCTGCCCTCCCCCCTCCCTCCCCCTCTCTCACCGTCCCCTCTATGAGGGCGCTCTGCAGCAGCAGCAGCTTCCTGACGGGACACCAGGCCTCGGCGATCAGACACTTGTCGGTGACGGAGGGGCTGCAGAGGTTCAGCACCGTCTGGACCGCCTTGCTCTTGGAGACCCGGACCTTCCACTGGGGCAGCGCCGCCACGCAGCGGGCCAGGAGCTGCTGCATGTACTGCTCTGTCTGGGTCAGGACCTGAGGAGAAGGGTGGAGGGGAGGGGACGTTATGAGGGTGTGACATATGAGGGTGTGCCCGTGAGACAAATCAAACATAGTAAAAGTTATACTAGTCTATCCCACACTTTCTCTTTCCCTCCCCCCATCTCCCCCTTGCTTTTTTGACTCCCTCTCCTCTCTCCACCTCCCTCCATCTCTCTTTTACACTCATCCCTTCTTTTCTGTCCCTCTCTCACCAGTCCGATGTCCACTATTCTGCTCTGCAGGCCGTTCAGAATGTGACCCCTCTCTGCAGTGCCTTCTGGGTACACAAACGTGTGGGTGTGGAAGCTGCCAAGTAGAGGGAGGAGACGGAAGAGAAAAGAAGAAGATAAGATCAATAATTCAGTAATGACAACGCAAATCTCACAAATCTTTCAGGGTTCCACCACAAAACCTAGTAGTTATACTTAGTTTTCACTCACCAATCACAGATCTTCTTGACTTTCTGACCAATCTGTTCGCCCCAATAGGAGATGAGGAAGACTGTCCACTGAACCATCTCGCCCTGTGATTGGTTGAAAAGCAGGAAGTCAGCCCTATATGCGATTCCTAAACATGGCATATTGAATATTGGATCCATCCGTCCCCCCATACCGTCTCTGGCTGTTCCAGCCTTTCTTCCATTTCCCGAAAATCAACAATGATGTATCCACGACATGCTCGCCATAGCAACCGCTCGAACGCCGGCACCTTCCATGGGTGGACCACTCCCGCCACGAAACTGTGATCCAGAGAACAGCTTTCATATACATGCAGGAACTATGGATCTATTCCATGAAGTGTGCATGTGTGTGTGTGTGTGTGTGTGTGTGTGCGTGTGTCAGACCTGAGCCTGATGTCCTGTCTGCTGTCCAGCAAGGTGGAGTTCTCCAGACTAGAGGGAGGAGCCTGAGGAGAGGAGGAGCTTCATCACTAAGGTCAGAGGTCGATGGTTGCCGTGCTTTGGAGTTAAGAACATGCTGGGAATTGTAGTTCCTACCTGTGAGACGGTGAGCGGGTGTGTCTGGATGAGAACCCCGCGGTATTGGCTGAGCTGGGTCAGCTGACTCCTCAATCTGTCTCTGTTTCTGGAAACCTGGAGAGGCAGACACCGGACATAAACACACACGCAGACGCTTAGCAGGAACCTCAACCACACCCACACACACACGATACCTCACACACACATGATCAGCCACTTGGTACATGATACCCAAGGTATCATGGTATCACCCACTCGGTATAAGCCTCAATCCTCCACATACAGCCCTCCTCACCTCTCGTAGTTCCCTAGCCAGCCTCTCGCTCTCCTCCTCGATGGACAGCAGCTCTCTGGGCTGGGGGGCCGAGGGGAGGGGGCTGGGGGCGGGGAGGGGCACCGTCAGGGATCGGCCAATCTCCTGCTCCAGGAACGCTGAAGGTGGAGGGAAGGGATGGCGTGAGAACAGAGGAGGAGAGGAGGGAGGGAGGATGGTGGTTTTGGCGAGAGAGAGAGAAGGCTTGAAAAGAGGGAAAGGAAGGAGAAGATAATGAAAAGAGGAGGGTAAAAGATGGAGGGACAGATAGAAGAAGAAAAAAAAAGCAGGAGAGAGATGGATGAAAGGTGGTATGGAGAGCGAACGCAAACTCACTGAAGGTTTTCTCCATCTCTTCACAGCGCCTGATCTCGTTCACAAACTTCCTCTGGAAGGAGTTCACGTTGGGGTTGAGCTGAGGGGGAAAGAGGGAAGGAGAGGGGGGGGAGAGAAAGTGGTGAACGGTACTCTGCTGTCACTTCCTTGCAGTGGAGTACACTACACGGTGTCTGCATATTTGTATGAAACGGATTCATTGACTAAGCATAACTGTTCTGCAGTCCTGCCCAGCCAACAGGCATCCAACAGCCTCCATCCCTCCAGGTCCACTAAAATGGGGAGAAACTCACGTCTCTGAATTCCACCAATCCCAGCTCCCCAAGCTCGCTCACGCAGTTGTAGGCTGACCCGGATTGGAGGAAGAGCTGGACAAGACACACCTCCTCGCTCCGGAACAGCGCTCCCATGGCGACCTGATGAAGAGAGGATAAAGTAAGGAATGAAAGAAAGGAATCTGTAAGAGGAAAAGTGACAAAACCAGTGCAAATTACTACCATATAACAGTTTCTGTTAAACATCACCTGATTATAGGCGGTTGCTTCCAGAAGCAAAAAGATAACAGAAGGTTGACAACCTAACAGTGAAAAGAAGAGTGCCAAAAAGAGAAGGACAGAGAGGAGAATGACCGAATGGAGAGATGAAACCACACAAGAGGAAAAGGAGGAGGAGTGCAGCCTAATAGACCAACGGATGGAGCTTAGTTATGTTCATGTGACGGAGGGGTAACTGTAAAGACAGTAATTGAGTTACTGGGGATGAAGGGACGACAAGGGCAGAGAAAGAGACGACTCTCTCCGCCAGTCAGCATGTGATAATGCTGTCACCAATCACAACTAAATCAAAGTCATGAGCCTTTCAGGGGGTTAGAACACAGGCATCCTGTGTTTGTTTGGGGGTTGCCCTAAACTTAAATCAAATTACAAAATCATGACATTGTGCAAAGAATAAATTCGTTATTTCTGTAAATCCACCTTAGTTTTTGTTTGTTTGCGTGCATTGTCACTATCAAGTGTGGTGGTGATGTACAGCATATTGAGCTTAACTGTCGCAGTCTAGACACGCACCTGCATTCTGGTTAGCAGATATCTACTAGTAGCTAGCCCGCGCTAGCCGCAAACTAGCAATACAACTAGCCATCTTCTCGCATGCCCAACGGAGCATACGTTTTTGGAGAAATACCTGGGCTTGCAGGTTTGCAACGAGGCAAAAAATGAAACCTTACCTTTAAATCAACACGCGCTAGCTAACGGTTTAGCCGCCTCTTTTATCCTGCTGATAATAGAGATAAGCAGACCAAGCAGCTCGTCCCGCATTTCGTCCTCGCTGCCAGTCGATTACAGCTCGTGTACTATGCAGATGTAAACAAAGGATCCAGTTATCGAAACGAATACCGGGAGCTGCTGTTCCGTAGTTTGTCGTGCAACTGTCCCATTCATACAGTATAGCTTCGTTGCATACCGGTTTACTCTATAGCCTAAGAAGTGTTCTATTTAGGACAGCTGACCTCACCCTGTCACACACGCGCGTAGACGCGCACATATACATGTAACATTGTAAACTTACTAAAGGGACTGACAAACGAAGACAGATTGATTTCAGCAATTTATTTTAAGCCAAAAAATAAAGCAGACATCCTTTTAATCTATACATGGATTGAGTTTACAACACTCTTGGACATTGATAAAGAATAATACAACTAATTGGATGAGTGAGAGATTTTTTCGGTAATACAATGAAAAAAGTGGGTAAAAAAGGCAAGATTTAAACTTATTAAACATTTCTCAAATGCAATACAACCAACAACAAAAAAATCACACTCGTTTTGTGGGAACATAAGAGTAAAGAAAAAGCAAGATTATAGAAACGACAGAAATACTGAAGAAGTCTGGTATATATGGCCAAGAGAAAAAAATAGCAAGCTGCAAAGATATCTACAACAGTTATGAATGTACCTTGTGTGCAGGTTTCTATTGACAAGATTCTTTGTTGGTATGCTTTACAGCCAGTTTATGTAGGTCTAGTAGATGTTCAGTCCTATATTGACAGTGCTAATAATATATTACAGGATTGTGCTTGTAGTTATGATACAGGCTAGGGTGTGTTAATGATAGTCGGCCTAAATTGAGGCCTGTTCCATGAAGCCCGCTCAAAGACTTAAATGAACAACAAATCAGTCAGGCTAAAGCAGTTCCAATAAAAGCCAATTGTAGTTTGTGTAATCAGACTCATTCAAGCCAGGTTCACGCAGTCAAGATAATTGCAGGTGCACGCTCTTTTTAAGCAGCCCAAGGGGTAGAACGTGGATCAAATCGATCCACCACTGCAAAGGGCAGGGTCAGTGTTACAGGAACATCTGCTTGAGAAACCAGAGGCTAAGACACACAGTTCACCTGCACCAGACCAGGTTAGTTTTGCAGCATAAGTTGCCATGGTGACTGAACTTGAAATAAATTGAAACTGGCTTTATGGAACAAATCGACTGGATTTGTGGCAGATGGATATGGGAGGTTTACAGCAGATATTATATCTTTTTGGATTTAAATGATCATCCCCATCTACTGTTCTATACATTAGGACTCTATATCAGAATGGAACATTGAACCATGTCCCTCCTGATCCGTTGTAGCAATGTCGCTTCCTCCAGAGATCAGCACTAGTGGTTTGACCCCTGACCTCTACAGGCTGTAGAACTTGAGACTTCTGTCCATGGCAGTTGAGGTGAGAAACTGGGCGTGCTCCCCGAATGCCACACCCGTCACCACCCCAGTGTGTTCTGGGTAAAAAAAAAAAATCAGGAACAGGTGTGTGTTTATTTATTCATCAACAAACCGTTATTGGTTAGCTAAACAAATCAATCAAATATGTTGTCCACTCAGGTGTCAGAAGTAGGTTACCTGTGAAGTTGAGGACCTCGGACCACTGCTTACAGATGTAAACTCTGATGTCAGAACCTCCGACGGCCAGGTAGGTTCCACTCTGGTCAAACACCAGGGACTTCACCTGAGGGAAAAAAACACACACACAGGGTTAGGTGACAGAACTCACCATTCTCACCAGTAACATAGGTGTCTTTACCTGTTTATAGTGGCTGATAAAGGTATCATGGAGGGATTGATAATAATGTAATGTATTCGTTTAACAGATGCTTATATCCCCAAAAATGTACAGGGGGGATTTTAACCTGCAACCTCTTGATTGCAGTCAAATTCTCTACCACCGAGCTAAACCGCCCCATTCGCTCCTTTCCTTCCTCACTATGTTCCCTCTCACCTCATAGTTGTTGTCAAGGGCGATAGTCTTGAAGTTCTTCAGCTTTCTCAAATCCCACAGCTTTATAGAGCTGTCCTGGGCCCCTGAAGAAGAAACGTCACAAGTTAGACACACACCTGGACAGACAGAGAAACACTCACACACACACGCAGACAAGCTAGACAGACAGAGACACACCTGTGGCCAGGTAGTAGCCGTTCTCGGAGAAGGCGATGGAGGTGACGGGGCCGGAGTGGCCGGGGAAGTTGGCCACGTTGGTGCGCTCCTTCAGGTCCCAGATCTTGATCTGAGAGTCGGCCGTGCCCGTCCCAAAGATCAGGCCGTCGGGGTGGAACTGAGCACACGTCAGAGCTGGGGGTGGGGGGGTGGGGGGGTTGCTTTAGCAGAGAGCCATGGCTGTCACGACTGTAAATCATTCTGACCTGAGAGAAAGAGGGGTGGGGGGAGAGGGGTACAGCTTACCACATCCCGCAGCCTCGTCGGTAACCTTGGTAAGAACACGACCCGTCTGGATGTCAGAGAAGGCCCAGTACTGAGGGAGAGACAGAGTCACAAGTCAAATCATTTCAGAAATGTCTGCTGTTCCTTATTACATTACACATACTGTCACAGTATTGTCTACAGTGTTGAGGTGTGTGTATGTGTGTGTTACCTGGTCCTCAGAGGAGCTGAGCAGGTAGTCTCCGGTGGCGTGGAGGGACAGCCCTGTCACACCCGCCTCATGAGCTCGCACCACCTGGACGCAGTTGCCCCCGGCAACGGACCACACCCGTATGGTGCTGTCTGGAGAGGCAGAGAACACCACCGACTGGGAGAGAGAGGAGGGGGTGGGAGCCGTAGATGTTTACGGTGACGGTGAGAGTGAAAATGTATGAGAGTGAGAAGGTGTGCGTTCCCTTGAGATCCTCACCTGAGAGGGATGGTAGATGACGGAGGTGACCTTCTTGGTGTGTCCCTTCAGTGTGGCCACGATCTGCTCCTCTCTCTTGTCAAACACAACCACGTTCTTATCAGCTCCCCCTGCGGAAGGCGAAAGAGAGAGAGAAGGAGAGATGACGAGGAGGAAAGATGGCAAGGCAAACTGACTGCAAATTGTGTGTTTGGTTGTGTCTTACCAGTGAGAACTTTATTGGTGTCAGAGGGACAGAGGTCTAGAGACAGGATACCAGGAACACTTGCACTGTGGAGGCCCTGAAAGGGAGAGAAAGAGGAAGAGAGAGAAGAGGCGAAAGAGGACGAGAGAGTCAAAGAGGAGATTTATCGTCATGTGCACAGTACAACTCAGGGTCATTCACAGTGAAATGATTGTGACATGGTAATTAACAGCTGTGTAGAGGCATACACAAATATACATATGTATATCAAAATAAGTATAGCAAAAAGTGTTCACAGTTTCAATTCAAAATTGGAAACAGAGGGAGCTCCACCAAACCTAAGTGAGGCATGGAAGCACACACACACACACACACACACACACACTTACAGCATGGGTGGCCACTTGTCTGTACTTGGAGAGGTCCTCAGACCTGACCAGCTCCTCTGGGACAGTCTTCCCTCTCTGCAGCAGAAGAGACAGGGGGGAGGACAGGAGATCAGCACAGGCTCCCGCTGGAGATGTCAACAACAAAGAGCTGGGCGTGTTTTGGTATTTTTGGTGAAAACTCACCTTCTTTCTTTCTGTGGTCAGCACAGTAGCCTTGTCTTGCAGCTGGGGAGACGGGAAGGAGAGGAAGCCATTCGTTAACATGACATGGGAGTCAGATGGCTGAGCGGTTAGGGAATCGGGCTAGTAATCTGAAGGTTGCCAGTTCAATTCCCGGCCAAGCCAAATTACGTTGTGTCCTTGGGCAAGGCACTTTACCCTACTCGGCTCGGGGGGAATGTCCCTGTACTTACTGTAAGTCGCTCTGCGTCTGCTAAATAACTACATGTAAATTACATTAAACTCAGGACTATCTTTAGACCTGGACCATGTGCATTTGTAAACCGTGTGTCCTGAGTAAAAGGCTGTGTGGGCAGGTGTTCTTACCTTCTGGATGATCTCTGCTGTCATGCCCACCTGTTCATTGACCTCCATAGGTTCCCCGGCACCAGACTGGAAAAAGAGAAGGACATTTATATTAGCCCTACTTCCTGTTACCTACCATTTCGAAAACTTCAATTTAACTGGGCAGTTTCAGAAATACAATGTAATGGAGTTCATTTGAGATTATAAGAATACTGATTGACAGGTCTTTGAACCCATCACTGACCGTGCTAGACGGCTGAGCAGAGATGGCCTGGGTGGTGATAAGTCCCGCCTGTGGCTTCAGGGTGGCCAGGGCTAGAGAGACACAGAAGGGTCAAACAGGGCAGACAGCAAAAAAGAAGAGAAAGGCGCGTATGTGTGTGCCAGTCTGCATGCGATGTGAATGCAAGAACTGGTGTGTCTAATAATGTGTGTGTGTGTGTGTGTGTGTGTGTGTGTGCGTCCTTGGTTCTCACCCTCCCTGGCGGCGGTGACCTCCTTGGTGAGGCGAGCGATCACCCTGCAGGCGGCGTCGTGCTGGTAGAGGGCGTGGCTCAGCTCCTGCCGAGTGGTCTGCAGCTGCTGCCTCAGGGTGAAGCTGTGGAGCATCACTGCATCCTGGGAGACGGGGGGGGGGGGTAACACAGCAGGTGTAAGAGAGAGTGTGTGTGTGTGTGTGTGTGTGTGCGAGAGAGAATGAGAGTGAGCAAGAGAGAGGGAGTTTGTGTGTGTATTAGTGAGTGATTGAGAATGTTTTAGCAAGCATTTAGTAATGTCCATACCAAAAGTGATTTGATGCAACTGCATTATCATTGTGCACAGTAAATACAGAGGCAATGAAATGCAGTTAGCTTCTAACTCATCTTATCGTTTATATATGCAATTACATGTATGAGATTCACCACAAAAGAAGAGTCTCACCCACTCATCCTGCAGCGATTTGAGGATAGCTGGGATACTGGTGGCAGAGGGAGCCTTGGGCCTGATGGGGTGAGAGACTGCAACAGGGACAACAGCACAGGTTAGTGACAATTAATTCCTGTCCAAGGTTTACCTGTTCATTTTGATGACCTGCCATTTCTATCGCCTCTGATGTTTTGCGATAACACTGTACGGTTGTAGCTGAGCATAGCAATTATGGAATCCCCTCAATTCTAATATGGACCTTTGATGTCAATAAGCTGCTCCTCGGACAGAGGTTGTCCGTTCATGGGATCTGCTCCGTTCTCCGCGATGTACTTCTCAATCAATCGTCGCTCGAACACCTGGTTCGACACCGGGGACACGCACGGGTGCTCTGGCACCTCGTTCGAGACTAGGAAAACAGACAACAGACGTTAATGATTAAGACGCAGCCATTACATTTTTTTACTGGCAAAACTATACAAACTGTATTAACTTAGCTAGCTACAATATCTAACTTTGGTACCAACAAACTCGTCGTAGAAGGAAAAGGCAACTCCGTCGATGTAACTTACTTGCACAAACTAGTGACATTTTCTAATATTGTTCGAGTTAACTCGATCAACGTATCAAAACGAATACAACTATGGGTATCCGGTATCCCAGTTATTTTTGATCGCAATTTATTGCACTGTTTCTTTGGATAAATGCTAACCCAATACCAATTCTAATTCATTGACTGTCTTTCCGCATTCAATCCACGCACGTTGTTCCGCGGCTGCGTGGCGGATGTTGGTCCAGTAGTTGCATCTTGGGATAGCAATGGTCCGCCAACTTTCCCAATTTTCTCCTCTGGACATTTATGGGCAGTCATAGACAAATACAAAATACTTTAATTAAATTAGAAATGCCAATAAAAGCTTATCTCTGGAATTTAATTTACAGGCCAACATGTAGAAAGTAGAAGTCTTATAATTTGATAATTGTATTCATAATTCTACTCGGGTCGGTTTATAGCCTATGATTGTACAAAAACCTTATTAATTAGATAATCATTCCGATGCAGAGTGTATCTTGACCCCCTACCCTGTACGACAGAGGGGGGCTAGGTAGCTTTAGTGAGAGCTGTTGTCGACAGGCCAGGGCAGGGTTAACTCAGGAATCACAGCCACCGCCCTCGAAAATCTATCCACGTTCATATCATCTATCCCGGCTGACTATCCCGAAGCTCCTAACACCACCGGTATCATTTGACTTGTTTCAAGGTAAGTTGGGCAAGGTAAGCTGTGCAAGGTTATATTGTAATGACTTACTGCGTGTACACAGCCCACACATAGCAGAGAAGCTTAGATATTTTCGTTATGAACACATATTCCATTGATGTTTTGAGTGGCCAACTCATTGTTAAATAGCTGGTTATTTTTCAGGAAAATGTCAAACACGTTGCCTTGTACTGTGAACCCAGGTGTTTTTCTCAGTGTTTTCTATACGTGCAAGCAGACATTCCTGTCCGGACCAGAGGGGTTGGGGGGGGGCGTGCGTGCGTGCGTGTGAGGCAAATTGTTGTGCAGTTTATACAGGATTTTTTGTCCCTGTCGCTGTCTAGCAACCAACCAGTGCCTCTTTGTACAACCCGCCTTTTTTGCGATGTGATTAAAGACTCGAAACAAAATTTTCTAGATTTGTTCTTTTTCCCGTGGTTGCCAGTGGAAGGCTATTGGTCATCTACCTTATAGTGAGTATTTTTATGTTTATTTGTCTTTAAATCGATATTCCGAGATGATGTCGTTCTCACGTACGGAGGCGCCGCCTGCTCGGTGAACAGCACGGTAGCCTATAGGCTGTCGTAGGCCTTGGCTTCTGCAAGACAACAACAGTTGTCCAGATTCCAGTTATTCAGATGTTAACGTCACGGTCAGTCAGAACAAGGTTCGGATCGATTTAAAGAGCAAAACACATTCCTTAAATCATCATTTAAATTGGCTGATTGGTTCAATGGGCACTCTTATCTGTCTCGTCTTAATCTATTATCTTAAGCAAACCCTGTGTAAATATTTGAACATGCCACATGCTAAAGCCTTTGATGCGATGTCCACGTTTGAAGTGCAGTGGTTATCATCACTTGATAACTCATTGGGAATGATCAATTGTTCACTGGGGATTTTACGCATTCGGTTTAGGCCTAGTTCGTGTCCGACGCACAGCGAATTCAAGAGAAGGACTGGTTCTTGTTGTCGAAATTAAACCACAACATGCTTACTTTATTAGCAGCCAATTAAGAGGACACCTACACTTTTGAATGTGTATTTGTGTTCTCTTTTTTTCTTCTTTTTTTGTGTGCAAGATTACATGCGTTCTATGTATGTGTGCTACAGGCCCATTATACCATACTGGTATAATGAACTATTGTTACTCTTTCTGTCTCTCAGATGATGTGGTGTGTATGGATCTTGCTTGGCTCTGCCCTCTGTGTGGGTGAGTATGTTCTACCTAAATGTCAAGGCTCACCACCAACTTGTGAAGGCATGTCAAATCCCCAAGTCATTATTTGGATTGAATCTGTACCGGGTATTCAACAGCAGTTAGCACAATATTAATGTCTGTGCAGTTCCTTGGAAAATGTTTGTCCAACCGAACAAGATGGAACAAGATGCTGGGAAAAGCCTCTATTTATTCCCTCTCTACCACACCCCCACCCCCGCCCCCCATATCTCAGACACCTACACGGTCCGCGACATCCAGGAGCGCCTTTCCCACGGCCGCCAGCTGAAGATCTACCTCCCCAAGAGTGTGGACAAGCTGGAGTTCACGCCGGCGAGCGAGCCGGGGAAGACGTTCGATTACTGGACCAGCAGGTCCATGAGCAGACATCTACACAAGGGCTACGTGTCGGGCACGGGCAGCGACCGGCGCTGGTACCTGGACAAGGTGACCTTCGATGACGAGGGCACGTACACACAGAAGGATTTCTGGAACAAGGAGATCTCCACCTTGAAGGTGGCTGTCACTAGTGAGTGTGTGCCTTTGTATCGGAGGGAGGGAGGGAAATATGTGTGAGAGGTGTGATTGACAGGTGGGGAAGAACAGTAAAAGTGTGGAGAGGCTTGGGATTGTGTAAAATATGTTGAAATAGTGTCTGAAACAAACATTCTCAACAAATTCAAACATGTAATATTTTGTCTTACCTTCATATTTTCCTTTGTCTCTCTGTCTTGTCTCTCTGTCCCCCCTCCCCCCACTCCAGCTAGGCATGACTACATCAAACGGGTGGCGGGCCAGTCTCTTTTCATCTCCCTGGAGGGCATCCAACTGGACCACGCCACTCTGAGCTTCTCAGGGGAGAGTGCCAATGTGACGCTGGTCCAAGATGGCTCCCCAGTGTCCCGCGACCTGCCCAACTACTACGACCGTGTCAAAACCCACTCCACCAAAATCGAGATCATCAACGTGAACACGTCGGACGTGGGCTACTACAAGCTGAAGGACCACAGGGACAGGGAGGTGTCAGTCAACCGTATGGAGCTCACAGGTAGGTACTGTAGGCTGCCATGGTGTCACTATGGAGTCACTATAGGCCTGCCACGGTGTCACAATAGGGCTACTATGGAGTCACTATAGGGCTGCTTTAGGGCTGCTTGGGAGTCTTTATAGAGTTCCTATCAAGTCTGTATGGAGTCACTAGGTTTACTATGAAGTCACTGTAGGGCTATTGTAGAGTCGCTATAGAGTTAGTATCGAGTCAGTATAGTCACTATGGAGTCTCTCAAGAGCAACTATAGTCCTTATGTCACAGAGGAGACCCAGAGTAGTGGCAGGTGGAAAATAGACAGTGACAGAGGCAGAGGACATATGAACTGTACATGGACACAGGCTAAGACTATTTTTAGCCTCCCTCCCCTCCCCCCTTCATTCCACTCTGACTTCAAAGTTTTGTTGAGATTTACAAAAACATTCTTGGAGAGTATCGACAAACAAGCTATCTTGATTATTCACTGAGTTGTTCTAGTGGACTATCCTTAAAACATTGATTGCACAGCAGAAAACAGAAACCAATGTATTCAAACTCTTCTATTATGTTGTTTCCAGCCCTCAACCTTGTTTCGCAAGTAGGCACAGCAAGTAAAAGAAGAAATATTACATGATTGAATTTGATTGAGAATGTTTGTTTCAGACACTTTCAACATCTCTTACAACTCCCCCAGCCCTCCCCTCTACCCCCTCTCTCTCCTCCCCCCCCCCCATGCTCCCATTGTTAAAACTGATGTGTGTTTATTAGATTGAACACTTTTACTGTTCTTCCCCACCTGTCAATCACACCTCTCACACATATCTCCCTCCCTCCTAGATCACCTTGACGATCCAAATGGGAACCCTCTCATGGCCCTACTGCTGCTCCTGGGGATCCCAGCAGGAATCTGCTGCTGCTGCAGGAAGAAGATTTTCAAACGCAAGCCCGCCGCCGCCACCACCACCTTCCAGGCCCAAGGCTCCCCTGAGAATGTGCCTCTCCCGCCCGCCTATGGAACACCTACAGTAAGAGAGTTGCTGTTTACCGTGGTGGAAAAGTTTACAACATTCTAATAACACAGTTGCACTTTTGTTGTTAGTAGTGTTATTACAGTATGACCACAAGGCATGTGTGTTTGTGTTCAGGGGTACCCGAGTATGGGTCCAACCGTCCACCCACCCCCGAATCCTGGCATGCCTGGACCCCAGTGGAACGGTCCCTCTCCAGTGAGTCTCAGTCTACGTCTCTATCTCTTGCTCTTCTCCTGAAACCCCTCATGTTTTTTGTCTGTTTTTTTCCTCCTAGCCCATGAATCCAGTCTACCCCACCCAGGACCCAATGTACCCCCCCGCCCAGCCTCCCCAGTGGAACGGTCCACCCCCCGCCCAGCCCCCTCAGTGGAACGGTCCACCCCCCGCCCAGCCTCCTCAGTGGAATGGCCCACCCCCCAGCCCTGGGGCCCCTATGGTACAGCCCGACCTTGCTTCTCTTGATGTTCCATCTAATACCCTACTCTACTGTATTCAACTCTGCCCTACTCTAATGTGTTGTTTTAATAATACTCCTTTTTGATTGGCTGTTCTATGATTTTCCATTGATTTGCTTTGAGGATGAGACATTCTAATGCCAGTCTATATTGTGTCCTAACTAAGCAGTACTACCCCGGAGCACACATGGTATGTTAACACCACTCAAGTGTGTCCTGTTGTCAGTTCTCCTCACATGTCTGTAGTGGGGGGGGTTTGTGTTTATTTCAGTGTTTTTCTCAAACACGTCTGTCTGTCAGCCGGCATCAGTCAGTAGTGAAAGACCTGTTGGTCCGTAGAATGTCTTTAGACAAAAAAAATTATACAAGTACCTATTTTTTTTCGTGAGTGTATGTGTGAGTGCTAAATTCGCCATCAACCCATCTTCTATGTCTCACACATACAGCACAGTACCAGAGCTTCTGTAAGTGTTTCTGGTGTTAATTGTGTGTGTGTGCGTGTGCAGGGCTATGCTCCAGTGATGTACAGCAGCCCGCCCCCAGTGGCTGGTGAGCCAGCGAAGGCGTCTCCTACTGATCCTCTACTCGCTCATCCTCCACCTGTACAGGTACACACATACCAACACACACACACACACCCACCCAGACACACACACACCCAGACACACCCAGACACACACCCACCCAGACACACACACACCCACCCAGACACACACACACACAGATTAGCTGACCAGAGTGTCCCTCCTCTCCACTCCACAGAATGTCCCGGTGTCGTCCCTCCAGCCACCCGTACCCCCTCCGACATTCCCCGTCACTGACTCCACAGACAACGCCTACCAGTTCCAGATCGAGAAAGGAAATAGCTCCAGCAACTTCCTGTAGGCGTTGGGAAGTGGGGCAGCCCTTCCTTTTATGACTCTGTCCGAATACCCTTCTACGTCTCCTTTCCTCAACTCCTTTCCTTGATTTCTACGTCCAGTGTATAGATTCAGAAGTCACCTCCAACAGCAGCTGCAGGAGGACAGGGGACCGTTTCAGAGTATTAGGACAGACATTGGAAGAATGTAACTGGCAAGGGCCAGATGTTTCATATGAGCAGACCCCAAATTATTTAGAATGAGAGAGGTCAGGTGAGGAATATCTTGATTTTAAATGTGTAGCCTTATATTTTGTAACATATCTTTTTTTTTACTGGTTGTCCGACGGTGTCAGAACACATGTCAAAACCTTCCAACTGCCTTTTAAGATGATGTGATCACCTGACCATTAAGGGAAAAAAAACAACCACCAATCATCCAATTGAGCGTTTGATCAAAATCAATCACTCATCCAATCAGATCACAAACTGGTACCCATCTGCCCCTTCAGGACTCACCAATACTTACTTTAAGCCAATACAATAGCTACTTTCTGTTTATCAATAAGAAAACTGTCATGTATTCTATCACATTTTGTCATGTTTACATTATGCATGTGACACTATTTACTAATAGTACTATTGCCATGGAAACAGGGTGTGCATTATCTAATAGGTCAATCACCTTCAGGAAGCTTCATGAAAGAGCCTGTGGGAATTTACTGTCATGGCTGGTGCTCTAATGCACTGTTGTAGGGTGACAACAATACTGGAAGTACCCATATCCTGTCCTGGCTACACAACCAGACCACAGAACAGACTCTTCACCACAAACAGGTCCATCGGTCAAGCTGGCCGTCAATCTAAAACACCATTGAAGTCAGTTACTCATTTGTTTACAGACAAAGTAATTGTCTCTACCGCCGATCCGTCTCGGATGAACCTCAAGCCATTAAATGTCTGTACGTGTGTGTCTCAAATGCACACGAGTCTCAGTAGTAGGAGTAGTAGCCCTGAAGGAGACAGGAGACAGTGCCTTCAAGTCTCTAGCTGTTTGGTAACATGTACACATGCTCAAATTACCAACTGGTCAGGGCCAAGACAGGAATGTGTGCAGTCTGTTTCACCCTCAAACCAGCGTCTTCAATGTGGTGCAGAACTGTCGTATGAGGGAGGACAGGGAGGATTGAGGAGTCAGGAATATCTGAATGAAGAGAGATGATGTGGCCACTGTTTAATGAACAATATAGGCTACACAATAGGGCCCGGTGAGGTGTAATTTCATGATGAATTCCTAACAACGCCAATCGGTGATGGCTGATTGAGGTGTGGCGTGTGCTGACATTCCTGTCACCGCGGAGACTATCCAAGATCCAAAGGCACTTGCTCGTCTTCAAGGAAGTCAGCATTCTACCTCTCAATGTCCCTTCACTCTCCATATGTTCTTATGCTTTCTTGAGGTGCACTCCCCTCTCCTGTGTTAAGAGGACTGGATATGTGTACGTGTAAACTAGGCATAGTGTCCTCCATTTTGCATAGACCTTATCGCATACTTTCAGGTTCTTCAGTGATACAAAACATCTAAAGTTAAACCAAATAAACGACTTTATTTCTAGTTCTATTCTAACTCGTTATATACACAGTATACAGTGTGTATATATCACTATATTTCCATTTCCATCTGTGTACTGTTTCGCACAATAATACATTTTCTCCATGACAACCCTCTGTGTATTTTTCTGGTGTCTTCATCAGGATCCAGAATCCTTGACACCGTCTTGAATACTCATTGTATTACGTGTATGAAACTGCAAAACAACCACTTTTGATTTATTTTCATAAACTTTTAAGATAATGTACTGTATAAATTGCCAACCTTGTAGAACATAGGAAGTATGTACTGTTTGTGTTTATGAATATATATGTCTTGCCTTGTATGTCATTGTTATTGGAGTCTAAAACGGCAGTTTCAAAGATGCAGCAGACCTGGGTGGGGTTTCAAATAGCTGACTGGGGTCTGTTTGATTTTTCTCCTCTTGCATGCAGTTAGTACTTTTACACCTTATCCACTGGTTCAACTGTGCCTTGTAGACTAAATCAAACATATACTGTAATCCAAACTGTGCCCAGGTCTCGTAGGCATAATGGAGTGATTTTTAACACTGTGTATATTCCTAAAGAATGTTCCATTCAATTTTATTCTGTGTATCAATAGCATCCATATACTTTAGAAGATACATATCCACCTCAATAAAGAGTAGAAACCAAACCCATGGTGTCGACAGTATCTGTAAATAATGCCTTATTCACACTTTACAAATCCAATAACTTTATTTTGTACTACAGAACATTAAGAACAGTGAAACAAGAGTACCCTTTCTCTGCAATATCACACCCCCTCTCCATCCCTCCATCTTCTTCTCCAGTTCGATCACTCACTCCTCTATCCTCCTCCGCTCCATCTCTCTCACTCGTCTTTCCAAAGCTCTCACTTGTTCCTCCAGATGGGCGGTCTTTTCCACTGCGGAGCCCGCCCCCGGCTGTCCAACGCCCAATAAGATGCAGACGCACCCCAGGCCAGCCAATCGCAGTGCAGTGGTTTGTGTCTCAGCGTTGCTGTCACTCAGGATGAGGCCGAACAGACCCAAGACCGCGCTCAGTTTCAACAGCCACAAGACCCGCCTTAGTGTGGACGCAACCAATCGTAGGGTCATGGACAGCAGCCAGTAGCCAATGAGGGCCAGCAGAACCCACTGGCCAATATTAACCACACTCTCGGGAGTGATGTGGTCTAAATGCAAGTCAACTAGGGCACAGAGAAAGTGAGGGAGTGAAAAAGATAAATTAATTGAACGAAAAAGCAGTTACATTTTCCCACACACATTTAGATTGTTTCAAACCCTTGTTTCTTTACTAATCACCATGTTCCCTTTCCATGGATCTGATTAGGGAACACACACACTGATAGACGGCTGCATTCAGCTGAAGAGTTGTTCAGGGACTCTATAGGTTTCGATGTTAATGACTGAACCCTGAGGTGAAAACAAGTTTATGTATCTGTGTGGGCACCTTCGTGAACAGCCTACCCACCCCAACAACCTCGTCTCATGTCAACCAAGATGTGCTGTGCAATACGGACGTAGATGATCTCCTTTCCCTCAGTCAGTCAGTGGGGTGGGGCATGACAGGACAGACTGCATATTTCCAAGGTCAGGTTAGGATACACCTTTATACCAGGGGTGTCGTTAGACACCTGCCCCAGTATAAATCTGCTGTGCCCCAGTAAAGTCTAAAAGTTTTTTGAGTTTTAACAATTTACCTTATTATTCAGTGCATTAATTTAGATTGATAATCCCAGAAAAAATAAACGCGGTATCCAAATTAACGCTTGTAAAAGTGTTTAACCGAAAACACAAACATGCACGCAGAATTCCACATCAGGAAGCTCAAAAAAACAGTATTTGCACTCAAATTAATGCAAAACAAAAATGCACGCTCGCATTAACTATTGATGTCCCTGCCAAAGCTGATATTTGCGTCCCTGAACTGTGTATAGTGGGTTAAGCAAGGGGAGTTTCTATAGCCTAGTAGTGCATTGTGCGCTGCAAGCTTGAAACAAAAAAAAGGAATATGAATAGGGGCCTGTGCCCCAGTAGAGTTCTATGTCTATCGATGCCTCTGCTTTATACCCTAGCTCTCCCTACCCTCTAGCTCTTTGGATAATACGAATGTCAACACGAATTGTGAAGGACTTGTTGGACTGGTTTGTCTTCTGGACTGTGTGTGAGTGGTGTTTGGGTAGTTTGGCACAAAGTTGTCAGTGACCAGGTGAACTTGCATGGCCTAATTTCCTGTAGGTTATTGGGTATCACAGGTGATGGTAATTGGTGGGATGTTATTTATAACGTGTGTACCCTCCACTCCTGCTGCCCGGAGAAGTTGTGTCAGGTACTGTGACGTCACATTCAGCGCAGAGGCCAGCCCCCCAGCTACAGTCCACATCACCTGAGACAGACTCTAGAGAAGGAGGGAGGCAGGGAGACAAATTAATGAGTTGTAATGGGTACTGGGGCAGAAGTAGAACAATTGTCAACAATGGTATCCATCACAATCTCATGAACCGATAAATCAGAGCTGCCAACTCTCACGGTTTCGCCGTGTGACACACGCATTTCAACCATTTCTCACTCTCTCACGCCACACCTTGTATATCACACGCTGAAAAGGCAACGCCAAACAAGTAGCCAATCTAACGTTGTAAACAGTAACGGACGACGACGCGCAGATAGGCCTACCTGATGCATTTATACACTGGCTAATAAATCAGCTGTTGGTAATTGTTTTAAGTTAAAACGACGCTTTCTTACCTTTTGTACAGCCTTTAGCGTCCGAGCACCGACAAGGTGCACTACATACCCGTGTGCTTCCTCGGACAGATAGGTGAGTGTTTCCCATAGACCGCCCGTCCGTTCGGAATACGTGGACGATTTCTCAAACGTACTCTGGCCAGAAGTAAACATGAATAGAAAACTAAAAAAAACGCAAAATACTTGTAGAAAGTTCACTTTTTTCGGTTGCACGTCACTGCAAGCCAAGCAACCCATTTTGAGAGAAGCGTTCGAAGTCTTGAGAGCGTAAATGTAAAAAAAAATAAAATAATCAACAACGGAAAAAGACCATCTAACAGTGACAATTAAAAAAGACTAAAAGGGTACTGCTATGTACGACCAAATATATAATTCACAGGGGTCTGAATCTGTATCCAAGCCAGACCAAAGTTTTCCTTTCCCTTTAGTGGAAAAGCAACGTCAGCGAACCCACTCGGCATAAGGCTGCCATCTACAGTCCGGAGGAGGAAAGTGAAAAATTGGCTGTTTTTTTAAAGCTTAAAGCTGGTGTCGGCAAGTTCTTGCGACGCTATCTATTTTAGCTTCTATTCAGTTTAACTTATTGCTGGTGAGCTATCAACTGTGGTAATTTTAGCGGTACAGTTATCAGTCAAGTGCAGGGGTAGAGTGCGTGCAGATAGGTAGGTAGACAGACAGGTAGTCTGTCTAATCATTAGTCTCTTAATTATAGTGTTTATTACAGTCCTGCAATTGTTGTGCTCTTGTAAAGGGGAATTATAGAAAACAGACAACGGACACGATGTAGCTTGGCCAAGTCCAATGTCGCAATGGACGAACGTAAGCTACACGCTGTCTATCCTACAGGCAGAACGAGGCATTAGCAATCAAACAGATACAAAACAGAAAACAAGTGAAAACCTTAGGAAATTAGAAAGATTGCAAAAATGCAATTTCAAATGCATCAAATGTTACAGGCAAACCACCTTCAGTTTCTTTTTGGAACACACATCATTTCCCTCCAACATATTTACATTTCGCTCCCATTTATTCTATAGCCAAAGGCCAAAGCAATGACCACCAAACTCAAATCCCAACATCAACCCCAACGTCTATCACCATTACACAATGGCCACAAATGTCGGATTGCTTTCATATTACCGTCAAACCTTTAGATGTAATTTGTTGCTATCAAGATGCAAAGTTTATTTCGGCAAAATGTTTATATGACAAAAAGTGCTTCTCAACAACATTACCTACACCATCTTTATGTATGTCAATACGTAGAATGTATACAAATACACAGAAAATACCAAGATATCCAACAACATCCTCTAGCATTATTTCAGTAGTTTATGCAAGCCAGCATACTTTTCTGATTCACAACTCTTACAGCATGTGCTGTCATATGACGAAACACCCGCTAAATGAAAACATGAGTACTTTGTAAGGGCAGCTGCAGTTCCTACTAAAAATACAAAGTTAAAGACAAGCAGCTAAAGTTGCCAGCAATGGTTAGTGCTCTGTGTGGGGTGCAGGCCTTCATCCCCCTTTTAAAAGAGAGCCTCTAACAGTAACAGACTGTGTGTGTCAGACTACATTTGGGGTTTGCCAGGCCCAGTATCCAGGAACAATGTGCTTGTGATAACTGCATGAAAGAATCCTTGTCTCTTTGCATGAATGAAGTCTGGACTCCCATCAAATATCCAGAATAAAGTGGGGAAAGAGGAAGGGCCTGTGAAGAAATAAATGAAATGTGGAATAGGTCAGCGGGTCAGGCGCTGAATGCTGCTGCGGTTCCCAGATTGTTCCACCCTGTTATGTTCGTACCCCCTCCCTCATTCTCTTCTTGGAATAGTGGAGACCTCCACTCCTCTCAAGATTCCAAAGCTCACGATTGGCCTTGGCGCTTGACTTCATACTAATTCAACCACTTTGGAATTCACTGAGGGGTGTGGATTAGTGCCAAATACAAACAGGAAAGGGGGAAAAATCAAGGTGAAAGGCCACATGTCCAAGCTTCACCACCGTGAAAAATAGAAGACATTTCTGGAACAGGTTTGATGTATTCTCCATTTATTTGAATGAAAAAATAAATGTACAAAAAATATGATGTGTATTGATCAGTTACAAAAAAAAAGCAAGGTGTTAATGTTTAATCACACGGTGTAATAACAAGTATTGCGTGATTGCCGATGTAGATGATAATGGTGCTCATATGGAATCTTGGCACAGAAGCAGTCTATAGGTCAATAACAATCAAAGTTCGAGGCTGAGGTGGAAGTTAGTCGCCATCATCTCCTTTAAGATGCCAGCCTTATAATGGGGAATGTTCCAAAGTCTTTACGTGTCACTAGCTGTGATTGGTTGATTGAAGTCAGGGAGCACAAAGTCTGTTGGAGTCGCGGGAACAGTTTGAGTGAGAGACTGGAGAAGAGAGAGAGAGAGAGAGGGAGAGGGAGAGGGAGAGAGAGGGGGGGAGAAGGGATGTGGAAGAGGATGGAACGAGAGCAACAGAAAGACAAGCATATTTAGATTCTCTTGGATGACTAGCCACACACATAAACATGATGATGCAAGTGATGTTACAGCGACAACTGTCTTTATCTCTTACGTCGTAATGCCGTCCGATGTTCCTTCTCTCCTTGAAGAGGTTGATGGAGAGGATACATGAGATGGTGGTCTGGATGATGGTGAAGAGAACAAGTGATGACTTTAGACTCCTGTTCAGTTCCTGGGAGAAATCAGGGAGTCAGATGGCTGAGCGGTTAGGGCATCGGGCTATTGGTCAGAAGGTTGCCGGTTCGATTCATTTTGGTGCATAATTATGTTGTGTCCATGGGCAATGCACTTCAACCTACTTGCCACGCATTGAACTACAGCCCAAACAGTACCTCGTTGCGTGCCTGGTCAACACAATCACGTTCAACTTCCTCTTTTGGGCATTTTATTATTTGGTTGATGCTGAGATCCACCGTGTAGATGACGAGGGCTAGGAGGGACAATAAGATGGCTGCACTGGTCATCAGCAGACACACCCCTACCTGGACACAGAGGAGGGAGGGGAGGTCAAAGGTTAAGATTGAGAAAGACTATAAAGAAGGTAGGGAAGTTTGTGTGCTGTACTTCGACTCACTATCTTCATATTAGTGTGTTTATCCATCCTTATGGCGACTGCCCCAGCTGCTATGAACTAGTGACATAAGAACAAGTGATCAGAGTGCATATGCATTGGAATTAAGAAGACATGGGAAGGATAATGACGTGAGAGAATGTGTGTGTATGTGTGTTACCGACAGACCGCTCCACCAGGGCACACCAAAGTTCACACACTCTGTGAACTCAGTGAAAAGGAGGGGAATAGAGTAGGATATCACAATCACTCCCATAATGACCTGGGAGACCTGAAACATGCACAAACACGCACTTTATTATATTCACTCACATTGCCCACCAAGCCATTGTATTTCAATGATGGAACTAAAGAATGCCCATCTCCGCGCGCATCTCACTCCTAATGCCTTCGGCTCCCCTTTCTGGATGCTTGCTTTCAGCAGTTGCGTTCTGTCAAACAACTTATCCGCGTTGATATCAGTTGTCACGCTCACGGTCAGGTCCCTCGAGACCGTCACAGCCATTCGTACCGGCGTTCTGTTCATTATAGAAAGTTATTTACTGCGATGCACACCCGAATCAAGCTGACCGATGTTTCTACGTTTTAGGGTTAGACTGGGCCTTGTTTAGTGTTTGTATTTTCCGTAATTACAGTTAGGATATTGATAGAAAACTAATCTGAATTCTCAGAATTATCCTGGACAGTTTAAACAATATTGTTCTATTTATTCATTTTAACAGCTGTCATATATCAAACATTAAACTGTTATCACCAGGCAATGGCCTACGCAATATGCATTTGTTGTGCAGAATGATCTTACCTTTCTTCTCAAGAGTAAAAAACACACAAAAAAATCGTTTAAATGGTCCAAATGTCTTAAGGTTACAATTTGAAAAGCGAACTGTGATAGATTTCGCAACCCAGTCACGGCAGTATGTCCTTTTGTGGGTCTCCGCCTGCTTTTTTGCATCAATACAGTGTTAGTACAATAGGGATGTTTGGTTTTTGACACTGCTTAAGGGGGAGTCTAAAGGACTCGACAAGTGGCCCAGTATTGCCCGGTGGTTGACACAAAACGAACGTCCTTTTATTGCAGCGTGCCCTCCCTTCAAGAGACCCCACAACTTTTTGGGGAAGAAATGGCTAATCCACTGTAACCTTTCGTGATCCTTAGGAAGAGTACAACGCTTATTTCAGTCTTCGCAGTCACTTTCCTCTATAAGGAGATACAGTCAACAGTTAAAGGTAGGATACATCACAATACATCGCTGAACGATAATGGAAACTATAAGAAAGTTGTTACCGCGTTATCTTCCAAATACAAATGAAGAGTTTATGCTTTAAATTATTTTAAATCTTTCTTTGAATAAATAAACACGTCAGGAATGAGCAGTAATGGATTAAAACAACATTGTCAACAGGTTTTTGCTATTTGATTTATGGGGCATCATGCTGATCTTCAATCATTGTGACGCAGCGTCAGTTCAGTTTTAAATGTACTGGACTCCATCCATGTAAATGTACTGGAGATCAGATTATCATCCTCATCCTATAGGTCTGCTGTTCAACCATTTTTTTTTAATTATAAATAATTTTAGAAGGAACAGTAAGGAACTCATTTGGAGTAGGGGTCTTTCGTTAATACCCCCTCCCCCCATCAGCTCCACCCCGCTTCATTCTGTCCTCCCTCTCCCTCTAGTCATCCCTGTCTCCTCCTTTCTCCTCCCTCACATCCGTTTCTCATGTAGCAGCATTCCAATATTTCCTTGGGAATGTAGACACATGGTTTTCATTAAGAAACACTCTCTTTTCTCTGTCCCTTCTCTCTCTCTTTTCAACCATATACTCACTGCTTTTCTCTGTCAACAACAGCCACAACGTTTTTTCTTCTTCTTTTTTCTTCTGGAACCAGGGCACAGATCCTTCTCCTCTGTGTACCACTGCTCACCTCTAGTCTCATCTCTTCTCTGCCCCTTGCCACTCTCCTCTCTTCTCTAGGATCATGGCGTCGGGGCAACCAGTTGGCCCCAGGCTGAAACGTCTTTTCCTGCATTTCGATCCTGAGGCTGCTGGTGTAAGACACACGCACGCACACACACACACTTTATAGTGTTATAGACCTGGATTGTGGCTATATTAGCTGTATGCCTGTGTTATGTCTCACCTGAACGAACCAATCTGTACCAAACTCCATTATGTAGCACTGGTGACTACCAATCAGAGAGTAGACTCTAAGGTGCAGTTCTGTATGTGTCCACCAGGTGGTGACGATCCTGCTGGGGCTCTTCCAGGTGCTGCTGTCTGTGCCACTCTACCACATGCCCATCAGCCTGCCAAGACATTCTTTCGTGGTCCCACTCGTCATCGGTTTTGTGGTGAGCTCCTGAAATGTTAGATGCCATGTTAGGCCTGCCTCCTGATGATTACATCATTTCCTGTGGTCCATTAGGTCAGGGGTTCCCAATCATGGTCCTCAGGACCCCCTGTCCCGAGGACCCCCTGTCCTGAGGACCAGGATTGGGAACCCCTGCATTAGGTCTTTTCATTGGTTCACCTCAAATCAGATCTTACTTTTAGGGTAAAGTAGGACTATTATTCCTGCTCTCTTTCACATTATTTCCTTTGTGTCCTATCTGCCTGAGACTTTCCCTCTTTCCTTGTCTTCTCGTTCGCTTTAGGTTGTGGCGGCAGGAGCATTTGTTGTAACCAATGAGAAAAGCCCCAACAGACATTTGGTAAGATGTTCAACTGTGGTGGGAAATGTCATCACGAATCCCTGACCGAATCACAGGGGCGAATCTAGGTTCCCACTTTTGGGGGGGCTTAGCCCCTATATAAAACCTATTCTTTTTCCTGAGACCCAGCAAAACTAGGGGGGTCTGGGGGTCTTAGATTAAGAAAATATATATATATATTATTTTTTTTATGTTAATGATTTTTTTTGGGGGGGAGCAATGAAACTTTTTAGAAGTCTGCTAAATCTCCCTTTGTCATTTCTCCTCTCCTGGTCCCTCCCCACATTTCCCTTCTGCTTCATCTCATTGATATTGCTTGTAAAAAAAAAAAGGGTTATGATACATTTTTATTTGATCTACTCCTCTCCCCTTCACAGTTAAAAGGATGTGCCTACAGTAACATTGCTGGCCTCTTGGGGGCGGTGCTGGCATTCTGTGTCTATGTGGTCTCCATAGTCAGCCTGGAGCCTGAGCCTGAACGCTGTGCATCTTTTCACAACCAACCCTGGAATACAACTCAGTGTCCCTCAGACTTCCTTGAAGTAAGTCTCTTGTACATGTGTGTGTTTAAATAGTGTGTGTGTTTGTTTGAGAGACAGTAATAACTGCCAGACAGATGTGAATTTGTCCTTAAAGGCTGCTTTAGCCAACTAAACCAACACCTAATCAGAAAGCACTATATTTCAAATGAAGAGTGAGTTCAACGTTTTTTTTTATCACACCTGTGGCGGGAGGTCTTTGTATCATACTGTCATTGTGTCCTCCATCTCTCTTCCAGACATTCTTTACTGCAGTGAACGTGCTGCTGTTGCTTTACAACATCGGAGCTCTGGTCCTTCACTCTCTCTTCTGCGTCTCCAGTTACAAAGCACTTATGGGTAACTGACATACAGGCGCATATAATCCCATAGACACATCCAATGCACAAATGCAATCACTCACACACACCAAAAAGTGATGTTCTGACAAAAACTGATACCCGTCCCCAGTAATGATATTTAAACTGGTAAAAAGGACTGGATTGGTTATACAAAGGGCACAGAGCAGGTGAAATAATGCACTCATAATTGTGAAAGAGATGTGTCTAGTTTCCAAATATAGACATTTGACAATGATAGACACATCAAACACATACAAAACATCAGGAACAAACTTTAGTATTGCCTATAATCCTGTAAGTGTAATGTCTGATCACGATAAACTACACTTCTTTTGCCATATTTGTTTACAAAAAATGTTAAAGTTTCACAAAGACACATTTTTTCTCTTACCACGGACATAAAGTTACGTGTATTTGTATGTTCGTACTGTTTGATCCAGATACAAGCAGCTGGATACACTGGGCAATACAGCTTGTGCAGATGCCAGTTTCTTGGCAGAAAAGTCTATTTTAGCCACCACACTGGCTTTGCACACACGTACATTTACTTAATTACTAATTTTTATATCTTTGACTCTTCTCATAAAAAACATCCACAGTACAGCCTATTCTTTTTTGTAGTTTATATACGAATAATTACTTATATAATAAACTTTTTGAAATAATGAAAATGTGGTTTTGGATTTGTTTTAAATGTGTTAAAATGCTGTAAAACCTATCTTTGCAAAATTATATTGGCGTTTTTCTTTGAGCATGATGTTCTTTCCTCCACTTGATTTATTATAAATCGTTTTAAATTTTAGAGCCTTGTAAATTTTCTTCTCAAGCATTAGTGTTAGAAGGGTAGGAACGTAACCAATATTTGCCATTGACACAAATGTTCCAATGCTTAGTTTTCAGGTTCCTCCCTTCTGGTAGAGTTTTGTCACGTAGGGGTTTCCCTTGCAATCAGCTGAGCCATGGATCATACCATTATTCCAGGACATAGGTAAATCGCTTAGGTTGTCTTTTAGTTAATATAAGGATTTCTCCATCGGTTCATGAAATTAAAACAATTGCTGTTATATTATCGTTCATAAAACGACATAGGAAATTGTCGATATCCTCCGAAGTCATTGTGTTGACCATAAGCTTGACCACCCCCTCGAGGTGATAGAGTGAGTCATTCTCAAAATGGCAGAGATTCTGTCAGTATGAAGTGAAACTTTCCTATTTTTAGCGCTTGAAAGCTCTTTAATTTCACTCGGTTTTGATGAATATTGTCGAGGACAGATCGATATAAATAGCTGTTAATAATAACAGCATCTGTCTTCGGTCCACACGACCGACTAATTTCGTTGGATAAGGATTTTAATCGCGAAAGGCTGGCTTCCCTCCGAAGTTGACGCTAGCCAGTGCCTGTCATCATTGCCAAACCGATTGTTGTTGTCATTTGCACACGGGACCGTGTGACTAGACCACTGGCTACTCGCTTAGTTAGTTTACTAAACTAGCTTCCTTGGATAGTGATAGCCATCCGATTTTTTTCTTTTAGGGATTGCCTTTCATCTTATCTAGTTCAGGTCAGGGCTTCCGTCCCTATTTCGTCGTCACCTGTCACCAGTCGCTGGTTGATGCCAGTCAATGTGTGCACTGTCACAACCTATTTGATTTGCTAGCACCACGTAAGTACCTTATTAGAGTTTATATATAGTAAAATATCCTCATTCATTTTCTAATCTAATTTGTTTTGGCGTACAATGTGTTCCTGGAACATGTTTAGCATTGTCGTCAAACCTGCTAGCTTTGCAATAGGATCCTCGTTAACAAGACAGACAGCTTCGTGGGGGAACTTACTAGCTAGTAATCATAATTACTTGTTAAATTAGTGTCTTGTCTTGCATGAGAAGTTACATAAAATCAAGGAATTTATAAACAGGGTGGAAACTAGAATTTGTGTACACATTAGTGATTCATTATGTATTTTTATTTTCTGTTTGGTGCCTCAATCTGTTTGGTTAGTGTCAAATCGCATCTTGACATCCAGTGATTTCCCCTTTTTATGTGACTGACAGCTGACCTGGCAAATCAATGGACAAGCTTCAGGACCTCAGCCAATCCGAGCTCGAGGAGCTGCTGGACAACGCAGATCGGGTGGAGTCTATGGCATTGGAATCAGATGAGGTAACAGACACACCTCCACCACTGTTCCCCTCAGTCAGTATTGAGTAGGGTTACAATAGGAGCCTATCTTGCTAAAATGACTCATCTGTGATGATTCTCTGTCTCTTTCTCTCCCTCCTCTCTCCTGTTCCTTCTCCCTTCTGCGCCCTCTCTCTGTGTCTCTCTGTCTCTCTCCCTCCCTCCCTCCCCAGATCCAGAACATACAGCTGGAGAGAGAGATGGCACTAGCCTCAAACCGCAGCCTGGCTGAGCAGAACCTGGACGTGAAGCCTGCTCTGGAGAAGCAGAGGGAGAGGCTGGTGGAGAGGTACTCCCAACTGGAGAGCGTCAGAGACACCTACAGACAGCACTGCAGCCTCAGAGGTGAGGAGAGAGGGAGAGGGCAAGGGATGTATGGAGAGTCAATCACAGATGTGTGTGGAGGGGCGGAAGGGATGGAGGAGTGGATGGCAGGGTGGGAGGGGGAGGGGGAGGGAGCATGGGATGGAGAAGAGATGGGTGTGGGATGGATGGAGAGATGTACGAAGGTGAGATGACAGGCAGATTGAAGCATGAAAGGGGATAGAGAGGGACTGTGTGTGTGGGGGGGGGGGGAGATGTCCTACTTATTTCATTTACAGTTGGTCTTTCAACTGTAGCACACACGTACACAGACACACAGACAGTACCGTCCGGACTGCCAGGGTCGCCTTGGAGACGGCTGTGTCAGCTCCAGTTCCACCACCATAAGCGCTTTAACAGGAAACAAGCCGTACCGTGTGTGAACGCGCCCGCGTGTGTGTGGTAGGCGTGTATGTGCTGCATGTGTTTTTCCAGCACTAAATCTCGACAGTCCCTGGCACTACACGGCTTTGTGTGGGAGGTGAAATCATTTGTTCCCTCTCTTTAGCTAGCTAACTCTCTCTCTCTTTTTTTTCTTCTTGTTCTTACTCTCCCTCTCGTTCTCCCTCCTTCGTGTATTCTTTCTTTCCCATCTCGGTTTCTGTTCATCTCCCTTTTCTTCCTCTCACACACGACTTTGTCCTCTTTAATCTGTCATGTCTCTTTCTACCGCCTCCGCGTCACTACGGTTACCATCTCCTCTCGTCTTCCCTCATCCCTCCTCTTACTTCTCCCCTTCCCATCCTGTCACCCTCTTCTGCCGACAAACCCTAACCTCCTCTGTCTCTCCATCTCTCCAGACGGGATTGTGGGCCAAGTGTCTCCTGAGGGGCTGTTCACCAGACTGCAGACAGAGGGCGCCAACACAGAGGCAGAGTCTGAGGTGCCAAGCACACGCCACACATCTCTCTCTAGCTCATCTGTCTCTGTATCTCATCTCTCTCTCTCTTTATCTCATCTTTCTCTCCACCTCATTTGTCTCTCTCGCTTTCTCTTTCTCTCCTTTGCCCTTCCTTTATCCATCTGCCAGTCTTTAGGTTGTTGTGTTGGTTTTGGGTGTCATAGTGTCATACTTACCTGTATTTGTAAAGCATGACCAATATGGAAGTATATTGATTGCATACATACATTGATTCTTGTAATGCGTTTATCCAAAGAGACGTACAAAAATGTATAGAGCAAGTGCACTCCTCCGTATCTCATTTTCTCTTCCTCCACCTGTCTTCCTGTCTTCCTCCCCCTGTACTAGGCTCTGGCAGACGGGTTCCTGGATGGCGCTCTTCCTCTCGACACGTTCCTCGAGCGTTTCCTCGCCCTCCGCTCCCTCGCTCACAAGAGACGAGTGCGGATCGAGAAGCTGCAGGACATGCTCCGACAGAGGAGTGAAGACGCCGCCTCCGACGCCGCCCAGGGCGCCATGACATCATCGCAAGCATCAGCCAATCAGGACCCCTCAACACCATCGCCGTGGAATAACCAAACGCATCATCAGCCAGCACCGGCCCCAGGTTCCCAGCCGGCCAATCACAGCAGCTTCCAGAATGCCACGCCAAATGCCGGTGCAGGCGCCGCCCTCCCTTACACCCCGTACCCCGTCTCCCCTCCAAACCCAGCCCCCTCCGCGGCCTCCGGAGGCCCAGGCCAAGGCCCGGCCAATCCCCCTGCTCAATTCCCTCCTTACCCCAGCCCCGGCTCACCCTTCACCCCTGCGGCCGGCTACGCTGCGCGGCCTGGCTTTGGGCCCCCCGCCTGCCCCTACCCCACCCAGCCCACCTTTCCCGGCCCCCCCGGCCCAGCGTTCAGGCAGTACGGCCCCCCCAACGCCGGCCCCTACCCTTCAGCCTACCCCTACGGAGGGGGGTACAGCTACCCCACTGGTCCCAGCCTGCCCAGCACTCAGTCCCCCACTGGGAGGCCAATGTACGGGCCCGGATACGGAGTACCCCAGCCCTACTCCTGAATCTCCTCTCCTCATCTCCTCCTTCCTTCCTTCCTTCCTTCTCATCCTCCTCTCACTCTCTGTCATCACAAAGGCACAAGCTGTTTGTTCTGTATCTCCACGGCTCTTTTTCTTATGGCTTTATCTTTTATTTGAACACTTGACTCACTTCTCACACACTCCATCTCCTTTCGATCTCTCTCGCCCTCCTCTCTCCCTCCTCTCCATTGCTCTGCCGCAGTCTCAGGTCCTGTTGTTGCTTCTGGGTGTTGTTCTGGGTGCTGCCTATTGCCCCCGTGTGTGTGTGTTTCTCTGTGTGTGTGTGTGTGTTTCTCTGTGTGTGTGTGTGTGCGTGTGTATGTTTCTGTGTGTTTGTGTTCATGAAGCTCTAAAGCAATCTGTCGGACCTTATTTAACACATAAGTCACGCGACACAACCCCTATGTCGTGCGTGTGTGTCTTCCACAGACACAAGAAGTGGTAAGAGTGGATGTGTAACAAATTTCCACTTGCACATCCTTGTCTTCAACACACATGCACTCCATGGCCGCTAGATGGCCCGGACACATGACAAAGCACACGTTATTTGTGTCGTCGGTGCATCACAGCAGTCTCCCGCCCTTGTAAGGCAAAGTATCATTACAATGCAGAGATGTTGGCTCCTTCATAATTCAGTCGTTCGCCCTGTGTTGTGTTTCCGTGTTCAGAAGCCCTGGCGCACTCCGCATTAAGGTCTCTGCGCATGTCATCCGTCAGCAGACTGGAAGGCCTGCTCTCCTTTCTGTTGCTTTTATTGCCGCCCCCCCCGTTTCTTCTTCTTCTACTTCTGCATGTTGTCCTCCCTTGTTCACCCCTGTCCTCAGTCATGTATGTGTGGTGTCAAGTTTCCTGGCGGTGGTGAAGGAAGTTGTCCCTTCAGGCGGGGGGGGTGACGGACTCCTGTGTGTGTGGTGTGTGTGCGTTTGGTGTGGTGTGTGTGTGTGTGTGTTGACGTCTGCTCACTGTACTCCTCCATCACCCCGCATTCCTTTCTCTCACACACTCTCTCTTCTCGCCTCATTCCTTTCTCCTTCGTTTTTGACCTCACCCCCCCCCTCGTTCACTCCCTCCCCACCCTCTCCCTCCCTCCCCCACAATCTGCTTGTTGAAATGAACTGATGCTTGACAATGATAACGAGAAAATAGTTTTATTTCTATAAGTTCATTATCATATATGAGAATATAAGTGATTTGTATAGAATGATAACAGAACAGAACCTGATACTACTACATGTGCTTGTAACAAGGGAAATGTTATCATGTTGACATATCTTCCTGCTCTAGTGAGCACAGGAGCCAAGTACTGTCTGGAATCACCTCAGTGATCTCTGATTTGTGACACGTGTTCGATTGTTCCTGCCTGGCACAATAAAATCATAAGGCTGTTACCAAAAAAACTCTAACCCTATCCACCTGACCCAGCCAGCCAGGCAGGCAGACCTGAGCAATTGCTGAAGAAAATCTTGAGAGGATTTCAAACATGACTTGTGCCCAGGTCTAGATGGGAATGGGTGGGGGGGGTCGCGTAAGGGGCTTGGAGGGGTCGGCATTGGGGCTGAAGGGTGCGATGTCCAAGCTACATAAGGCCTTGACCACATCTAACTCCCATTGTCTCTCCAGGGTCGGTGCACCTCATTGACATCATAGGCCATGCTCCTCTCTCTCTTTCTATGCAGACCCCTCCCAGGAGGGTGGGCGGTCTCACTGAGCATGTGTTACAAATGTAATGTAAACACACTGTTACTACTATGAGGGCCACTGCCCTCTGGAGACCATGGAGGCCTTATGGAGCTGCTATGTAGAGCCTTTGTTATCGGCTTGACTAGTCTGTCTGACTGGGGTAGGCTGGAAACGAGTGCAATCCCACTACAACAATCCCCAGCGCTGATCCTGGTATCCACTGACCTGTAGGATCACAGCACTGCTGGTTCTCACCACGCTAAGCTAATCAATCACCCATTAATCCATGGCCCACGATCAGTCACTCAAATCTAGTCATCATGTGTTGGTGGCCCCCCTTTATATTAAACTTTGTCGACACTAAGTGCACTAAGTGGTACCGAACCTGCTACACCGCCAAGGAACACGCCACCAATCGGAGAGCTTGTTTTAACCACGAGACGGAACTCTCTGGCCAATCAGTGCCCTTAATTGATTGATCATTAGCTACTTGTTAGCTGTTGGTAAACTATCAGGTAATTTGACATTGAGCCAGCAGTGCTGATGGTCCAGGGGGTGGGGTAGGGTGGGGTAGGGGTGGACAGGTTGGGAGGGGGGGCTACCATATCCGTAGTAACCAGAGGGAAATCCTTACCTGTGTTGGAGAAGCACAAGGGAGTCGTTTTAGTATAATATGGAAGGAAACACAACAGTTGTGTTGTTCTGGAGGTGGAAACGCCCATGGGGATGAAGATATTGCTGACTGTAGCTTGTTCAACTGTTTACTTTGATTTTCTTTTATGGTTTTTGGGTGTGAATATTAAACACTGAAGTTGATTTAAGAATTGCTGTGTCCTGACTAGTGATGTAGACGTTTGTTTCTCTCTCTTTCCCTCCCTCTCTTTCTCTCCCTCTCTTTCTCTTTCTCTCCCTCTTTCTCTCCCTCTCTTTCTCTCCCTCTCTTCTCTCTCTTTCTCTCCCTCTCTTCTCTCTCTTTCTCTCCCTCTCTTTCTCTCCCTCTCTTCTCTCTCTTTCTCTCTCTCTCTTTCTCTCCCTCCCGTTCTCTCTTTCTCTCCCTCCCTTTCTCTCTCTTTCTCTCCCTCTCTTCTCTCTCTCTCTTTCTCTCCCTCCCTTTCTCTCTCTTTCTCTCCCTCCCTTTCTCTCTCTTTCTCTCCCTCTCTTTCTCTCCCTCTCTTCTCTCTCTTTCTCTCTCTCTCTTTCTCTCCCTCCCTTTCTCTCTCTTTCTCTCCCTCCCTTTCTCTCTCTTTCTCTCCCTCTCTTTCTCTCCCTCTCTTTCTCTCCCTCTCTTTCTCTCTTTCTCTCCCTCTCTTTCTCTCCCTCTCTTTCTCTCCCTCTCTTTCCCTCCCTCTCTTTCTCTCCCTCTCTTTCTCTCCCTCTCTTTCTCTCTTTCTCTCCCTCCCTCCCTCTCTTCCTCGACAAATGTTTTTCCCCTGTTCCGAGCATACCAGTGGCTTCATCGGTGTAAGTGATCTTGGTGACTGTGAGGAGATTCTGCCTCTGTCACAACTCTCGAGCAGGAGGATTGTTGTTGTGTCTTCATCGTTGCCAGGACGGACGGAGAGAACTATGTAATGGAGAGTGAGAGAGATGCAGGGAGGAGGAGGAGAACGTTTACGGGGCTTTCTCCACGTTGTCGGCGCCGTAAAACGAGAGGCAATAGATGAGAGAAAACGAGAGCAAGGGAGGCAGAGGAGTGTTGGGGCGTGAATGAAGGGACAGTAAGAATGAGTAAGAGTCAAGCAAGCCAATGACTCGGGTCGTAGAACGTAGACCTCAGGCCTCTGGGGTTTGGAAAAAGACGCCTAGTTTTCCAGGCTTCACGTTAGATCACGGGGTTGAGGGGCCGGAGTGTCTGGAGGTTAAACGCTTCTGGGCGTCAACCATTCGGTCTTGAGTTTAGGTCATGACCCTCTGAGAGGACGTAGGAATAGTAGGTATGTGTACAAACAAAAAAACTTTTACACATTGGTTAGATCTACCTTTTTCTCTCTTCTCTCCACCCACTTATTTTTTCTCTCTTCTTTCTCTTTTTTGCTTTGAAGTGAGGAAGTTTGCACGTTTGCAAAAATAGAGCAACAGGGCAAAGATGGAGTGATGCGCTGTAAGGAAAGAGAAGAAAGAGAAGGGGGGGGGCGGGGTGGAGAGAGAAAGGAGACAGACAGCCAGACTTGAACACCTCTTCACAGTTTCCTCCTCCTTCAGTCTCCCTTTCTCGTCCGTGGTGTGTGTTTGCCTCGTAGATCTCTCCTGGTCCTCCTCAGAAGTGTATCTCTCTCTTCAGAATGGATGTGAGACTGCTGGTGACTTTCCTGGTTCTCTGTCTGACATGCACTGGTAAGACAGTAATCACTCTTCACCTTGTTTCTGAGCGAAGCCATGGGGCTGGTTCATAACCCAGGCCCACCGCCCAGAGGCCTTTCCTATTAAAGGATGTGCTTTGACTGGTTTCCTAGTGAGGGTTGATGCATCTAGACTAAGGTTAATCTTTGTTACTGTATAACTCGACACTTTAACACCTCATTCACAGGTCACAATGTCTTGATTACTGTGGCCCATCCATTGTTGTTTATTTTATAGGTTATTCATTTGTAACTTTTTGTAAAATATTTTTACATACATAGTTTTGTGGTAATTGAACCAATAATGATCAATAAATTAAGAAACTTTCATTTATGTTATTGATTGTGACAAATGTTGTTTTCTGATTCACAAGATTCAGACACAACTTTTCTTTCATCGGTGTCCTAAGTTAAATGTAAGAATGTTGACATAATCACCATTCTGACTGAAATAATGTGTTTTACACTGACTGTAGGAACATAGTGTTTAGTATTAGAATTTTTTCACACTGTTTAAAAAGTAAAAAACATGTTAACTATAATTCAAGTAGAATCCGAAAGCGCTAAATCTTAACTGTTGATAGCAAACTCCCTTGTCCTCTGTCAGTCTCTCTTGTCCCCCCTCCTCCTCTTCCCCCCCCCTCCCCCCTCCCCCTCCTCCCCCCCTCCTCCTCTTCCCCCCCTCACCCTTCCTCCTCTTCTTGTCTGGGGCCGGTGTGGGTTACTGTAATTTGTTAGATTAATAGTCAGATTAGAGGAGGGGTTTTAGTCTAATCCTGGTCCTATCCTGACCCTCGCCATGGATGTGTGAGTAGTCACATGACACTGGCCAAAGCTTGGACATGCTCGCTGGCTGGCTGGCTGGTTAACTGGCTGGCTGGCTGTTTATCAAGACCCAGGTGTCCATGACTGCATGCTATCTAGTTGTTGGGATTCTGACTGACAAATGACCTAATTATGATTACGTTTAAGGTGATGATGTATTTAGTGAATCGTGTTAATTCTCTCTCTATCTCCCCCGGCAGGTCAAAACACAACCACGTCCCCTTCCACCCGTTTTATCCTTTCCACATATCCCCCCTCAAACTGCACCAATTATTCCTGTAACCCGACTCCTCGCCCCCTCAGACCCCTGGCGACACCCCCCACACTGGCTATCCTGCAGGTCACATGGTCGAAACCGTGTGAGGGCCGGGTATACCTGTCTGTGCTCCAGTCGGACTCCCTGCCTCTCTGCCAGAGCAGCCTGGGTCTGGTGTTGCAGAACTGGACAGGGCTGTGTCAGAGACCTGGCTGCCTGGGGGCTCCTGAGTGGAGCTCCACA
>NC_140382.1:15845000-15855000 GCF_054491055.1 Hypomesus nipponensis | reverse complement strand
CAGACCCCTTCAACCTGTTGAGAGACTGGGGAGGCACCTGTTGTCGTAGGTGTAGTCGAAGCGAGCGTTGACCATGCCGTCCTCGCTGAAGCGGAAGATCTGCCGGTCCACCAGCGGGCCGATCTGTCGGTAGCGGATGGAGCAGATGAAGCCCTCGCTCTGCAGGTTGACCGTCTTCAGGACGCCCGCCGTCTCGTCGTAGGTGAAGCTGACGCGGGTGGAGTCGTACAGGATCTCAGCCAGCTTGTTCTGACGCCGGTATTTGTAGAGGATCCTGCGGCCGGTGCCCAGGTGAGCCACGCGGAGAAGCTGCCCGTCCTCGCTGCACATTAGATTACATTACAATTACATTAGATTACATTACAATTACATTAGATGGCATTCAATTACTTCAGATGATATTACGTTAGACTTCACTCTGTAAACGCAAAGTGGCAGGGATCTGTTTAGCATAATGTGCAATGATCTGTCTTTGGAAAAAGGAGCCGCAAGCAGTGGTGTTTGCGGTAGTGCATCCTTTCAGTGCTGTCATAATAATAATAATACATTTTCTTTAAGGCGCCTTTCACGGCACTCACGGACACCGTTCAGGGGTTCACAAGACATTACAAGCAGCAAAATAAAGAATATAGCAACATTAAGAACAACACAGGAAGGCAGAGTAAGTGACTGCGCCAGTGTGTGACAGAGCGTACCTGTAGTCAACGGTGACGGAGGCGTTGCTCTCTGGCGGGTGGTAGATGTTCCGGTAGTACCCCACAGAGCGGATGGTGTGCATGGTGTGGCGCGCCACGCTGGGCATGGTGACAGCAGAGAGACGGTCCTGCAGGTCGTAGTCAAAGATGTACTGCCTCTGACTGTGGAGGAGCAGCACCATGGACTGGATACCAGGAGAGAGGGAAGGAGGGAGGGAGGGAGGGAGGGGGGAAAAGAGAGAGAGACAGAGAGAGAGAGAGACAGAGAGAGAGAGAGAGAGACAGAGAGAGAGAGAGAGAGAAGGAGTGAAAGGTGAGGGTCATAGTAGATGGGGTGGGGAGGTAAGGAAGTGTTAAAGAAAGGACAGCGATTGGAGATGATGGGGAAGGAGGGGGGGAGGGGACAAAAGACAGAGTGGGGAGAAGAGAAAGCAAGGGAGAGAGAGAACACAGGAAAAATTAATCTCTGTAATGAGTGTTAGAGAATGCCAAACGGGGAGCGGAGTGGGCAGGGTGCAGGTATTAACATCCAATCTCCTTTTTTAATTGAGTTATCCTTGACCCTTTTGAATTCCTCTTTCACACACAAACAGCCTTTTGCTGTATTAATGCTTAAGTGCTTTGCAATTAGCGTCTGCTAGCCTTTCATGGCTAGCCACAGCCTCTACCTCGGCTCCAATCCCAGCCTCTTCTGTACATCAGCCTCTACCTCAGCCTCAGCCTGGAGCCCCAGCCTCAAACCCTACTTATCTAATCAGCCAGGCTTCAGTGGATGTGGCAATCACTTAGACACACAGTAGGACACACAAACGCACACATTAGCACCCGAGAAAGGCTAGGGGGAGGAAGAGAGGGAGGAGGAGTAGGGCGGGATAGGGGGGAGGGAGGAGGACAGCCAAACACACCTGAGAAAATGGAAAAGAGGAAGAGGTGTGTGTGTGTGTGCGCGTGCACATGCATGTGTGTTATTGTGTGTTGATGTTTGAGCGACAACATCAGCGCCTGACATGAGCGGGAGAATTCTGGTGAACACTGAATATTTCAACAGGAAAGAGAAGGGAGAGGAGAAGGGGAGGGTGTAAGATGGGGAGAGACAAAGAGCGAGAAGGAATGTGTTCTATTCGTGTACTAGACAAAGTCTCACATAGATACCCCAGGCATGTCACTACACTTCCATCCTTCCCTCTAGTTTAAAACACCTCCACTCAGCATCTCAGGGGACACAGTTTACCAGACTTTTGCAGGAGATGTCTAAGAGAGAGAGTGTGTGTGTGTGCGTGTGTGTGATGCCTCGGCAAGGCTTCCTAGGATGTGAACTTGAGGATGTGGGCATTTCATTGTTGCATTCCCCTCCCTCCACAGCTCTCCCTCCCCACCTAGTTCTGGTCACTCTAAATACACTGGCCTGAAATCCATGCAAATGTTACACAAAGTTTCTGCTCTAACAGAAAACTAATATTCCCAACTGGGGAAAGACAGCACAAACAGATCTGCTCTCATGTTTAGCTCCTTTACTCTGTGTGTTTGTACTGTGTGTGTTTGTACTGTGTGTGTGTGTGTGTGTGTGTGTGTCAGACAATAGAAGGAGATCAGTAATGAGAACCTCTTTGTAGAGGGACAGGGGGGATTCTAGTCAGCATGCAGTGATCTCAGTGATGTCTTTTTTTTCTCTTCTCTTCTCTTCTCTTCTCTTCTCTTCTCTTCTCTTCTCTTCTCTTCTCTTCTCTTCTCTTCTCTTCTCGTCTCTCTCCCTCCCTCCCTCCCTCTCTCTCTCTCTCTCTCTCTCTCTCTCTCTCTCTCTCTCTCTCTCTCTCTCTCTCCCTCTCTCTCTCTCTCTCTCTCTCTCTCTCTCTCTCTCTCCGTCTCCTCATTCTTCTCTCTGACCTTCTTTTATCCACTGTTTTATTATTAAGTCCTTCTCTCTCTGTTTCTGTCTGTTGTAGAATTGTTCTTTGTTTCACCTTCTGTTCTTGCTCTCCTCTCCTCTGTGGCCACTGAGCCAGGATTCAATCTCCCAGAGTGGCTTTAGTCTCCCCCTCAATAACCCTGCTACAGCCTTAAACCTGCTCCCCCAGGACACACACACACACACACACACTCTTTCTCTGTAGTAACATCTACAAACAATGTCAGTGTTATCCTCTTTCTTCCTCCCTCCCTCCTGAAGGGAATAGGGCTCTCTTTAATGCGGTCTGTGTGTCGCCTTGTAGATCTCCAAATAACACTCTGACACTTACAGCTTTCAGGGGGACCAGTGTGTGTGTGTGTGTGTGTGTGTGTGTGTGTCTGTGTGTTACAGACAAGGGGAGATCGAAGACAGAGAGAAAAAGAAAGTGTGTGGATGTGTTGGTGTTGTCTCAGTAGATGACCTTGCTGTGTGTTTCTGTTGACAGTGGGAGAGGGAAAACTCAGAGACTGGTCTGTCACACACACACACACCCGCACGCACACACCCGCACACACACACACACCCGCACGCACACACACACCCGCACACACACACCCGCACACACACACACCCGCACACACACACATACACACCCGCACACACACACCCGCACGCCTTTGTGCACATCTGTATATGCTTGCCTGCATCTGCAAGGCATTAGTGTGTCAATTACTACAGTAGAGTTATTTTCAGCTGCTGTGTGTGAACCTGCCCTTGTGCTCATCCTGGTGTGTGTGTGTGCCTGCCTGCCTGCTTGTGTGTGTGGATACTTGTGTGTGTATGTAGTGTACTGTTCAACAGTCCCTGGGACCCTAGATGTTTTACATGAATATTGTTAAAAAAATTGTAGTTTTTTTGTCTTCTGTATTTGTGCGGAAGAATACAAGTATTTTCCTAAAACATTTTCTAAATGCTGGTTCTTAAAAATGATTCCGGTGTGTGTATGTGTGTGTGTATCCATCTCCTCACCTTATCCAAGTAAGTGTAGCTCCAGGTCTTTCCATCAGCAAACACTCGAGACAGGATGCGTCCCTGGCTGTCGTACTCCACTCTCTCTGTGGTGGGACCTCTCTGGAGCCCTGTCACCTGGCCCGAACTGGAGCACGTCCAGTCAGAGAGACAAGCGTGTGTGAGCGAGAGAAAGAGAGAGAGACAAGTCGTTCTAGAATGTGTTGAGTTGAACCAACGTCTTCAGGCTTGTGGCACCACCTGACCCTGTGCTGGGACCCCTGACCTACCTGGAGTATGTGAGGTTGACTGACAGCAGTTTGCTGCTAGGGACCCAGAGGGTGGGGTGACCTTGCGTGTCGTAGATGATCTTCAGCAGGAACTTCCTGTGATCATCGTAGATCTTCTCCGTGCGGAGCGACCGGTCATAGTCCACCGATAACAGGTTTCGGCCGTTCACCTGGGAAACAAACCGACAGACGATAAATCAAAAGTGAAAACACCTGGACAGAAGTCCTCGCCGTGAAGAACGACCACGTCCTCCCGCCGCTCCTCCTCTCCTACCCGCAGCTTGCGTCCGAACACGATGACCTTCCCGCGCGTCTGCTCCTTCCTGAAGCGCCACTCCACCAGGTTCTGGCCGTTCTCTCCCGGCAGCGTCATGTTGCGGCGCGCCACGGTGGGGTTGGCGGCGCCCGCCAGGATGTGAGGCTCCGTCTGGTAGTGGGTGTCCATGCCGTTAGCGTAGATGACCCTCAGCGAGCTGTCGTAGCCCACCTGGTAGCTGTTACGCAGCTGGTCTGGAGCGAGGACGACAGATGGAAGGAGACGGGGAGGCAGAGGTGGGAGGAGGAGGGAGACATCAGAGGAGGTGGGAGGAGGAGGAGGAGTTGGGAGGAGGAGGAGGGAGACATCAGACGAGGTGGGAGGAGGAGGAGGGAGACATCAGACGAGGTGGGAGGAGGAGGAGGGAGACATCAGACGAGGTGGGAGGAGGAGGAGGGAGACATCAGACGAGGTGGGAGGAGGAGGAGGGAGACATCAGACGAGGTGGGAGGAGGAGGAGGGAGACATCAGACGAGGTGGGAGGAGGAGGAGGGAGATATCAGAGGAGGTGGGAGGAGGAGGAGGGAGACATCAGACGAGGTGGGAGGAGGAGGAGGGAGACATCAGACGAGGTGGGAGGAGGAGGGAGATATCAGAGGAGGTGGGAGGAAGGGGGGGAGATGAGAGGAGGGGGAGGGAAGGAGCAAAGGGGGAGGAGGAGGTGAGGGAGATGGAGGGAGAGATTAGAGGAGGTGGGGGGAGGAGGGGAGATTGGAGGAAAAGGAAGGGATGGAGGGAGAGATGGAGGAGGTGAAGAAATGTGAAGACAGTCAGACAGAAAGGATATGGGCAAGGTAGGGTTGAGAGGGAGAGATGGTTGCAGCAAGCAGGGTAGAAGAGGGATGTAAAATAGTGAGGGAGAGGAATATGTCAGTTTCTCACTGGCTAACATGTGAAGGATTGTTCTGTAGGAGTGAGTGTTGATGGGAGCGTGGCTTCAGGGAAAAAGTGTTCTGTTCTACACCCACCTCTAACACTCGCCTCGTGTCTGACTTGTTTCTCTCTCTCCCTGTCGGCCCATTTGTCTGTAGCTCTTACCATCCTCACGTCTCTCTCCCCTTCTCTCTTTCCTCTTCCTCTCTATGCCCCTCTCCCTCTCTCCTTCCTTCCTTCAGTCCCTCCCTCCCACCCTCCCACCCTCCCCCTTCTCTCTCGTAGATCTCAGTACTTAAGAGTTGTAATATTTAAGAGTATTGATTCCTCAGCCCTTCACCCCAGTGAGATGCTCATTATAAACAAGCTGATCACATCAGTGACAAGCAGCAAGAGTCATTAACGCTGACTTAATGTGTGTGTGTGGTTAATCAAGGCTTCATATCGATGGAATCATCACGAGGTATGGGCGCACATTCCACACTCTCTCTCTCTCTCTCTCTGTCTCTCTCTCTCTCTCTCACCCTGGACAAGCGTGTAGAAGGAGTCGATGGAGGAGAGGTTGGTGGTGATGCTGACGTCCTCATCTCGCCCAGACGTTTCTATGTCAACCGTGATGGCACCCGCCATGTCGCCATGGAGATTGGTCACCACGCCCGTGGGGAAGGTCACGTTAGTCAGACGACCCTCGCTGTCATAACTGGGGTGGGGGGGCACAGGGGGGGCAGGAAGTGATAGAGAAATGCAGGGACAATGAGGAGTGTAGACATTAGAATGAGAGAGGGAGAGAGTTGAAGCAAGGGAGAAAGAGGCAGAAAAAGAAGGGGGGGGGGATTTAGAGACAGGAAATGAAAAGGGAGAGGGAAGCAGAAAAAGGAATTGTGAAGATAAAGAGACAAAGAGTGTGTTAGAGAGATGTCAAGAGGTCCTGGTGAGAAGAACCAGTTTTCTATCTACAACCAGGACATATTAGCATATTCTATTGATACCTCCCACTCCTTCAACAGCAGGGAAGTGTGTGTGTGTGTGTGTGTGTGTGTGTGAGGTATCCTTTCACCATTTGTCTGCTTTTTAAACTGCTTCTCACTAAGACAGACATGAAATTGAAGGTTTTATATTGGTAATTTCAAGGTCAGATCAACAGTAGGTTGAATATTTCAGCGTTAGCCAAACAGATGCACTTAAACACACCAAGCAATTACCTTACAGGCACACTTACCAACACCCTCCCCACACACACACCAACCAAACACACACATCACATCACACACACCATCAGTCAACCGATACTCACTCATAGAAGGTGGTCCATCCAATCTGGATACTCTTAGTGGCGAGCAGTCCGCTGTTGCCATGGTAGGTAAACAGCACCAGCTCCTGCCCCTGTGTTGTCATGGTCTTCAGACCCCCGTTGGTTCCGATGGTCAGCCAGATCACCTGGTTGTCAGGGGCGACCACCCTCACAGGCATGCGGTTGGGGTCGCGGCGAATCCTCAGGGTGTTGCCGCTGCTGTCTGTTACCGCGGTAACGTCCTCCTCGTTGCTGTAGCTGTAGCATCGATCAGTCGATCAAAGTTAAAACAGCACTCACACTTCGAGTTTAGAAAGTCATGCCATGTACCTCAATAAATATTAAAAAATACATCACACTAAATATTTCTACGACTTCCATAAGATCTACCAATTTCTGAACATCTCTTTAACATTTCTGAAATGTGCTCGACAAATACATTTAATAAAGACATTACTGATAACAAAACATATTCAGTGTTGGATGCTAATTCTGATCAGTAATATTGGAGGCAGGTGAAGCAGGGAGGAGCAGGAAGCAGGAAGCAGGAAGCAGGAAGCAGCACCTGAAGTTGTACTTGTAGTCCCCGGTGACGAGGGACAGGGTGTACTGGTGCGTGCCGTTGGCATCGAACACATACAGCTCCTGGGAGGCGGGGGAGGCCACCTCCAGCCACCCGGGCCCTGAGCTGGGGGACAGCGAGGCGGGAGGGGGCTGGTTCTTCCGCACAGCACGGATGCGGATGTTCCCCAGGTCGGCCACGTAGAGGGTCCCGTCTGGAGAGACCACCAGCGAGGACGGGGAGTTGAGGCGGGCGTCTTTGGCGTAGCCGTCGCCCGTCTGGTAGCAGTCGCAGTTGGCGTCGTTCTTGCAGTCGCATTCGGAGAGGGCGCCGGCCAGGTGGGTGATCTCTCCGTCTGTGGACACCTGAGAGGACCGGGGGGGGGGACGGGGGGACGGATGAACAAGGAGAGACAAGACAGGACTGAAGTAGGTGAGGATGAAGGCTTGACCATCAACACAGCCCGGGGAGGAGAACTCCAGGAGAAAGCGGGAGAACCTCCGATGAGAACCCTGACCCCTGACCCCTGCCTACCTGTCGAATGCGGTGGATCTTCTTGTCGTCCGTCTCGGCGATGTAGAGCATGCCGCTGTAGGACAGGGCGATGGCGGTGGCGCCCTCCAGCATGGTCTGGCCTGCCCGCTTCCCCAGGGTGTACTCGATCCCCGGCACCTGGCAGTGCATGGGACGGCCGGCCACGATACGCACCTGGGGAGAGGGAACACACTCTGAGTCCAGGAACAACAACACTGATACCGTTCAACTAGGCACGGGGACATCTGTCTTTGATTCCAGATATTGTATTTATGTGCTGGAGTCATGTGGTAGGGTGGATGTGCTCGAGTGGTTGGTACTAGTGGATGTGCTGGTGACACAATATAATTGCTGGAATGTTGCTGGAGTGGTACTGGTGTTTGTGCTGGTGGTACAAGATATGTGCTGGGGAGCAGAGATGGGATGTACTTAAGGACTGTACTTAGGTAGATTTTTCTGGTATAAGTACTTGACTTCACTATTTATTTTTTCAGACAACTTTTTCCTTGCACTCACACTATCAGCGGGGTATTTCTATGTGCTGGAGTACCTGTCTGTTCTCAGTGATCTGCAGAACTACATTGTTGTCCAGGACGTAGATGGAGTTATCCATGGGATTGATGGCCAGGTCTGTTGGCCACTCCAGACGCACCTGTGGAGCAGCAGAACGCATCAGAGCACAGCTGAACACAGACGACAACACACAGTTCAGGAGGGGAGAAACAGGTGTTGGAGGTCTACAGACTGAGGAGAAACAGGTGTTGGAGGTCTACAGACTGAGGAGAAACAGGTGTTGGAGGTCTACAGACTGAGGAGAAACAGGTGTTGGAGGTCTACAGACTGAGGAGAAACAGGTGTTGGAGGTCTACAGACTGAGGAGAAACAGCTGTTGGAGGTCTACAGACTGAGGAGAAACAGGTGTTGGAGGTCTACAGACTGAGGAGAAACAGGGGTTGGAGGTCTACAGACTGAGGAGAAACAGGTGTTGGAGGTCTACAGACTGAGGAGAAACCGGTGTTGGAGGTCTACAGACTGAAGAGAAACAGAATGTGGAGGAGGATTACCCTGTCTGACCCCAGAGTTCAAGTATGGCAGAAGAAGTTGAAGAGGAGGATGGAGAAGAGGAAGAGGAGGTGGACTATTAAAAGGTAATGGCCATAAAAGCTCTCTCTTGTTCAACTCTGCCAGCAGAGCTTCAGCACCTCAATTATACATGCTGAAGTGGCACTCTGGGTAGCGGTGCCAAGTGTGTGTGTGTGTGTGTGCGAGAGAGGGAGAATTTGGGGAGTGATATTCCACTCACAGGAGTGGACCATTAACCTGAGGTCAAAGCCAGGGTCCTGAAGGTACAGAACACCCCACACACTTCATTTTAAACCAGGGAGAAGAGATGTGGGGGGAAAAAAGAGAAGATAAAAAATAAATCTAAATTCTTCCCTTCAACTTTCCGTCGACTAAAACTTTTAGCTTGAGTCACAGTCGGGTGAGGGAGCTCTCCTCAACAGAGAGAGAGAGAGACCAGCGAGGAGCAGTTGAAGTGTGTTTGCGTGGCAGCAAGCGATGCGAGAAACAGAGGGACAGCATTGACCTTGGGGAGAGCGAGCATGCCATCCTTGTCCCACTGAGGAGGAAACAGTGTAGAGAGACAACACAGGGGTGTGTCTCCTCTGGCTGGGAGTGTTCATTATCCCTGTGACACGGCTGGCTCTGTCACTGCTCATGCCATGATGCTGGAGACACACTGCACAACCCACTCGCTCCAAACACCCCAGGGTGATGCAGAAGGGACCCTATGTGTACTTCTCCAGCTCTAGTTTCGTTACAATCTCTCTTTATTTCTCCCCAACCTCACTTTCTTCTCTCTCTCTCTCGCTCTCTCTCTCCATCTCTCTCTCTCTCTCTCTCTCTCTCTCTCTCTCTCTCTCTCGCTCTCTCTCTCGCTCTCTCTCTCTCTCTCTCTCTCTCTCTCTCTCTCGCTCTCGCTCTCTCTTGCTCTCTCTCTCTCTCTCTCTCTCTCTCTCACTAGGGATGTGCTCTCTCACTCTTGACTGTGACAGCGGAAAGGAGAGAAGGAGAGGAGGAGGATGGGGACTTGGAGCAGGGAAGAAAGGATGTGTGGGGGAAGAGAGGGATGAGAGCACGGTGTAGTTGTGGAGGAGGAGTTGTGTGTCCCTGGGGAGGGAGGATAGTTGAGTCTGCACAGCCGAGGGGGGTAGCGAAGTGGAGAAGCGGCCTGCCGAGGTCACACACACACACACACACACACAATGGACACATGCCAGCTCTGAGAGTTGCATACTAGCAAGTAAACAGATGAACAGATGCAAACGCAAAGACACACACAGTGGCTGAGAGAGACCCAGGGGAATATGGAGGGAATAGGAGTCCAGCTGATGATACAGCAGGGTTTACATCTCATCAGTGTGGAGTCTGTACACACAGGTAGACACACTGGTACAGTGGAGTCTGTAGACACACAGGAAGATAGACTGGTACAGTGGAGTCTGTAGACACACAGGAAGATAGACTGGTACAGTGGAGTC
>NC_140382.1:15797500-15840000 GCF_054491055.1 Hypomesus nipponensis | reverse complement strand
TGCAGGCTCCTTTCAGCCTGATGTCTAACATGAACATTGGAGCCGACAACTGAAGAATAGGCTTGATTTAGCGTGAACGCTAGCCAGGATTAGACTGAGAGAAAAGGAGGAAGAGAGACAGGAAGTTAGTGCGTGTGTAAGAAAGAGAGAGAAAGAGGGAGAGAGAGAAAGAAAAAGAGTGCTAGATGACAGATATTGTTCTTCTTCTATCCCCTCATTATCACCTATATTCATCTCATTACCTACAGTGAGACTCCACCCCCTGCTATCTAGACCCCTTTATTAAGATCCTCTGATTGGTCAGATGAAAAACTAATAGGGATTGGTAACCCGACTGGCCAATCCCAGGGATCCACTAGTAAGAGCGTCCATGTACAGACAGACAGATATAGACAAGCTGTCACGAGTTGATGCACAGAAAGAGAAAGACAGCGAGAGGGTGACAAGGTTGGTAATTCTTACCTATGTCTGAAATCTTTGTTTCTTTGGAGAGTGCAAGCAAAGAGGACACACACGGAAGGAAAAAATGAGTGAAAGAAAGAGGTCAGAGATGTTAGTTTGTTAGAACAGACTCACACAAAGAACAGGGAATTGAAAAGGATTTAAGTGAAAAGACAGATAAGACAGTATAGTGTGTGAAAACCCTCCCTCCCTCCCTCCCTCCCTCCCTCCCTCCCTCCCTCCCTCCCTCCCTCCCTCCCTCCCTCCCTCCCTCCCTCCCTCCCTCCCTCCCTCCCTCCCTCCCTCCCTCCCTCCCTCCCTCCCTCCCTCCCTCCCTCCCTCCCTCCCTCCCTCCCTCCCTCCATACCTCCCTCCATACCTCAGCTCCATCACACTGGTGACGTTCCCAGAAGGATAGATGCGTCGTATGTAGTTGAAGTCTCCCACGAAGAGGCTTCCGTCCGCCCCACAGGCTAGGGCCAGCGGGGCCAGCAGCTTGTTGCCCTCCGCCTGGCCGTTACAGCTGGGGCAGGAGATACTGCGGCGACGGCCGTTCCCCATGATGCTGCTGATGACTGGGGGCTGCTGGGACAGGAAGACGTTCTCCCCGTTTCCCTTGTATAGGATACCTGGAGGAGGAAGGGGGAGGAGACATGCTGAGTGAAAGTAGGGGTGGTGGTTCCTGCTGTTTCACTTCTCTCAAGATGTGTGGGACATCAAGGAGATGTGTGTTTCTCCCGCCTCATTCTCTCTCTTTTATTTATTAGATTCAGCTTAGGTTCCCTGTTGCTTTGACTTCATTTCCTGATAATTCTTGCCCCGAGGCCAAACAATCTCTGAAAACACACACACGTACACCCACAAGCTTAATAGTAAAGTGCACTTTTTTTTTTTTTTGCATTTTACAAAACATGTAATTAACACCAAAGCTTTGAATATGTAATCCTCTGATGAATTTCACCTTGTGAAATTTTGATCAAAGCAAAGTAGCAGGGTTCACATGCTGCTGTGCTTGGATATAGCCATGAGTGATGATTACAACACTGATCCCCACAGCTGGTCAGTGGGAGACTTGGCAGTACTGTGGTAGAGGGTAGAGGCTGAGGGTGAGGCTGGGCGTGAGGCTAGAGACGAGGCTGGGGATTTAGCCGGTGGGGACAGAGTCTATTCTGTGTTTGGGCCTGGAGGGCAGGCCCTGTTTGGTAGTCTGTTAGGATAGGACATCCTGGGCCTACCTCTCTACAGGGGGTGGGAACAATCACACAGACTCAGAGATTAAAGGAGGGGTGTGCGTGAGCTGGCGTGTGTGTGTGTGTGTGTGTGTGTAGGCATTCATTTAAGGCCCTCGAAACCAATATAAAGGCAGAGAGTGGATTACCAGACATGAAAGCGAGAGGAGAGGAGGACTGTTGGCGCTTCACGGATGTCAGCTAGAGAATGCTCTGTGTTCCGCTCACCCCCTCATCCGTCTTTACATCGTCATGACCACATTCAAACACCGAAACACACACTATTTCAAAAACCATTTAGTTGTAAAGTAAAGCTAGCGGCAGGTGTATTTTAGTTCTCTAACATTTTTAAACAAACAACCCCCGCCCCAAAATATATGCACTTTTTTGTCCTTTGTACTATTTACTGCTTGATAGTTTTCTTTTTACACCTGAAGTGCCCTGATAGCGCCTTGGCAATAAAGGTGCACTATTAATAAAAAAAATACATGTTTTAAATGTATTGTATTATTAAACCAAGATCTGCATTACAGAAAGAAAGAAATATGTGTATGCACGTATTCATCATGAGAAATTAATGACTGTTAACACATTACAGGATATTAATTGAAAAAAAAAAATGTTTTCTATAAAAAAATTATGTAAAAGAATGACTACTTACTAATCATAATTAATATTGACACATTACCTTTATTATCATTATTATTATAACAATAACAATATAAATTATACTAAATATAATAATCTCTACTGGTATTATTATAATTATATCAATACTAAATGTATTCTGTTTGATCATTTTTTTACTTATAGGAATCTATTTTATTTTGATCCTAAAACTCATTCCTATAATAAACAATCCTCTGTAATGTGATCTGTTGGAATTGAGAGGTTATTTCAAAATCAATAACTATCTTTGTTAGCATCATTAATTACCACCCTCCCTACCAGCCACTGTGATAGCTTAATCAATATCCAGGATCAATTCATGTAGAGCACCTCTCAATCACCACTCTGACATCCTCCTCTAAGGCCTGCCTGGTCTTTACCTAATCTAATCATCATAATAGATCAGTTATGAAAAATCGAACACCAGCGAAATATAACTCTAAATTACACAAACGAGTATGCTATTAATCTGTTGGAGTGGGACAATGTATATTTTTGAGGGTGGAGAAATGCTATTAGAGAGTGTGTGTGCGCGCATGTGTGCTTCCTAGATTTTTTGTGGCCCCCTACTGTGTCATTGAAGGGGACGTACACACACACAGGCATCCATGCCAGTGACCGCCTGGGATTGGCTAGAGGGCTAAGTACAGAAGGCTGTGATTGGTCGTGGGGGGAAGAAGACACAGGAAGAGGAAGTGCCTGGGGCCATGGAACGCTCAGGAGCTGCTGGATATACTTGCAAGGCGCTGCTTAATATTTTGCCGACAACACCAAATGCTGTGTGTGTGGGGGGTGGTGGTGGGTGGTGGTGGGTGGTGGTGGGTGGTGGGGGGTGGTGGGGAGGGGGCTTTAAACTTGACCTAGCACTGACTGCCAGGGTGGATGGAGAGAGCAGAACAGATCATGAGGGAGGGATGGGAAGGGATTGAGGAGTTCAATGAGAATACTTTTGATAGATATGCTTTGACTAAGAAACGTCCCACCTTGCTATTTTCAATGTCTTAAAGCTTCGCTCTTGTCTCTCTACAAATGTATTAGGCCTGGCGACTGAGGGCCAAAGGTTGTTATAGGGCAAGGAATGGCCTGATGGTTGTTATAGGGCAAGGAATGGCCTGATGGTTGAGAACAGGAAAACAACGTTTGTGTGTCATGTCAGATCAAGGTCACCCTGACTATGTTTTACCCCAACCTGTGTTATGCGCCGGTCTGTTGCGAACACAGAGCAAGTCAATGAGCTCTGCTTCAAAGACTTAGTGTACACCTAGCCAGTATCTCTGCTTCAAAGACTTAGTGTACACTTAGTGTTCAGTATCTCTGCTTGCAAATTCCATCGTCTCCTGCTTCTACCTTTGTCCAAATGGTGGAGTAAAAACTTAACATAACAAGAATAAGTAGAACTGCCAAAAGACCGTGTTTAACAGATCGAAAGGTAAGAGCAATTCCTTCCTTTCCTCCTTTTCGTCAACAGTCTCCCTTTATCTCTCCCTCCTTCCTGTCTGAAGATCAGCTGTTCAACAGACACAAGGATGATCTGAATATTGCAATTCAGTGACTTGCCTCTGCATGACACTACTCTGTCTCCAGTGTAGACAGCTTGGTGAAGGCCAGCCGCACTGATCACTGTGCTCCAACACAATGGGTACCATCACATTGAGATGAATGCCTTGTAGCGTCTACGAGTAGATGGTTCTGAAGTATATCCTTTCAAAGCTCCTGAGCGGAGGAGAAACAAGAGAGGCTCCGGCAAGGCTCTCTGGATGCAGAACACAAACAGGCCGCGTGGTACCGGCAGCGCTCTCAGACATGACTGAGGCTGGAGGGACAAACACACTGGTCTCTTGTCGGCTTGATGCTAAATGATACTGTGAAAAGGCCCTCTCTCAACCTCGACGACATAAAACGACTTATTTCTTCTAGTGGTTCTAGAGAAGGGCTTTGCTTACTTGTAGCAAGAGGAATGTAGTGAGAAAGAGAGAGAAAGCGAGAGAGGATGAGTGAGAAAAGGAGAGAGGGAGAGAGAGAGAGAAAGAGAGAGAGGGAGGGGGAGGGAGAGAGAGTGCATGCATGGATGGATGGATGGATGGATGGACAGATGGTATGTTTGGGTTGTCTAGAATAACAAATGTGGTCAGCCCTTGTCATTCTCACTACCTAACATAGCCGACAACCCATTACACACAAGTACACTCTACTGCAGCCTGCCTTCCGCTCTCTCTCTCTCTCTCTCTCTCTCTCTCTCTCTCTCTCTCTCTCTCTCTCTCTCTCTCTCTCTCTCTCTCTCTCTCTCTCTCTCTCTCTCTCACACACACACACACACGTTCTACTGCAGCCTGCCTGCCTGCCTTCCTCCTCTCTCTCTCTCTCTCTCTCTCTCTCTCTCTCTCTCTCTCTCTCACACACACACACACACACACACACGTCCTGGTACAGTTTAAACATTGTTCCAACGTTGATCCAACTTTGTTAACATTTGCACTGCAGAGGATCACTGATGGAATTCTGTAGGACGAAATGAAACGGAAGGAGGAAAGAAGTGTGGGAAGGAGGCCAGGAGACGGAGGAGAGGGGTGTGGTAGAACGTGGAGCTGAGGCTTCAAAGAGGATACTTCAAACAGCGGCTTCACGCTGTGTGACTTAAATTATTCACATGGGGCGCCATGTTGGACTACCAGGCAGCTTCTCCACTGTTGCTAATTACCAGATCAATGACGCCATCTTAGCTAGCCCACCACACTCTGCAGCAGGGACCCTGCACAGCACGGACCCCTGTACGCACACAAAATACAAACACAAACACACGCATGCACACACAGTCGGACACACACACGATCTCCACCGGAGCTAAGCTAGGATCGGTAGTGTCATTGATTAGCCTCCAGGCCAAGTTAGCCTAGTTAGCAGGGCAGCTGCATCTCCACAGGACACGGGTGGCCCTTTCCCTGCTTGATGGAGAACAGCAGCAGGTCACAGGGATCTTCAAGCTCTGTGGGTGTCGGCACATGTGCATGTGTGTTAGTGTGTGTGTTAGTGTGTGTGTCTTAGTGTGTGTGCTGAGAGTTGGTATGTTGTTGAAGCGGAGTAACTGATTGGTCTCCCAGCGGTGCTGAGTGAGCAATATACTCACACACACACACACTCTCCCTCACACACACACACACACACACCCACACACACTCCTTCACACACACACTTTTAACCTTGGCTTAATTTCTTCCCAGAATCTTTCTAATACTGCCACGAACAAACTCAAACACCTTCACAGGACGAGCTAATGTCTCCTGAAGGTTGTTTCACTGTGCGTGCGTGAGAGAGAGAGAGAAGCTAAGCTTTCATGCCATGTGTGACACCACCTGAGTAAATGAGATGGATGGAACCTATTCTCTGTTGCTACACACACACACACACACACACACACGCACACACACACTGCCCTAGTCAACTCTGACCCCTATTTTATTCTCTATCAAACGTCTATTGGGGGAGAGGAGAAAATCAACACTATCCCAGGAACATAGAGCAGGAAGGAGAAACTTGAAAGCTGAACAGTTCACCATCAGTTCTAGACCCTGGCAGGTTCTACAATGATTTTTAAATAAGCTCCATGATATCTACATATGTACTGTATGCACGTATGTATGGATACATATGTATGTGATGGAGAGGAAAGAGAAACAGAATGCAAACCAGAGAAATGGTAAATAACGGTTTCACGTTCCCCGGTGCAGAGGCACTTTCCCCTGAGCTCCTGCCGGGGGTGTTTGTGTGTGTGTGTGTATGTGTGTGTGTGTGTATGTGTGTGTGTGTGTATGTGTGTGTGTGTGTGTGAGAACTGGCCCACCTGCTGAGACGTGGGCTGGAAGCATGGAGCTCCATGCTGCTGAGAGCCCCAGATAACGGCAGATGAAAGAGACTGGTGTGGGGGCAGTGTGTGGAGGTGTGTGTGGAGGTGTGTGTGGAGGTGTGTGTGTGGAGGTGTGTGTGGAGGTGTGTGTGGAGGTGTGTGTGGGGAGGTGTGTGTGGAGGTGTGTGTGTGGAGGTGTGTGTGGAGGTGTGTGTGTGGAGTTGTGTGTGTGGAGGTGTGTGCGCTGGGGGATAGGGGGATAGGACACATTGAGGCAGTATTGAGGAGTCCTCTGCTGTCGTTAAAGCCACAGCACACACACACACCTGACCCAGCACACACTCCAGCTCACTGGGATTGGGGGTGATTCACACAGGTGTTTGGAAGGATTTGGAATGTGTGTCCCTCTGCAATCATCGTCAGTTGTTTGGTGTGCGTCTGTGTGTGTGCGTCTGGGGGGGGGGGGACGCTGAGAATGTGATGTGGAAGTGTCTGTCCTCTCTCCAACACAATGAATAAGGGATTGAGAGAGAGAATGAGGGGGACAGAGAAGTAGAAAGAAACAAAGAGAGGGGTGGAAAAGGATGCTGTCTTTCAGATTACAGACTTCTCTGAAGAGCTGGCTTCCCCTAAAACCACAGACCTGTTGCTGTGTGTGTGTGTGTGTGTGTGTGTGTGTGTGTGTGTAAACAAAAACGACCTTATCTCAGCCTGCAGACGGAGAGAGGGATTGAGGAAAGAAGAGAGAAAGAGGAAAAGAAGGGCGACTCGAGGATGATGTCGAGAGGCTGGCAGACAAGTGTCGGGAGCACATTTGAGGATTGTGTGTTTGAAACAGGAAGTGGAGTCTGCTAGGAGGCTGGCAGACAGGAAATGGAGGTACACAGCCTGATTGGTACTTAGAATCTGGAGCTTTCTTATTTCCCCTTTTCTCTTTTTACATGCTTTCCTTATCTCTCGCACCGCTACCTCTCCTTCTCCTTCTCCCCCCCCCCCCCTCTCTCTCTCTCTCTCTCTCTCTCTCTGTCTCTCTCTCTCTCTCTTTATCCTGCAGGCTTAGTAAGGATGAGTGTCTGAGAAGAAGACTGTGATGTGTCCATCTATCACTCGAGTTGTGTGTGTGTGTGTGTTCTGGGTAAGATATCATGGTACAGGGAGAAATATTGTAATGATTGGCATTTGAAATAAATGTGCTTGAAAGCGGTTTTCAGGGTAAATCCCGGGACAGCAATCTCAGAACATGTGCTGTCATCAGGGGGTTTGATCTACGGGGAATACACATGCCTACACACACAAACACAGCACGCAGTACACCTCCCCTAAAGACACAAACTAACACCCTGAACCCCCCCCCCCTCCCTAAAAACCCACTCGCTCACACACACACACACGCACACACACACACAGACACACACAGACACACACACACACACACAGACACACACACACACACAACCCCGGCTGTGCAGGGCTGGAGGAGGCCCAGGGGGGTAGGGAGCGAGGGATGGCTGGTGATTTGATGGATGTGGTGACAGATAGAGGACAGGGGGAGAGAGGGATGAGGACGAGGAGGGGAAGAAGGGAGAAGGAGGAGGAGTGAGGATTGTGTGTAACGCACGCACAGAGGAAGCCTTCGCACAGCCAAAACACCTGGGCTGCTATTACAATGTCAACTCAACACACACACACACACACTATACCCTTCCAATACATTCAAACCAACACATGTTGGTTGAGTTAAAGAAAAAGAATCATCATTAAATTCACATCACAACTGGTGATATGAATGTCCTCCTTCTTCCCAGGACAGGCAGGAGCAGCAGAGAGCATCGTCAGTGATCACCCCTGTCCTGTCCTGTCCTGTCACACACACAGCCCCCACTATCATATCATGTTGGATGATGGATACTAAATGCATACACACATACCATTATGTGTACATATAGTATGGTAGTATGAACAGTGGGATGCCAGCAGAATATCGAGTTGAGGCGGCCATTTTGGCTCAAGAGACTGACAGTAGTAATCACAATTTCCCAGCCCAGCGGTGGACAGGAGTGTTTGTGAGTTTCCGTGTGTCAGAGAGGGAGAGAGTGAGAAGGAAGGACAGCAGGGCTGGAGCTGGAGTCTGTAATGGGGCTTGATTGTCCTCCTGGCTGATAGAGTAATGGGCGGGGAAGTGAGAGTGTGTGTGTGGCAGGGGGCAGTAATGGTGAGACTGAAGAGCTGGTCCACAATTGGTGGTTAGAGGTCTCTCTGTGTGTGTGTGTGTGTGTGTGTGTGTGTTTGTGTGTGTGGTTGAGGAGAGTGGAGGTGAGAGGGTAAAAGGTTTCAGCTGAGCTGAGATGCAGTTTGAGAAGAGGGATGAGAAGTAATGGGCGATAGAAGGATGAGAGAGGAGAGGAGAGAAGGATTAAGGAGGAGAGGGACTATTTGGGACTCAGTGGGGCCTCAAAGAGCCACAGTACTTTGTAAAAGAGAGAGAGAGAGAGAGAGAGGGAGAGAGAGGGAGAGAGAGGGAGAGAGAGAGCGGGAGGGAGGGACAAAAGGAAACAGGCATAGACAGAGAGATAGAAAGAAAGCGCATGTTGATGTCTAAAAGAAAGAGGCAGAGAGAGAATGTGTGTGTAGGACAGAGAGATGAAAGACCAGAGGAATTGGCTGGGACAAGCTGCCACTAAATCCAATGGGGGCAGAGCGGGGGGGGGGGGGGGAGGGCTTAGTGTCATTCTGAAACGGGACCATGAAAACCAGGACTCCCAAACTCCGACTACTCCGACCCGGCAACAACAGCCAGCCTGACAACAATCACCCATGACAACCGCGGAGATGGACCGGTGACCATACATTGGCCTTACTTTTGTGTGATTAGTTAAGCATCATAGACTGTGTGTGTGTCAACAAAAGAATAAACAACGTACTTAGAGCTGTGACTGAATAATTTACAGTATGTGAATATACAGTATGTACAATTTCCTTAGATAAAAGGATCTTCACACACACACAATTCCACACAACATTATTCACAGTACCTGTTGTCATTGTCCTCCACGGCTAGAAGCTTGTACCTTTATGAAAGGCCCGTCTCACTAAGCACTGTGTCTAAATCATTCACTATGCTCTGTCTAACACATACACCAACACAGCTGTTTAGTGGTGATGACACGGTTATACTCTGCCTTTATGATATACAATGTGGGTGTGTTTGTGTATGTAAAGAACAGCATCGCTTGAGCATCAACGCACACACACACGCTAAAACACACACGCGCACACACCCACACACACACACCTCTCAGGGTGTGTGACTGCACTGTCTCGTCAGCCTAACTGTTCCAGGCGACAGGGTTTCACAGTCAAGGTGAATGTCTGGACAGAGACTGCAGCCCAATCTGGGTTCTCACATCTGGTCCCCATCCTTAATCAGAATCCTCATCACCATCATCATATAACCCGGCTGTCCCTGTTAGCACTAACATTGACAGACATCATCTCAGATGTTCATCTCAGATGTCAGCACCTGGTTCTGTTCTGACTGACACCACCCCATCAGGACCTCAGAACTCTACTGCATCCTCAACTGGAGCTTTTCACCTGCATTGGCTCGGCTGCACTCCGCTCCCCTCGCTCGGGGTACCAGGTGCTTCGTTTCCCAGTGCAGATAGTACCCCCTCAGTGTAGGCGGTCGTCGTAGCGACGCCAAAAAAAGGCGAGGAGAGTTGGGGTTGAGTGGAGGTGGTACCATGCTGTGGAAATGCACCCTATGTTGTCATCTACAGTCCCATCACATACTCCTATCCTCCTCACATCACACCCTCCTCTAATCATCCTCCTCATTTTCCAATCATCCCCAGCTCTCTTCTTCCTCATCTCCTCCTGCTAACATAACCCCCCCCTCCTCCTCAAATCACACCCTCCTCTCCTCCTCACATCACACCCTCCTCTCCTCCTCCTCTCCTTCTCCTCAAACCACACCCTCCTCTCCTCCTCCTCTCCTCCTCCTCACATCACACCCTCCTCTCCTCCTCCTCCTCCTCACATCACACCCTCCTCTCCTCCTCCTCCTCCTCACATCACACCCTCCTCTCCTCCTCCTCTCCTTCTCCTCAAACCACACCCTCCTCTCCTCCTCCTCCTCACATCACACCCTCCTCTCCTCCTCCTCCTCCTCACATCACACCCTCCTCTCCTCCTCCTCCTCCTCCTCACATCACACCCTCCTCTCCTCCTCCTCCTCCTCCTCACATCACACCCTCCTCTCCTCCTCCTCTCCTCCTCCTCACATCACACCCTCCTCTCCTCCTCCTCTCCTCCTCCTCACACCACACCCTCCTCTCCTCCTCCTCTCCTCCTCCTCACACCACAGCCTCCTCTCCTGCTCCTCTTGACATCAGTACCACTAACACAATCTTGTCCCCGTCCTCCTCTTCCTCCCCCAGGTCTTTTCCATTAAGACAGCTGTCACTTTGACAAGTGGACCGGCTTCCTCTTTCAGCCGTTAGGTTGATGAACAGGCTGGTTCACTTAGGAGTCACCCCCTGCGCAGGCACACTCACACGCCTGGCGCTAGCTTACCTAATGCCTCTTGGCCGATGGGGATGGGGGGGTGACTTCTAGAGATTTCCGGACGTTGTCCTGACTTGGTGTCTGGTGATATAAAAGTCTAAAACTGTCACTATCTCGCTTATTCTCTCCCTCTTTTCTCTCAGGTCTACTATGTGCACTTTTTTTCCCCCCTCCTCTACACACACACACTCTCCCCCTCTGTCCGTTTGATAAACTCTCTCCTCCCTCCCTCCCTCCCTCCCTCCCTCCTCCTTAGTGAGTGTTGCTAAGGAGAGGGGGGTGGCACCGTTGGCATCCATCACCCTGATCTCGCGTCTGCGTTTGATGACACGCCACCACCAACGTTCGGCTGCCAACAATCTCTCTGCTTGACTGTACTCTGTGTCAAGGTCACACACACACACACACTGACAAAGATGTCAGTGTGCTTGGCTGGGGGTTGTACACTAAGACAAGGGAGTTGTCAGTGGGCTGTTTTGTTGGACATTGATTCATCCTTCACCGCGCTCCTCACACGCACACGGGCTGTCTCTCTGTTAGCCGTGTGTCAGTGCTAAGCCTGTAATGTATGCGTGTCTGGCTGTTTAACAGGCTTATGTCACAGCATAATGATAAGCTGTGTGTAAAGCTATCTGGTAACAGCACTTAAGAGCCTGTTAGGGCTCCACACCACATGAATGAAGAGCTCCAGCTGCCTCTGGGAGGAGGGCTGTGCCTCTGGGGTGTGTGTGTGTGTGTGTGTGTGTGTGTGTTCCTACCGTTCTGGATGTCCAGGATGTGGTGTTTGTCCAGGGTCCATCCCCCCATGTTGGAGGCGTCCAGCTCATAGCCCTGAAGCACGGCAGTCCTCTTCTCCCACAGGATCAGGTCCAGACACGACTCGTACTCGAAACCCACCGAAACTGCTCACACACACACACACACATCACAGATATAATATAGACACTATTGTTTACATTTGAGCACATTAACCTTTTATACACATAGTCCTAAGTCAACATTTACATTTGAACAGAAAGTGTTAACTCTTGAAATCTACATTCCACCCGTCCTCGTCCAATCATTTCGGATCCTATCTGTCATTAACCAATTACAGGAGATGTCCTGTCCGTTTTCCACCAATCACATCAAATGTCCCATCTGTCCTCAGCCAATCAAATCTAGACGGGCACTCTGCAGACCCTTCCTAGGATCAATAACCACAAGTGTGTGTGCGTGTGTATGTGTTTATGTGTTTATGTGTGTGTGTTAAAAGCAACATTACAAGCCCAGGAGTCTGATTAAGAGTGGAGATAAAACACTGATCAATAACCACAGTCCAGTCCACCCCTCCCTGTATTCCTCCCCTTTCCCTCCATCTATCTCTCCTCCCCTCTCTCCATCTATCCATCCCTTCTTCCCTCCCTCTATCTATCTACCCCTGACAGGTTCATCCCTCTCTCAATCCATGCTTACTGTTAAAGAGCATGGGAAGATTTCTCTCTCTCTCTCTCTCTCTCTCTCTCTCTCTCTCTCTCTCTCTCTCTCTCTCTCTCTCTCTCTCTCTCTCTCTCTCTCTCTCTCTCTCTCTCTCTCTGTCTCTCTCTCTCTCTCTCTCTCTCTGTCTCTCTGTCTCTCTCTCTCTCTCTCTCTCTGTCTCTCTGTCTCTCTGTCTCTCTCTCTCTCTCTCTCTCTCTCTCTCTCTCTGTATTTCCATGTCTCACTCATCCACTCTCTCCATCCCATTTCAGTCTGTGCCCCCCACCCACCCACCCACCCCTCTTCACTTCTCTGTTCTCTATTCACTCTCCCATGAGGGGGGAATGTCAGTACATGCCTTGCTGTCGGCTGTGTGAGTGGGAAAGAGTGTGTGTGTGTGTGTGTGTGAGAGAGAGAGAGAGAGAGAGAGAGAGAGAGAGAGAGAGAGAGAGAGAGTAAAATAGTGTGAGCTACTGGCGGACCATGTGTGTACAGTTCGCTTTTGTGAGAACTGTACTGTCTATCCATACCAGGTGTGTGTGTGTGTGTGTGTGTGAGAGAGAGAGAGAAACAGATAGAGAGATATATAGGATGAAGAGAGAGAGCGATAGAGCCAGAGACAGAGAGAGACCGAGAGAGAGAGAGAGAGAGTAGAGAGACAGAGAGACAGAGAGAGAGATAAAGAGAGTGAGAGATCGTTGCTGCAGTATATTTAGAAGAAAAGCCACAGCTTTTGCTGTGACCTTCACAACGCAGATGGGAGGAGGAGTGAAGCAAAGAAAGAAACGTTTCAGTACACACACACACAGACACGTGCACGCTTACACACATTTGTGTTCGTCGTAGTGGTTTGGAGTTGTATGGTAATCACACATGCAAAGAAAACACTGTCAGCAAAAAGAAATAACAGGAAGTGGAGACAGAGAGAGAGAGGGAGAGCTAGAGAGAGAGAGAGTGAGAGAGAGAGAAAGAGCGAGAGAGAGATAGAAGAGACTTAAGAGAGAGACAGATAGGGAGAAGAAGGTGGTGGAGAAAGAGGGGGAGTTGGTAGAGAGGACAGACAGGAAATGAGGAAGAGAGGATGTGAGAGAATGAGAGAGTTGAAGAGTGAGAGGGGACAGAGAAAAAGAGAGGTGCTCATGGAATCACTGCTAAAACAGAGACACCTCACAGGGTTCAGAGTGTAACATCTCAACACAAAAGGCCTTGACAGCAAGGCTGTTTTCTCAGTATCAAATATCCAGAGTCAGAAAGTTCAAGAAAAACACATACAAATATAACAGTGGAATGTTTCTGGAGCTCTTGTACTTAGCAGAGAGGACAGCTGTTTGGGACTGAAATGTTATTCTACTAATTGTCTAGTGTAGCATGCTAGGCTTTCTTTTCAATTCCATCCCAACTGAATTAGCATTAGCCAGACGTACCACAGCTAAGCTAACCCATCCATTGCCCTAAGCTCAATTAGTTAGCCAGTTCCTCTAGCAATCAGACCTATTATACAAGCGATGCTAACTCACCGACTGCCTCTGAGAGTCCATAGACTTTCTGGTTATAGGCGTCAGTCTTGTCCCAAATGAAGGTGTAGGAAAGGTTGGGCTGAGCTGGGAACCACTTCTGGAACAACCGGCCCACTACAGCCACCATCAGGTGCACCTGGGGAAATAGAAACAGCAACGCTTATTATCAGGGTTATCCATTATAAATACCAAAACGAGTTCCTAGTAAATACATACCGTTTCTTGACTCTGACCACCGAAACACTGTTAGAACTCTGCACTTCCTATCCTTGAGCTCCTGCTGCACTTTCTATATGCGCTATGGGTCTATTGGCGCTACACTTCTACTAAATGAATTACAAAACTGATTAAGCTAAAGCTTACTTCCTATTCCACGTCTGCCAGTCCTTGTGGCTTGTGGAAGTAAACGCAGGGTATTGATTTGAGAGTGTTCTTGGTGACTTGCCTTCATGAGGTTGAAGGGGATGCTAGACTGGGTCATGGTGACTTTCAGGACAGGCTTGTACCCTGCCGCCCGCGAGCTGAGATACAGCAGGTAGAGGTCACTTCCTGGGATGGACGTCTCTTCCTGTAACACCTGCAGACACACATCAAAGCAGAGGGAGCAGGACGTGTCAGCACACCACTGGTGCACAGGTGTGTGTGTCTGTGGGGGGGGGGGGGGGGTATGGTGAGGCATGGGGTTGTGTGAGTGTGTGGTGGGGCATTGGGTTGTGTGTGTGTGTGTTGGAGTGTGGTGGGGCATGGAGTTGTGTGAGTGTGTGTGTGTGTGTGGGGGGGGGCGGTTGATGATATGTCACTGTGCCAGGAAGACACAGCACACTGCTGTGAGGGGGGAGGGGGAAAGGGGGGAGGAGGAAAGGGGGGTCAAAGAGTGTCCTAACAGTGGTGGGTAAAGAAGAAGAAGAAGAGGGAGGGGAGGGAGGGATCCTGTTCTGGCAGGACAGCTTGTCTGCATGACTCACTAACTATCTTCCTGATGGGCAGCAAGCGGACTGCAACACACCCAACTCTGCATGTGTCTGTATTCAGATCAATAGGAAAATGAACTCCATCCGCTCAGCATCCACTCAGTGCCACGCGTCCCACTCTGACAGGGTGAGACACTTGTTAGAGCACGTGTTCCTATCTCTCTCTAAACAGAGGGAAATGACATGGCTTCTGCATACAAATGCAGTGCTTTTGACAGTAATGTGGACAGGTTTAGTAAGCTACCTGGCAGGTGTGGACAGGGTGGATGGATAACTACCCAGAGATGATAACAATAACAACTAAAACCATTATCCCTATGTAGTTATCCTAACAGCAGCCTGTTAGGGGGCATGTGTGTTGGCGACAGTCAGGTGAGGACTGTCTGGTCCATGTCTTATCATCATTAGAACCACGGTGTCTTAACTCGACGAGTCTGTCAGACCGCTCACTAATGGGACAGGGTGTTTGGATGTGTGCATCTGTTTGATTTGATGAGATGGTGTGTGTGTGTGTCAGGATGTGTTTTTCTGGTTTTCTCTTCTGTGATAGTACACACACTGTTATTGATTCTTTCTGTGAGAACAATCCATCACACGTGCGCACGCGCACACACACACGGTGAGGTGTCATCAATCAGAGACTTGATTCCAAACTTCATAGCAACCTCCCTGCCAACAGAACATTCTCTGACCTGTCTTCTAGCAACCATGGTGTTGCCATAGGAATGATGGTGATGAGGCCTTATTATTCTAATGCTATGGTTCCATCACCATTAGTAGATTGATGGGGACTTCTACATTGTAAATGCTTCAGTGGGGGTGTTCCAGGCTGTCTATACATGGGCTGGGTCACTGTGTTCTGCCCACTGGACCAGGATCTCCATCCTCCATCCAGACTGGAGCTCAAGTGTAAGAGCTCTTTAAAAGTCTGGTGAATGAGGCTACCAAAGCACAATCGCAATGAATTACATTTCATTCAGAGTCAAATGGCTGAGCGGTGAGGGAGTCGGGCTAGTATTTAGAAGGTTGCTGGATCGATTCTCTGCCGTGCCAAATGACGTTGTGTACTCGGGCAAGGCACTTCACCCTACTTGCTTCGGGGGGAATGTCCCTGTACTCACTGTAAGTCGCTTTGCATTGTGTACAGTTGCGAGCCGAGTGTGTGTGTGTATGAGTGTGTGTGTAGGTGTACGCCTGTGTGAACGTGTGTGTTCCTATTTGTGTATTAAAGATGGTTTAAATCTTCAGCTAGAGTCAATTACAAAACCATTCCTTTCATAGCGTCTCTTTCAATGGCCCTCTTCTTCAGACACAAGTGCTGGGGCTGCATTTATTGTTTTAGATCTCCCAGACGATCGTAAAATTAAAAATCCCACGTTCCTGTTATAGACCGCCATTAGAAGCGCGCACACACACACACACACGCACACACATATCCTGGCAGAATTGTCATTTCCTTTCCATATTGCATAAGATAACACTCACTCGAACGCACGCACACACACACACACACACACACACACACACACACACTACTTTGAACGTAATAACAGAAGCCTTTTATTATGAGTTAGTTTAGAGCCAGGAGAAACATGCTATTAGGGTCTGGAGGAATGTAGTTACACATATGGGGGAGCAGGGTGGGGTCCCTGTAGGAGTGTGTGTGTGTGTGTGTGTGTGAGAGAGAGTATAAGAGAGAGAGAGTGTGTGTTATAAAAACAGTCCCATTAGATTGCCAAGTGCCCAACCCTGAAGGATAATTACCCTGTATGTCAGAGGAGTTTACCCTTTCCCTGCCTTACGAACACACACACACACACACACACCGTTGGGGCATGTGGCTGCAACGTGTGGGTGTGTGTAAGAGAGGGTGGAGGACAAATGTGTGGGAATGCAGTGTGGGTTGGAGTGTGTGTGTGTGTGTTGTCCGCTCAATTAGATGCTCGTTCTGATAGATCCTGTTGTCATTGGCAACCATATTAGATATCAAAGCCCTGTGGTTAACTTTATACACACTGATACTGACATGAAGAAAGGAGAGAAGAGAGAGGGAGAGAATGTGATCCCTCTGTTCTCCTTCGTCCTTCCATGCACTGCAATCTGTTTCTCTGGCCTTCTCCGTCTCTCGCTCGCTTTCCTCTTTCTTCCTGGGTGTCTGTCGCTCATCAACTCCTGAGACAGGAGGAATCTCCTTTTGGCAATGTCTGAAGCTGCTTGTGTGTGTGTGAGTGAGTGTGTGTGTATGTGGACGTGTTCACATGTGTATGTGAAAACCTAAACATTGTTGAGATACATTTGACAGTTTAGTGTAGCATTGCTGTGTGTGTGTTGCACTGCTTGGCAGGATCTAGGCTGGCAGACATTGTTTCATTAAAAGACTTTTGGAGCAGAGCAGAGCCAGGAGGGGAGGGGGAGAGGAGGAGAGGAGGGCAGGAGGAGAGGAGGAGGGGAGAGGAGAGGAGAGGAGGGGAGGAGGAGGGGAGAGGATGAAAGGAGGAAAGGAGGAAAGGAGGGGAGAGGAGGGGAGCCAGGAGAAGAGGAGTGAAGTGTGTCCAGAGAACACATATCAGTTGCTAGCTCTGGACACCCAACCAAACACTACAATGTGTTTGGCTGCTCTGTGCACACAGTCTTGGCTATGATAGGGATAAGACTGAAGACGCTTGGGTTTGACCTGTGTGAGAGTGTGTGTGTGTGAGTGTGTGTGTGTGAGTGTGTGTGTGTTTGTGGTTGACGTGGATCGTCTGTGATTCCAGCTAATAAATCCGTACTGCTTCAATCACTGGCTTGTTAAAGGTAGGCTTGTATAACACCGCTCACTGTTATAAAACTGTGTGTGTGTGTGTGTCCTAACGGGCCAGTTAAAACGTGGGCAGTAAACACTGCAGGTACCTCACTGTAAACTCTCTGATCTTGCTCCCTGCTTATTTCTCTGTACCGTGCTTTTTAATGAGCTGTGTTTGCGTGACTATTTGGGTGCGTGGGCACGTACGTGTGCTGGTGCGTGTGTGTGTTTGTGTCTGTGGTGTGTGCGTTTGTGTAGGCAGAGTGTATGTAGGCGTGTGTGTGTGTGTGTGTGTGTAGGTGTGTGAGGGTACGTAGGCAGTGTGTGTGGGTTGGGATGTGAGTGTACGTAGGCATACGTGTGTGTGTGTAGGCTTGTGTGTGTGTAGGTGAGTGTCTGCATGTGTGTGTGTGTGTAGGGGTGTGTGTGTACGTAGGCGTATGTGTGTGGGTAGGGACGTGTGTCTGCATGTGTGTGTGTGTAGGGGTGTGAGGGTGCGTACCTGTGTCTCAGGTATGATGGGGCCGTCCTCAGGGGAGGAGCGGTAGCAGGTGGAGAGGGGCGAGGCCACGATGAGGGGGAGGGGCCTGACAAAGCCGCTCAGGTCGCAGGAGGGGATGTCGTTCTCCTCCTTCTTCATCACCAGGGTGTCCATGACGTAGAACACGTTCCAGGGGATCCACACCGTGCGGTACTGGGGCAAGAACGGAGCGCGCTCAAAGCCCAGGGTCAGGGAGGCCCCGCCGTTGGCCAGGAGGTCAAACCTGGAGAGGAGAGGGAGGCAAGGAGAGGAGGGGGGGTGATGGAGGTCGGAAGAGATGGTGAGAGGCGGAGGGAGGGAGGAGAGCGTGGGGATTGAAGGAGAGAGAGGGGAGGGGATAGAGGGAGGGATGGAGGGCGGGAGAGATCGAAAGAGAGGAAGAGGCAGATGGATTCGGAGAGAGGGATGAACGGAGGGGGAAAGATATTAGATTGCGTTTTAAGGAGGCGTCTCTCAAATGCCACCCTCTTCATCACGCTGTGCTCCGGCACCGAGGGGAGCTTTCACCCCAACAACACAAATGACACGAGACACCCAATCTGCTGGCTCTCCTCCCTCTCTTCCTGTGCTCATCTATACCACTCAGGACTCTGTGGCAGGGTCACAGCACCTCACTGGACGGCTCGAGGCCAACCTCTTATTCTATTGGATCTCATTTACCATCGGACGTGTCTGGGAGCTTAGCCTCTGCCTACCTGAATACCTCTATTAGGACACCAGATGTCTCTCCCTCTCACACACACACACACACACACACACACACACATACAGCAAAACACAAACGTACACACACACACCAACACACAGCCCTGCAGCTGGAAGAACCTAATAAAGGGTCTCCTCTCTGGCCTGTGTTCTCTCTCTGTAATGTGTGAGAGGTGTAATAAGGTGTGGCCTGTGCTCTCTCTCTCTCTCTGTACTGTGTAGAGAGGTGTAATAAGGTGTGGCCTCATTACCTCTGCTGCTCTCTGGAGGAGAGGATGCTTCTGGAATAACACTGGGATGCTTTTACAGAGGAGAGTGTGTGCGTGTGTGTGTCTCTGTGAGTGTGTGTGTGTGTCTCGGTGAGTGTGTGTGTGTGCGTGTGTGTGTGTGTGTGCGTGGCTGTGTACCGGTGATTGATTCTGCCCTTGTAAATCCAATGCATTTTAAACAGGCCTGCAGTCTTTAAATGCTGGCCGGTTTTCACTGGTCTGCTGGTGACATTTGCATGTGAAGATGTGGAAGAGATCTCTCTTCCCCCCCCCCTCCCCCCCCCCCTCTCTCTCTCTCTCTCTCTCTCTCTCTCTGTGTCTGTACTTCTCTCTCTTGTCTCCTTCCTTTTCCTTTCTTCACTCTGTCCATCTCTCTCTCTCTATCCTGGCTCTGACACTGGTGTAGACTGCCCCCCTTTCCCTCCCTCTCTCTCTCTCCTCTCTCTCTCTCTCTCTCTCTCTCTCTCTCTCTCTCTCTCTCTCTCTCTCTCTCTCTCTCTCTCTCTCTCTCTCTCTCTCTCTCTCTCTCTCTCTCTCTCTCTGTCTCTCTGTCTCTCAGGTTGAAGTACACTTCCAATCACACTCTTAGACACACATTCACATAAACACCCAATCCATCAGCCCAGAAAAGATAGAAATCACAATTGGCACACACAATTTGTGTGTGTGTGTGTGTATGTGTGTGAGAGAGAATGTGTGTGTGAAGATGTGTGTGTGAGGATGTGTGTGTGCTGACTTACATGCCGTCCTTGCGTGTGATGGTGTATCCGTGGTCAGGGTAGTGGAGGAAGGTGACGTTCACCCCGATGAGGGGAGTCCCATCTGCTGTCAGCACCTGACCCCTGATGATGGACACCAGACTGGGGGAGAGGGAGAGGGAGAGGGAAGAGAGGGAAGAGAGGGAAGAGAGGGAGAAGAGAGGGAGAGGGAAGAGAGGGAGAAGAGAGGGAGAAGAGAGGGAGAAGAGAGGGAGAGGGAAGAGAGGGAGAGGGAAGAGAGGGAGAAGAGAGGGAGAGGGAGAGGGAAGAGAGGGAGAAGAGAGGGAGAAGAGAGGGAGAGGGAGAGGGAAGAGAGGGAGAAGAGAGGGAGAGGGAGAGGGAAGAGAGGGAGAAGAGAGGGAGAGGGAGAGGGAAGAGAGGGAGAAGAGAGGGAGAAGAGAGGGAGAGGAGAGGGAGAGGGAGAGGGAAGAGAGGGAGAAGAGAGGGAGAGGAGAGGGAGAGGGAGAGGGAGAAGAGAGGGAGAAGAGAGGGAGAGGAGAGGGAGAGGAGAGGGAGAGGGAGAAGAGAGGGAGGGAGAGGATGAGAAGGACAGGGGGGATATTCAGATGTTACAACAATGCTATGTGCTGAAAGGCTTTCTACAAAAGCAGAAAACACTTAAACCAACACATGATATTGACCATTAAGAAGCAGCCCCCTGGACAAATGACTCATATCTATTATTATGTACAAAAAAGAACACACACGCCGACAGCAAGCCACAAACACACCAAGCCACACACACACTTACACACACACAGGGCATTGTTCCTCCCTGTTCCTCCTAAGCAGTCATAACTCACAGGTTGTTTAAGTGCCCCCTCACATGCACACTGATCAATACTGGAGAGGACTAAGGGCTAAATCTTACACACACACACGGTCAATGAAGTGAGAGGTAGCTAGACGGAAAGGTGGACAGGACAAAAGAGGGAGATGAGAGGATGGGCGGAGATGAGAAGAGGAAGAGAGGACAGCTTGATTTACTCCCCTTTTCCTCAGGTCATTACCACATTTACTGAGAGTTAATCAGTAGAACTGTAGTCAACACACACACACACACACAGAACCCCCCCTCCCCCACACACACACCTCCCCAGAGTAATCATCCTATAAATTACCCAGAAGTCCCTGCTCTCTAATGCACCTGTAATGTATTCCTTCCTTTGGCTGTAAACCAGTGGTTGCCGTAGTGACAGATTAGGGATAGATATCAGTCGAATGTTATCCTATCCAGATGACCTCATAATCCCTCACTCTGTCCTCCCCTCCTTTCTCACCCTCGATCCCTTCCTTCCCCCCTCTCTCTCTCTCTCTCTCTCTCTCTCTCTCTCTCTCTCTCTCTCTCTCTCTCTCTCTCCCCCTCAGAGTCTGATTTCCTCCCTGTCCTTTTGGTATTACTTTTCTTTTCTCTTCCCTCCTCTCCTCCTTTCTCTTTGCATAAAGAAATGAGACAGCGATGAGGGGGAGATGGAGAGATGGAGGTACAGCTGGACAGTCAAGGAGAGGCAGAGAGGCGGGATGGAGAGATGAAGGTAGAATTGGACAGTCAATGAGAGGCAGAGAGGCAGGGATGGAGACATGAAGGTAGAACTGGCAGGAGGAGAGACACAGCGAGGGGAAGAGATGGAGAGGAGGTGCAGCGTGGTCACATGGTCCGGCTCCCCCGTACCTCCTGTTGAAGGGGTTGTCCCCGGTGATGACGTGTGTGCTGTCATGGCCGACCAGGAAGTGGATGCGCTGGTAGAAGGAGCGTGCGGCCAGCTGGGGCACCAGGGGGGCGGGGCTCTGGCTCAGCACCTCGGCGGGGTCAGGTGACCCTCTGCAGTAGGGCTGGCTCTGACAGGACGCTTGGAGACAGCAGTCTGGGTCCATACAGTCCGCCAGACCATCTGCAGGACACACACACACACACACACACACATGTAGATACACACAGATACATGTAGATACACACACACACACTACAAGAAACCTAGCATGTTGTGTTTAAGTCAGCACACAAGTCGCATAGCTGGTGGATTTATAGGAGGTGGAGGAAACACAAACCACACACACAGGTGTTGGTGTGCCCGCCACAATGTGCTCTGATTGGCTGATCTCTGGGGAGGAAGGCAGCCCCAGTTGTTCTAGGATATTAGCTGACCTTTAACCCCCAGAGCTGGTGACAAACAGCCTGGCCGCTCTGCACTGACGGCAGAGAGTGTGTGCGTTTGTGCCTGTGTGTGCAGATGTGTGTACCTATGAGTATTTGTGAACGTGTGTGTGTGTGTGTGCGTGTGTGTGGACTAACTGTGGCTAAATATGGAGGGGATACCTTCAGGGACAGAGAGATTAAGCGAGGGGAGAGAGAGAGAGACAGAGAAGGTTGCTATGTGGAAGTCAGATAATCTCTCCCTGTAGTCCACACTAAGAGTTAGGAGACGAGAAGCAGGAGGAGGATGGAGGGGCTAACAGCACCGTGTCTATCGTACACCTGGTCTCCACCAACTTAAGACAATCAGCCAATCACATCATACCACAAAGAGCCCTCCAAAGCAACCCTCGCCTCCCGTTGGCTGTTCCACTTCTGCCTCTCCTGCCCCATGATTGGCTCACTCACCTCCTTCATTGTCTTTGCTGTCGGTGCACAGTGTCTCCATGGCGACGTCGCAGCCCGCCCCCCTCCAGCCTGATTGGCAGACACAGTGCCAGCCGTTCTGGTCCAGCGTGCAGCGACCGTTGTTGTTACACAGACCTGGGCAGCCCTCTGTCATGACACACACGCACACAAACAGAGGTCACACGGGGGTCACAGGGATGGAGTTTAGTATGTGTGTGTGTGTGTGTGACTGCGTCTGTGGGCTCTGTATGTGTGTGGGTGTGTGTGTGCATGTCTGTCTGTGTGTGTGTGTGTGTGTGTGTTGGTGTGCGTGCGCATGGGACAGAGACAGCTTTTATCCCCTCTGGTTTGAATGGAACAGAGAGACAAACAGTCCGTGTGACAGATATACACAGAGGTAGGAACCATAATGAGATCTGGTGGAGGAAGACTTTGACAGACGGACACAGGCCCGGTGAAGTGCACTGGTGCTGTAGTTTCACATGAACAACAGATCATCTCTTACTGTCACAGAGTAGGAAGAAAACAAAGGAATTTGGTGTCAAATCAAGTGAGGATAGGATGTCTGGTACAAATGCTGATGGTGGAAATTGACAAGAAAGGGAAAAGAAAGTCCAAATCAGCTTTAAGATGTTTTTGTTTTTGTTTCAACTGAATGGAATCAATTCATTGGATTTGAAAATGGATTTCAAGATGTTCCCCTTTAAAAGTTCCAATATCCCAAATCTCAAATCAGAAAAAAGAAATCAAAAAAGAAAGAAAATAAACGAATGGATACATGGAAGTCCTCCCTCACAGAACAAGCCCATTGTAGATCATGAAGGCAGAACGCAGAGGCAGCCATCATCTGCTTCTATTCATGTGAAGCCAAAACACCTGGAGACGCAAAGTATAGAGAGGCCCGCGTCCCCCCCCCCCCCCTCCACCTCTATATTTTACGCTCCGGCCAACATTCCTTCTCACAGAAGAAGAAGAAGTAGAAGAAGAATCATATTGATAATAATAATCAATAATCAATACTCAGTAATGACTAAGCCAAGCCCAGAAAGGAGGAGCAGACTAGCTAACACACACCAGAAGGATGCATGGAGACAGGAACCACACTGGGCCCCGACACAAAGCAGGAACCACACGTGTGGGTGTGTGTGTGTGTGTGTGTGTGTGTGCAGTACGTGTGTTTTTGTGTTGTGTGTGTGGGGGGGAGAAGGCATTCCTGTGTGTTTGGGGTGTGTTTGTTTATGCTTGCGTGTGTTTATGTGCTTGTGTGCATGCCTGTGTTTAAGTGTGTTTGGAAACGTTTCAGGACAGACAGGAATGAGATAACCAGAGAAAAGGACCACAAGTAAAAACAGCAAAGAGAGACTCGTACAAAGACACGTGTACTCCGTGCTTCAAGACAAAGAGAGAGCGACAGAGAGAGAGAGAGAGAGAGAGAGAGAGAGAGAGAGAGAGAGAGAGAGAGAGAGAGAGAGAGAGAGAGAGGAGCTGAGGGGATGAGAGGGAGAGAGAGACAGAGGGAGCAAGGAGAAGGAGGAGAGGAGGAGGAGGAGGAGAGTGATTGCTGGTGACAATCCCCCTGGTCTTGGTGGAGTTACCTTTGTATCCTGCCAGAGTGGGGCCAGGAGAAGAAGGGAGATTAGAGGGAAAGAAACAAATTAACCAAAACACCTCAGTGGAGAGAGAAGCTTCTGAGAGGGACTGACTGCTGGAGGAAGGGAGGGGGGCGGGGGGGGCGGGGGGATGCAGAGGAGAAGGAGAAAGGGAGGAGGGGTGTAGATATACTGGAGGCAGGCAAGACAAGGAGAGGCAGTCAGAGACAGAGATAGAGGAGACAGAAGGAGAGAGAGAAAGAGAGGGAGAGCGTGCGAGAGAGAGAGAGAGAGAGCGAGAGAGAGACACAGAGAGAAAGAGAGAGAGTAAAAGAGAGAGGCGTTGAAAGCCCCAGACAGGTGAGAACTTGCCAAGCATTCCCAGGTGGACAAAGCTGACGGAAATAACTCTGAATGTATAACTGGGAGGGAAGGGCTCACACAATACTGTGATGGAAGACAGCCGAGAGAGAGAGCAGAGGAGAGACTAACCAATGAACACAACCGAGACAAAAGTAGAGGAGAGACCAACCAATGAAGACAGCAGAGAGTATAGACCAACCAATGAAGACAGCAGAGAGAGAGAGAGCAGAGGAGAGACTAACCAATGGTAGCAGAGAGAGAGAGAGCAGAGGAGAGACTAACCAATGAAGACACACAAGCATAAAGAAAGCGGTATGGTTCTAACTGCCTGGACAGGATGGCATGGTCGGAAAGTTTTTTTTTTTTTTCTCTTTTGTAGAAAAGAGGGACAAAGAAACAAAAGAACAGAAGTGTCACCGTGACGACTCTGTGGCCTCACTCTATCCAGCTGGCGGAATGTTAGTAGCAAGCAAACACGGGCGAGGAAGAAAAATCAACAGCAGCAACAAAAAAACACCCCCGTTTCGGACGCAGATGCAAGTATGAGATTGGACAAGGCACTGTCCACGTCCTAGGTGGATCCAGCGGATGTCTGCTTGGCTGTCCCTGACTGGGGGGAGGGCCTTGAGGAGAAGTGGGAAGTATCTTATAACCCACAGAGACCTCTGGCTCCTGTTCATACTGTATGGGGGGGCTGGACTCAGGGCCTCTGAGTGAACCTTGACCTTAGAGAAAAGCAATCTTTATATTCTCCCTACTGGGTGGTGGGGGGTGACTTGCAGTCATAGAGACAACAGGAAAACATTTTAAAAAAATATGAACATATAATAGACAGAGAGAGACAGAGAGAGAAAGAGATCTCCCACAGTGAAAGACAATAAAACAGGTTATTACAAAGCTATGGCGATTATCACCACGATCACCACAGAAGCACCACAGTGCATGATGGGAAGGATGGAGGAACAGAAAGAGCACCGTACCTTTGACTCTAATGTCCGGGTTGTGAGCTTGAAAAACAGAAGGAGGAACAGAGAGGAAGAGAAAGAGAGAGCAGGCATTTTAGAAAAGAAAAGAACTGGACAGACAGTTCATTTGAGCATACACACATAGCTCAGGAGAGAGGCAGATAGCCACAGAGACCGAAGGATACACACACACACACACACACACAAAGACAGGGGTTAGAATAACAGGAATAATCACCCTGAACTATGAATGCTCTGTGAAGTACTAACTACTAATTGAGGTAACGTTTTTTTTTTTTTTTTTTACTGAAACATATGCACTGCATGTGGGAAACTGCTGTGTGTGTGTGTGGTTAAATGAATCATGCCGTCTGGGACATCAGTAGGTCATTACTATCAGGGCAGTTCAGTGGGATTGATCATATTGACATCAACCTGTGAACAATTATACTGCAGGCCCTGCTGACTCAATCGTAGAGAAGGGAGGGGGGGTGGGTGAGAGGGAAGAAAGAGGCAGGAGGTAAATGGGGAAGAGAGTGGGAGAAGTAGAGGAACAGTTATGAACCACAGCCAGGCTGGGAGAGAGGACAGATGGAGGAGGGCAGCGAGGGATGGTACTTTCATTGTTTTCTCAGATTGAAGGCATCAGTGTAGTTGATTTAACGGGTAGCACACAAATGAGATGGGATTCTGTCAAATCTACAGCTGTTTACACACCTCTCTTGCTCACCCCCCCCCCCTCTCTCTCTATCTCTCTCTATGCAAAAGAAAGTGAAAGCCACTTAGGGTATGTTGCTCTATTTTATCAGCAATGAAAAAACATCTCCCCTGTGTGCAATCCTAAGTACCAGACCACACAGAACAAGCCGAGGACAGAGATGTGGATGTGTACAGAGGAACACACCAGACAAAACTAGCAGAGGACTGAAATGTGGATGAGAGTACTTGATTTTCAGTCTTTAATCACAGGAGATAGTAGAGAGCCTGAGAACTTGACAGAGAAGGAAATGATAGGTACGAAATTGTGAGTGTCATATGAAATGTGGGTGTGACCCTTTGTACGGTAGCATGACTGTGGTTCTATTGGTGTGTGTCTGAAGGAGGAGTGTTTGTGTGTGTGTGTGTGTGAAGGAGGACTGTGTGTGTGTGTGTGTGTGAAGGAGGACTGTGTGTGTGTGTGTGTGTGTGTGCATGTTTGTTACTTGGTTCAGTTACGTATTGCTACAAATACTTTGTTTCTGTACTGAAGTAGATTTTTCTGGTATCAGTACTTTACTTCACTATTTATTTTTGCTTCACTATCCAACGTTTTACTTTCACTCTTTACATTTTTTACACAATTATCTGTACTTTCTACTTCTTAAATGTTACTTTTTTTTCAAAGTAAAAAAATAAACACAAAACAGTACATTATGGATGATGAGACAGCGAGTTAGCGATGGCAACATGACTGAGAATAGAGACAGTCCTCATCACCCATGGCCATATATGAGGGAGATGTTCAAAATGGTCTCGGTCAAAAAGGATTCCTGGCAAATGTGCCAGTCTATAGTGTATTGTTGTATTACGATGTGAGGTCCAATCGCCAGCGTGACACTAAAACAGATAGTAGAAATTGAGCCCATACTTCTTTACTTTAACTTGAGTGAAAAGGTGTAGTCAGCAGAGTCTTTGTAAACATGAGTATCTGTTCCTTCTACCTGAGTGAAGGATGCGTGTACGTTTGCCATCGGTGGTGGTGTTTCCTCACCTATGTTGCAGTGTTCTCCGGTCCAGCCCTGGTTACACTCACACTTGCCCTCCTTACACAGTCCGTTCTTGGTACACAGAGGGTGGCACGCCTTCTGGTCACACACCGCCCCGGTCCAGCCCTCCTCGCAGCGACACCCCCCCCCAAAACACACACCTCGGGTCCCGCAGTCCACCGCACACACCTCTGCAACACACACACACACACACACACACACAGGAAGAGACAAGTACACGGGATGAAACACACACACACACAGTTAATGAAACACTGTAAGCCACCCGTTGTATAGTCCTTTCACAACCAGCTCCTTTGTGTGTGTGTGTGTGTGTGTCTTCAGAATAACATTGGGAGGTTGTGACCCTGTCTGGTAGATTTCAGATATCACCTTGTAGCACTGACAAAAACAGGCGCCTCACCACAAACACACACACCCCTGTCAGATGGGCTGGGTGTAACTTGAGAAATCTGTGTGTGTGTGTGTGTGTGTGGAGAGGGTTATATCTTGGTCAAAAGAGGGAGTTAAAGTGTTGGTGATAAATATGCTTTATGTGTGTGTGTGTGACGTACGTATTTGTTAGAATTGAAGCATGATTTTGTTTGTGGGATTATTTTCATGTGTGTGTGTGTGTGTGTGTGTGTGTGTGAAGGTTGTGGTGGTTCGAAAAGATACCAGAACAGGGTCAGACCAAACACCCCCCAAAAACCTGACAGCCACCCTGATCATCAACATAGTTCCCCCATCTCCCTGCTGCTCTCTCCTCTCCCTCCCTCCTTTTCCTGTTCCCATCTCTCCCTCCCTCCCTCCCTCCCTCCCTCCCTCCCTCCCTCCCTCCCTCCCTCCCTCCCTCCCTCCCTCCCTCCCTCCCTCCCTCCCTCCCTCCCTCCCTCCCTCCCTCCGTACCGACAGAGCAGTCAGGTCCGGTCCATTTGGCATCACAGGTGCAGGTCCCACTGTCCGCCTGGTAGGACCCATGACCAGAGCACTGGTCTGGACACATGGTCTTCAGGATGTCACAGCTGGTTCCCCCCCAGCCAGGACTGCAGTGGCACTCCCCATGGATACACACACCATGGGAGCTACAGCTAGGGTCCAGGCAGTCCACTGGTGTGTGTGTGTGTGTGTGTGGGGGGGGGGCAATCATTGGGAGAACAGAGTTAGACAGGGTTAATCACTAGAACATTCCTCGGTTTATTACCCTCTGTTATGACAACATTCTGTTACTGTCCAAACTTCTAACCATCACCCCCCCCCCCCCCCCACACACACACACACACACACACACACACACACACACACACACACACACACACACACACACAGCTCTCTCTTCTATCTGACCCTATGTAATCCAAATAGGATTATAAATGTCTGACCCGTACTTCAACCTACGTAATCTGGTTACGGTTTTCTCTGGGTCAAACATGAAGGAGATGAGGGAGGGTGTGTGTGTGTGACTCTTCGTGCAAGTGTGTGTGTGCATGCGTGTCTGTGTTACTGTACCTCGGTGTGGTCATTGGCATGTTATTCACCATGCGATTTGACTAATTTGATTTATCAGCTCAGGAGCAAATCAATAAGATTGATCCTTTCTATTTCTATGGACAAGAGTATCACAGGCAAGCATACATCTCTCTCTCTCTCTCTTTATCTCTCTTTCTCTTTATCTCTCTTTCTCTCTGTCTCTCTCTCTCTCTCTCTCTCTCTCTCTCAGCATAGTGATTACATGCTCTGTCAGGTGGAGAACACAACAATTGCTTCTGGAATATTGAACTGTTAAGTGGCTGGTCATGCTTATTATGGGATGGAGAGCAAATCAGAATGGTTCGGGGGAGGGAGGGGAGAGACAAACCTCACAGCACACCCTCCATACATATGCAAAACTCCTCTCACACACATACACACACACACATCCCAGCCATTCTCCCCACACGCATACACCCCACACAGACCCCCCCCCCCAGCCCCTTCCCCAGCCAGCCAGCCAGCCAGCCAGCCAGCCAGCAGCAGCAGGAACGTACCCTCCTCACAGTTGTCTCCCTTGTAGCCCGTGTTGCAGGCACAGCTGCCCATGATGCAGATGCCGTGGCCCCCACAGTGGATGTCCACACACTGGTTACTGGGGACGTCACACTCGGTCCCCTTCCACCCACTGAAGCACTGGCAGCGCCCGCGAGAGTACTGGCCGTTACCACTGCACAGGACCGGGCACGCCACTGGGGAGAGGGGGGTGGAGAGAGAGAGAGAGAGAGAGAGAGAGAGAGGGGGGTAAAGAGAGAGAGGGGGGGGGAAAGAGAGAGAGGGAGGGGGGGGTGGAGAGAGGAGGGTGGAGAGAGAGGGGGGGTGGAGAGAGAGAGCAGGGTGGAGAGAGAGGGGGGTGGAGGGAGAGAGGGGGGGGTGGGGTTGTAAGGCGAAATAGAGGGGAGAGGGTTAGAGAGAAAGGAGAGAGAGAGAGAGAGGGGGATGGATGGATGGAGAGAAAGAAAAGAGGGTTAGAGAAAGAGGAGTGTCTGTAGTGATAACTAATGGAGGATTTATTGAACCAGTGCCTCCAAACACTACCATGCTGTCTGGGACAGCAATCTGAACCCAATTATCACAGATGTGTCTCTCTGGGTGTGTGTGTGTGTGTGTGTGTCTATGTGTGTGTGTCTATGTGTGTGTGTCTATGTCTTACCTCTTGAACAGTCAGGACCGAGGAACCCAGCTAGACAGCGACACTTTCCAGACACACAGTCACCGTTGCCATGGCAATTGTGTGGACAATCCGTGTCGGACTCTGATTGGTGAGATGGAGAGGGGAGCAGAGAGAGAGAGTGTGTTAATTGGGTTGGCTGACAGAGTACGCATACACACACTTCCAGACACACACAGACACATGCAGACACACACATACAGACACACAGCAATCAGCAGCTTCTTCAGATGTATGATTAGGAAAGACTTGGTCCTCTCTGCTTACCGTAGTCAACCAATCAACACCTTATTACCAAGTATTATCCAGCTCCCAGACTAGTTTTTCTTCGTCTCTCTCCCCTTCCAGATTACCAAGATCCCTCCCTCCCTCCCTCCCTCCCTCCCTCCCTCCCTCCCTCCCTCCCTCCCCCTCCCTCCCTCCCTCCCTCCCTCCCTCCCTCCCTCCCTCCCTCCCTCCCTCCCTCCCTCCCTCCCTCCCTCCCTCCCTCCCTCCCCCTCCCTCCCTCCCTCCCCCTCCCTCCCTCCCTCCCTCCCTCCCTCCCTCCCTCCCTCCCCTCCCTCCCTCCCTCCCTCCCTCACTCCCTCCCTCACTCCCTCCCTCCCTCCCTCACTCACTCCCTCCCTCCCTCCCTCCCTCCCTCGTAGAGACGAGAGACCAGGACCAGATGTAGAGTAGACAGGGTAAACAGCTGGGCTGAGCAGAGTTTCTACACCTGTTGACCTCAGCTGGATCAATCATACAGTCCCTACACTGCCTCTTCACACGGATGAGTCTGTGTGTGTGTGTCTGTGTGAGAGAGAGAAAGCGAGGGCAGCAGCTCTTTATTACCATGTCTCAGCGGAGTCCTAACATCAGTGCTATTACACAGCTGCTGTCAATAATTTCATTAGCTGACCAGCTTCCTGATCTCCCCAGCTTTACACGACAGTCTGAACAGAGCCTTCCAATCACACACACACACACACACACTCATATACACACACACACGCTTCTCCAACCGGCCGACTAGTAGCTGGGAGGGCCTGCTTCGTTGACAGACAAATAATCCATTGTAAGTTCCAAGTGGTTGGCAGTTAGCTCGCTAACCTGTAATCTAGTCCTTCCTGATGAGACACAGCACAAGCTACTATCCACATGCTAATCAGCAAATATCGTGTTCTCCTCACATTTCACTGGGAGACAGGAATGCAGAAGGGAAAAGATAGTAAAAGGCAGGGATGGAGAAGAGAGAGAGAGAGAGAGAGAGAGAGAGAGAGAGAGAGAGAGAGAGAGAGAGAGAGAGAGAGGAAAGCTAGCTTGTACCTATGACGATGGTGTTGTAGGACACCTGCTCCGTGTTGCGCCCGTCGTTGTAGAAGGCCAGGTGCCAGGTCCCAGTATCCAGGAAGTGGATGAAGCCAGCTTCCTGCAGGCTGACTGAGCGGGCACGTCTGCCCCCGCCCTCAGACTCCAGGCCTCGCTTCTCCTTGGAGACCAGACGACTGCCATCCAGCAGCTCCACAAAATCATACTGGAGACACACACACACAGTTTGAATACAGATTTTTTAAGAGGATGGATTACAAAAACTCCACACTGTTCTCTATTTTTTTTCTCTAGCTCTCTCTTTATTCCTTGCCATCACTCTCTCTTGATCTCTACATGTCTTCCTCCACCTCTCTCTCTCTCTCTCTCTCTCTCTCTCTCTCTCTCCTTCCCTCTATCCCCTCGTCTTCCTTCCATCCCCCTCTCTGATTCCCTCCATTTCTCTAGGGACCCTGTTATTCATCTTTTCATTTCTCACACTTCTTGTTTTTCGCAATTAACCATGAACGTGTGAACAAGAAAGGAAAGCCAATATTATCTCCGATACACACACACACACACACACATGTACAAACACACAGACACACACAAACACATCATTTTACCTTGAAAGTGAAAAACATCAGTTCATATATCTCCAGTCCAACATGACCAGCCATGTCGATACCTCTTCAATGTGCGCTGTGTGCGAGTGTGTGTGTGTGTGTTTATTACCTTGGAGAACCGTATTGATTAAGGCTAGTCTATTAACACTGTAGGCTGCATGAGTCTCCCAGGCATCACAGGGGCCTTTGTCACCCATTAAACCTGTATTAGTGTGGTGCAGACAGGCCTCTCACTGCTGTGTGCATGGGTCTGCAGCGTCCTCCACAGAGCATGATGGTGACAGACACTCTATTGCACAGAAACAGACGACATGCTGACGTGCGGATGTACCTGCGTGTGACCGAGGGTGCACTTGTGTGTGTGTACCTGTGTGTGTGTGCCTGTGTGTGTGCCTGTGTGTGTGTGCGCCTGTGTGTGTGTGTGTGTGTGCACCTGTGTGTGTGAAGGAGGCAGGCCCTTGCGTCCGTACACTCCAACCAGTGCGTCTCTCTGGACAGAGATGTTGAAGCGGAGGAACTGGGGCTGGTCGATGTAGAGCTGAGAGCGCCAGAAGATCCCTGGAGGAACATCCTGCACGGCCCTCCGGCCCACGTCCACCTCCCCCGTGTCCACCGTGTTGTTCTCCTGCTGGAACACGCCCAGCTTACCTGGAGGAGCCAGGGAGGGGGAGAGGAGGAGGGGAACAGGATGAGGGAAGGGGGCAGGAGAGGAGGGAGGGGAGGGAGGATGCAACAGGGGGGGAGGAGAGGGTGGAGGGAGGAGGAGATGGGAGGAGGAGATGGGAGGAGGAGATGGGAGGAGGAGACGGTCGAGGGAGGAGGAGATGGGGAGGAGGAGATGGGGAGGAGGAGATGGGAGGAAGAGGAATGAGGAGGAGGAAGGACCGGTGGAGGGAGAAGGGCAGATGGGAGGAGGAGATGGGAGGAGGAGATGGGAGGAGGAGATGGGAGGAGGAGATGGGAGGAGGAGATGGGAGAAAGGAGAGAACGGTGGAGGGAGGAGGAGGAGATGGGAGGAGGAGATGGGAGGAGGAGACGGGAGGAGGAGATGGGAGGAGGAGACGGTGGAGGGAGGAGGAGATGGGAGGAGGAGATGGGAGGAGGAGATGGGAGGAGGAGATGGGAGGAGGAGAGTTTTATTTTAGTTTGAGCAACAGCTGGTAGTAGTGAACTGGATCAAAACCAGAATCCTGCAATACTAAAACACATATACATGAAATGTAGAAGTGTAAAAGGTCAGGATAGCATAACCTGGCAACACCACAACTTTCCATCTGGACTTGAGACCTCGGGATCAAAGAAGTCTAGACATTACGTACATACACCTACTGCAACCCAATAACTATACCACACACACTATGCATACATGCCAGAACATTACCTTAATGGCAAACACCATATGGTTCATGGCAACAGCTAGACATTACGTACTGTGACTCACACAGGCATTCACACACACACACACACACACACACACACACGTACATACTGTACATAGAGTGCGTCAGAGAAAGAAAGCTAGCCACCAGGGAGAACATGGCTCTGTGGTTCTCACTAATAGGCAGCAGCTGCCATTAATATCTCATTAATTAGACTAGAAGTGTTTCAAGGGGTCACAGTGTGTGTTTGGTTGTGTGTGTGTGCGCGTGTCTGTTTTAAATATGTATAGTCTGTCTTTGTCTACCAGTGTGTGTATGGGTTTTTCTGTTACGTGTGTGTGTTTTCATCTCTGTGTGTTTGAGTGTGCGTGTGTTTTCACCCATGTGTGTTTGAGTTGGTGTGTGTTTTCACCCGTGTGTGTTTGAGTTGGTGTGTGTTTGAGGCAGTAAAGCGGGTGTACAAAGAGCTCATTTCCCGTTTGCGAGGATGCAATTAGACACAAACGCTGCTTGTTAGGGCTGTGGTGAGCTTAGCCTGAGGACAAACACTCTTTCTCTCTCTCTCTCTCTCTCTCTCTCTCTCTCTCTCTCTCTCTCTCTCTCTCCCTCTCCACCTCTCTTTTCTGTCTCTCTCTCTCTCTTTCTCTCGCTCTCTCTCTCTCCATATCTCTCTCTCTCCATCTCTTTCTCTCCATCTCTCTCTTCTATCTCTCTCCATCTCCCTCTCCTCTCTCTCTTCTGTCTTTCTCTCTCCTGCCCCACCCTCCTCTCTCCATCACTGTCCACACCAACCACACACCCTGTGTGGACACACAGTGCCCGGAGACAACACAACCTGTCTGCTGAACAGATTTATTTTATAGAATCACGATATCATTATATTAGCCTGGTGATTTCTCTCTTTCTCTCTGTCTTTCTGTTCTCACCTGATGAAAGTCCATATGTTTAGCCTGCAGGAACAATCATATGCTTAATTGGATAGAACCATCGCTATTGTCTGTTTATGTGTGAGTGGTGTGTGTGTGTGCGCCTGTTTATTTGCAAAAACCCATTAATCCATGCCAGTTGAGAATCACTGCACACAAAAGTGTGGATGATAGAAGAGAGAGAGAGAGACAGAGAGAGACAGAGAGAGAGACAGAGAGAGAGAGAGAGAGAGAGAGAGAGAGAGAGAGAGAGAGAGAGAGAGAGAGAGAGAGGGAAAGGAAGAGAGAGGCCAAGGTTAGCTGAAGGAGGAGACAGGAGAGGAGAGAAGGAAAAGAAAAGGACTGGCTGTATTGATTCGAAGAGTGTGTGTGTGTGTGTCTGTCTACACTGTATGTGTGTTGACGTCGGTGTGTGTGTGTGTGTTTGGATGCCTAATGAGTTAATTAACAGACTGCTCCAAGGGCTGGAGATCTTGTTAGAAACGAGAGGGAGGGAGGGACAGCACTGTTAGCACTGATCATTGTGGAGCTCCCAACCTACCCTCCAAGAGACAGCATGAATACGTTAGTATCACTACCATCCTCTATAGAGCCAGCGACCGAGCATCTCCATAAGAAACCGCTTTAGAGCTGTTTGATGAGAAGAGGATGGGAGGATGGGACACTGGAGAGTCAAGAGATTTTGGTTCTGAGGACAAAGGAGCTAGGAAAGACACTGGGACAGCCTTGAGGGGAATGTTCTAAAGCTGATATGATAGGAACCGTGTGAAAGACTGAGACAGAAGGCTGACTGGGTCAACGAAGCGGCGTGTTGTCGTGGCGTTGTCGTGTGAATGTGAGACAGCGTCTCTGTGTGAAAAGCAGACAGGAAGGGAGAGGACTTCAGAAAGGGTTGGTGTAGTTGTAGTGTGGCCTGCGAGGGGGCACACACACACGCACACGCGCACGCACGCACACACACACACGCACACACGCACGCACGCACACACACGCACGCACGCATGCACACACACACACACGCACACACACACTACAGGGCCTGTCCTGGTAAGGGCCAGGGATAATTGGACCAGATGATTCATGGCTCCAAAGTGGCCAGATGCATCGATGCATCAGAACTGCAAGTGTGTTTGGTGTGTGGGTCGAGTATATCAGTATGTGTGTGTGTTTGTGTGAGGGTCAAAGTGAGAGGTATATAGAGTTCCCCTCCTATCTGGGCCTTTAGAAGGTTCTCACACAGTCTGGTCTATCTTTAGACTGACCTCCAGAGAGTCTCCAGATGTGTTGAGAGTCTGGAGACTCTCAACACATCAAAACCAAATGCTGCTCCGTCGTACACATACACACACAAAGACATGTGAACATGCAAGGATGTAAACAGTTTCAAGGTCACAAACACACACAAAAGCTCAATCCATCATAGATCTATTTTAGGTGGAGGTGGACTTCAAAGAGCCGTATTGATGAGATTGTCCATGGTATTAGAACTGTGAGTGTGTGAGCGTATGTGTGCGTGTGTGTGTGTGAGAAAGAGCTCACCATTGTCTGCGGCCAGGGCAGTTATGGTGTTGGGCGTGGTGTCTGATTTGGTCTGTCCGTTCTCAAAAGCGTAGTCTCCTGTCTCCTGAAGATGCCAGTTCAGACCCAACAGGTGCATGGCTGAGAGAGAGAGAGAGAGAGAGAGAGAGAGAGAGAGAGAGAGAGAGAGAGAGAGAGAGAGCGGGAAGAGAGAGAGAGGGAAGAAAGAGAGAAAGAAGAGACAACATAAGTTATTACTCTCTGCAGGCGTGAGGACTTGAATAAATCACAGACACACACACACACAGTGTTTCTATCTAGTTTCCTGCCGGTGAGAGACAGAGCAGTGATGCATACTACAGTAGTGGGGATGTGGGAAAGGAAAAGAACAACCGTGCATCTCCTCTAACTTGCTCTGGGCAGAACCTTAGGGTGTGTTTGTCTAAGTATATGTGTGTGTGTGTGTGAGAGTGAGTGTGTTTGTGTGTGTGAGAATCTGCTCAACTAAAAAGGAGGTTGTTTGTGTGCAAGGCCATATTTTAACCTGTGCCCAGAGAGGAGAGTGGGGCAGCAGAACATATTATCATCAAGCTGGCTCGCCCCTCCGGCAGCACATCTGACAGGCTAATGCAGCAGACTGGCAGCCAGCAGACACACGCGGGGCACAGTTGCTGACTTTAACACTGTTAACACTGCAGGCTGGAGCCCTGATGGAGCCAAGATGGCCTTCCTGGGAACCACTGGCTTATCCCTGATACGTTTACTAAACTCTGAAGAGATGGACTTGGGTTCTTCTTCTCTCTTCTATCCATCCATCCCTCCAGACTCTTCTTTTTCCTCTCATTTCTCTTTTCTGAGACAGCTGGCTTGTACACTGTGGCCAAAAGTATTTGTACACCTGCTTGTCAAACAGAACATTTCTACATCTCCTTTCTGTCACATCCCTGACAACAGCCTGGGGATACTTAAACTTGACTAGCCTGCTTGACGTAGGTTACTTAAACTTGACTAGCCTGCAAAGAGCCCTGATCACAACACCAATAATGCTGTTTGCTGCAAAATGACCATAAACGTACCAACGATATTAGTGTGACGAGGTTTTGTGTATATACCGACCAGGAGTCCACATACTTTTGCTTATATAGAGCAGCCATTCCCAAACCTTTCCACTTTGCGGCCCACTTGCATAGCTCAAATATTTTTGCGCTTCCAACAACACATCCGTTCACTTAATGTCACACATGTACACCATGGAAGCCAAACGGTTTGTGACGCTTTCACAGCAAAATGTATTTGAGCGATTGACAAAGTGTCCATCATCAGTGCCCCAGTAAGCCTACATTGTAAAGAGGGGTGACCTGCGTAGCTCCCATGGCCAGGCCAGCTCTGGAACTTCCAGTGAAGTTCAAAATGTGACTTTTAATAACCAGAACAGGTTTCGTTAACCCCTACACTCAGATTGTGCGGCTTGTCGCATTTTTTCATTGACCGATGAAATGTTACCTGTCTCACAGAGATCTCTCCCATTTCCAGATTTTTGTTGGAAACTGAGAAAGACATGCATGCTACATTATATTATCCATAGGGAACATATGACAGACCAATTATTTATGAGTTAACATGAACGACTAGCAAGCAAGCTGATAGTTGATTATATTATATGTAGCTAAAAATAGTTGGCTAGCCTAGCTAACGTTAATGCTCAAATCTTGGATAGCTTCAGCTAGCCTAGCTTGCTGATATAGAGTATGTCTAGGTTTGCCAAGAGGGGTTGGTTATGTGTGTGTCTGTGTTGTATCGTGTGGGTGTGTGTTTGTGAGAATATTGCTTTAGACGCACATGCTGGGTCTAATGAGAGGACTTATGGCCTGCCCCACTATGTAATACACACACAGACACACACACACACACACACAATAACAAGTGCAAAGGAGTCTCATACTCACTTTTATTTATTAACACAGTTATTGTGTGTGTGTGTGTGTGTGTGTGTGTGTGTCTGTGTTTGTGTGTGTGTGTGAGAGTGTCTGAGTGTGTGAGAGAGCAAAAAGCTGTATAACTCAGACTTTATCTGAGAAATGTTCTGCTGCCCTGAGATGGTAATGAAGTGAATAGAAGGCAGGGAGAGAGGGAGTGAGAGGGGGAGAGCAGGAGAGGAGAAAGAGAGAGGGAGTAAGAGGGGGAGAGACAAAGAGAGGAGAAAGAGATGGAGAGGGAGAAGAGAGAGGAGAGGAAGAGAGAGAGATGAGAGAGAAAGAGAGAGAGAGAGAGAGAGAGAGAGAGAGAGAGAGAGAGACAGAAGAGAGAGAGAGAGAGAAAGAGCGAGACACACACAGAGTCCAATTAGAGGTTCGACTTGGGAACGTTTACAAGGAGAACCCCCCCACAGCTGGGTTAATCCCCCCCCCCACCCTCTCCACATACCCTCACACACACACTCACTCTTTCACTCTCATTAAATTAGAGTCGTGCTGGGCCAGCCCGTTACCCAGAACCCCCTCTGAGAGGCAGGAGCAGAGGGTCATGGGAGAGATCTGGAGGATCGACAGGAAGCAGAAACAGGCTGTAGGGTGTGTGTGTGTGTGTGTGGCGGGGATAGGGGGGTGGGGTCAGAGACCTGAACATGACCACCAGACAACCTTGAGACATCATTGAGATGAGTGCGATTCAACGTTGAGCCAATGTTGAGACGGGCTCGAGGGTCTTGAGAGACCCAACATCGAACCGATGGAGGAAGACAAGCCACAGACAGCCTCTTCAGGTTATGGTGATGCTATGCAGCTAACACGCTAACATCACTGCACCTTTCACAGCAGCGGGAGCCTGCTTATCTGATGTCCTCCACCTTCCTTTAGGAAAGATCTTTACCCTATCACACAGGTGTACTTCTGTACAGGTGTGTGTGTGTGTGTGTTACTATAAGGAACGTGGGGGTTGAGATACCAACAGACAGAGACGAAGCTTAAGATGAAAGAAGAGGAAGTGACATCTGTGCACAGTTCTGTTTGGGATCTGCTCTCCATATATCTACATAACTTAGCGTCGAGTGTGTGTGTCCAGCTGTGTGTTTGTGCGTGTGTGTGTGTCGCCGTATTGTGGGTTCTACACATTAATGTTGAATCAGTGTTACTGAGGCCTGTCTGTGCACCTGCTGAGAGGCAGTCTGTATTAGCATGTACCATTAGCATTAGCTTTAGCAAACACAGATACTACTAAACAGCTTTGGCATAAGCATCCACTATTATATGGGACTGATTTTGTGTTAGCATATATGCAAAGACTTAATGGGGATGCCGCTAATAAGCTTCTGCATTTTGATCCACAACTACTCTATGGGGCTAATTTCATGTCATAATCTATTCTGAGACTTAATGGGTATGCTGCTAATTAGTGTTAGCATCTTATAATTAAGATCACCATCACCATGGATATTTACAATAGGAATTGATGACAGCAGCAATTAGCTTTGTACGGGTTAACTTTAGAAGGTTACATGTTGTGTAAATATTTTAGAAGGCCATTACAGTCTGTCTGTGTGTGTGTGTGTGTGTGTGTGTGTTTGCCTTTACAGGGGTTCCATTATAATTCCTCTCTCACAAACATGACTTTCATTCAAGTCATGCTCAAAAAGCTTTTTGTGTGCTAGTGAGAGTGTGTGTTTGCGTGTTTGCTTGTGTGCTTGTCTGAGACTGTGTGTATGTGTGTGAGAGAGTATGATAGATTCAGTGGAGAGAATGATTTATCTCTGTATCACTCATGCTTTCCATCTCCCTTCTCTTTTTGTGTGTTCTCTCTCACATAGAACTGAAAGAATGAGACGAAACACTTCTCTTTCAGTAGCTGAAAGTAATGCATGATGAATACTAACACTACAACCTCCACCTACCCACATTTTCTCTCTCTCTCTCTCTCTCTCTCTCTCTCTCTCTCACTCTCTCTCTCTCTCTCTCTCTCTCTCTCTCTCTCTCTCTCTCTCTCTCTCTCTCTCTCTCTCTCTCTCTCTCTCTCTCTCTCTCTCTCTCTCTCTCTCTCTCTCTCTCTCTCTCTCTCTCTCTCTCTCTCTCTCTCTCTCTCTCTCTCTCTCTCTCTCTTACACAAACACTAAAGAGGTAAGAGCGGCATGATGGCTCCGTGTCAACAACCTTCTCATCAGCAAGAAATCTTCTCCAATAGCGGTGTTTCATCAGTCGCCATGCTTGTTGAAGACCAGCACAACCAATGGGACATAGGGAATAATTCCTCACTATCTGATTGGCTGTCAGGATGGAGGGACATGAATGGGTGTCGGGGTGTGTGTGTGCATGTATGTGTGTGTGTGTGTGTCCTACCTATGCAGTAGCAGAGCAGGACGGACAGCAGCACAGACAGCCCCACAGCGCTCAGGGCTGTGCATCTCCAGCTGCAGTACTTGGAGGACTTCTTAAACTTGAAGGCGCTCCTGGAGAGGGTGTTCCTGGGGAGGGGCCGGGTGGGGGGCGAGTACACGGAGCCGGTAGCCATGGTGTAACCGGGCGTGGCCGTGCTGAAGAGGGGAGTCGTGCCGGTGCCTGTCTTGAAGAGGAAGTGCCTGGAAATGGAGAGAGAGAGAGAGAGAGAGAGAGAGAGAGTGAGGAGATGAATGAGGAAGGGATGGATAGAGGGAATAGAGGAGGAGGAGGAGAAAGGGATATTTAGGGGAAGGGTGGGGTGGAGGGGAAGAGCACGAGGGAGAGGGATATGGATAGAGATAGAGAGAAGGAGGGAGGGGTGGAGGAAGAGAGACATGAGAGAGAGTTAAGTCATATAACCAATAAAAGGGAGATCAACAGATGGCAGAGATATAGATGAATTGGATTTGACAATAATAGTCAAAGAGATGACTTCTCAAAATCATAGTCACAGGAGACACACACAAGACACACACTTGTAAAGACTTCAGATAAAAACAGACGGACATGATACCTACTGGTCTCTTCAATAGCTTTTGAAGAAGGGTCATCACATACTGTACACACACACACACGCACACACTGGCTCATACAATATCTCTATCTCTTTGCAAGAGCGTGATCTAGTTACTGTGGATGAATTATATCTTACTCTTGACATTTGTGTTTGACTGTAGTGTGTGTGTGTGTGTGTGTGTGTGTGTGTGTGTGTGTGTGTGTGTGTGTGTGTGTGTGTGTTTGTGTGTGTGTGTGTGTGTGTGTGTGGGCAGGCGGAGCGGTAACATACCCGTCCCCATACAGCCCCTGGTGACAGTCAGGTGGGAACACGTCCATCTCTATAAGGTTGTCATGGCCGTTCTCAAGTATAGACTGTCCGGCTGACCCTCTACACCACGTACACACGTACACACACACACACACACACAGACACACACAACCACAGACACACACACACACACACACACAGTTAAAGAGAGACGGACACACACATGCAACAGTCACTATAACTAGCCCACTTATAATGAGATTTTTGTCTTGTTCATTAATTAAATACCTTGTGTCTGAACGCCATGTGTTTGTGTGAGAGAATGTGTTTCAGACTGTGTATGTGTGTGTGAAAGAGGGTTTCTGTGTTACATGTCTGTTTAGTCTAATTTGAAAAGTTTGTGACAGAGAGAACCCAGGGTAGAACAAAAAATGAGAAAGTTGGGAGGTATAAATTGAGGGTGAGCAGTGGAGAGAAATGAAAAGAGCCAGAGAGACAGAGGTGTTTGTATCAAAGGAAAATATCATAAAACCTCTAACCTGAGTGTGTAGATATACAGAAACAATACAACCGGCTTATCAGTCCGCTAATTAAAAAGACAATTAATTCCACAGAAATCTTATCCCCCCTGCTGAGAGGGAGGGGTTGGCAGTAGTTTTAATTGGTTCTGCGTACTTTGGTTCAGAAGGTTCCGGAACAGAACCCTATCATCTCTCATCATCTGACGCAGAACGAAGACAAGCGGAAATAGAAGGATTCAAATTTAAATCAACTTTATTAAAGCTCTAATTAAAAATACAGTGATTGTGAAACAATGGTGATGATAATGAAGATGATGATGAAGGTGAGGGGGATGATTATAATTAAAGAATGTGAACTCACCCTAGAGTTCCATATTTCCTACCAACTTCAAAAACATCAAGTATCGGAAGACAGTAATTAAGACCCCATTTAGGCCCATGTATGACCCTTGTGCAGAGATGGGAAGTAACAAAGTACATATACTGTGTTACTGTACTTAAACAGATTTTTCCAGTATCAGACATTTACTAACTATCTATTTTTATGACAACTTTTTAATTTCACTACCACTTTTTTTACACAAATATCTGTACTTTCTATTTATTAAATGTTCAAGCCAGGCTCGTTAATTTAGATTTAATCTGTATTTGGTGGCATGAAAGGTTCGAAAAAAAACGTTTCTAACCAAAACGTTTCTAACCAAAAAGTTTCTGACAAAAAAGTTTGGAAAGGCTGAAAATCTTTTTGGGGAATTTTTGTAAAAAAAGAAAATTAAAAAAGAAAATACTGTCAGAAAGGTGTGTCAGTGCAACTCGGGCTGGAGACCAACGAGGGCTCCACTATGGAGAAAAGCTAGCCTTATAGCTAAATTAGCATGCTAAGCTAATACCCCTTCTCTTCTTTCACCTCTCTAGGCAGGGCCAGGCTCTGGGACAATAGCCAGCGACAGAGAGACGCTAGTTGTAAATGTTAGCGTGAACTGAGGACAGACACACACACATAGGGAGACAATACTGTTTACTGACTGGTGAAATATGGGATGGTTAGAATAGCTTCACACATTTCTGGAGGTGACAAGTGAATCCGTTGGCAGGGAATTGTTTTTGCATAATAAAAAGGCTTAGCCTGTTGACAACACAAGTTAATTTACACGGTTACCGTTATATTCAAGCCACCAATGGGGTGTAGTGGTACGTGTTTTTTTTCCCTATAAGCTAGGGCTGGACACAGCTTATAGAGGCTAAGCAAATGATGAGGTAATGCTACACTAATCTTGGTGTAGCATTTTGGACGGGAAGAATTTATCCACAGTCAGTTACCTGTGTGAACCGAAC
>NC_140382.1:15755000-15795000 GCF_054491055.1 Hypomesus nipponensis | reverse complement strand
AGTTGGAAGAGGGGTAGGAAGGAGGAGGAGGGAAAGAGGAAGGAGGAGAGGGAGGAGTGTGAAAGAGGTGGAGGAGGAGAGGGAGGAGTGTGAAAGAGGTGGAGGAGGAGAGGGAGGAGTGTGGAAGAGGTGGAGGAGGAGAGGGAGGAGTGTGAAAGAGGTGGAGGAGGAGAGGGAGGAGTGTGGAAGAGGTGGAGGAGGAGAGGGAGGAGTGTGGAAGAGGTGGAGGAGGAGAGGGAGGAGTGTGGAAGAGGTGGAGGAGGAGAGGGAGGAGTGTGGAAGAGGTGGAGGAGGAGAGGGAGGAGTGTGGAAGAGGTGGAGGAGGAGAGGGAGGAGTGTGGAAGAGGTGGAGGAGGAGAGGGAGGAGTGTGAAAGAGGTGGAGGAGGAGAGGGAGGAGTGTGAAAGAGGTGGAGGAGAAGGAGGAGTGGGGAAGAGGAATGAGGAGGAGAGAGAGCAGCCTCTACTCCTCTGCTAACCAGGCTGTGGCAGAAGGACGAGGAGTCCAGCATGGGGTCTCTGCTCAGTATTGCAGCTGATGATTCACGGGGCCTCAAACATGAATACAGTTTAGCACACAGCATGCTGACCACCGCCCGTTAGAGCGCACCGCAGACCCTAATGATCCATACGAGTAATCAATAACTGGCCTACCCGGTGCCGTGAACCTGTGTTGTAATGTTCAGCAGCCTGTGTGAGCTGGTCCTCATGGGCATGATGGGGGTTTAAAGGTTAAGCCTGCAGGCCCTGGGGTGCTTTCTCTGACAGGATCTGCAGACGCCTGTTCTGTCATCTGCTCTGTAACAGAGATCCTGTTCACACACACTCTCTCTCTCTCTCTCTCTCTCTCTCTCTCTCTCTCCCTCTCTGTCACATTCTTAATGTCTGTCTATAGTCTCATAGACGACACAGCTATGTATAGCTTTGTTGAATATGACTCAAACAAGTCACACGCGTGACAGTGTGTATCATGAAATTAGCACTTCACTAACAAAGCTGTCGCTGCTATTCATGGCAGAGAAAATCTCACCTCCAACCTTCCTGTTCAAGCAAACTTAAAAGGTGATGGACAGACATCGAGAGACAAAGAGAGAGACAGACAGAGATAGAGACAGACTTGATGGACAGAACATATCCCATCTGCAGGCTGGGGCTGAAAGGCTTGAAGTTCTCCACCAGCATGTCTTCCACCAGACAAGGTGGGTGGATGAGGGTGGAGCAGACAGACCCCGTCTGCCTGTGACTGATTGAGGTCAGCACAGTCATCATGGCTGCTTCTCATCCTGATTGGTTGGCTGAATGGAACCTTCCTGTTCTGTTCCACAGAGTGGAAACCAAGCAGGCTGGAGTGTGGTTACTATAGAGATGACGGGCACTGTGGGGCCTTGAATTTAGTGTTTTATTCTGCTGAGCTCTGTCTAAGCCTAACACACACACACACACACACACACAGGGCCATAGTTATACTGTACTGTTCCCAATAGAGAGGCCGGTAGTATTATCTACTTCGATAATAATAGACTTCTATATTGTTTAGTCAATACTGAACAGCCAAGGTCAGAGAGGAGGGGAGGATAGATAGATGATAGGGTGGAGGAGAAAGAGAGAGATAAAGAGTGAGACCGAAAGAGAGGCGGATGGATAAAGAGTGAGACAGAAAGAGAGAGAGAGAGATAGAGAGAGATAAAGAGTGAGACAGAAAGAGAGAGAGAGAGATAGAGAGAGAGAGGGATAAAGAGTGAGACAGAAAGAGAGAGAGAGGGATAAAGAGTGAGACAGAAAGAGAGAGAGAGAGGGGGATAAAGAGAGAAGCCGAGAGGGAGGATGACAGGTGTGTTATTCCTAGCTCTCTTTACATGCTGTTTGCTCTAGTACTCAGAGGTCATAAAATATAAAACTGGAGCTCAGCAATTCACACACACACACACACACACACATACATACACACACGCCTACACACACACACGGACGCACGGAAGCACTCACGCACGGACCATACAAACACACACATTGCAAAAGGCCCAACTGCTTCACTGTCCTACCATGTAACATGGACATTCTCCTTTTGTTCAGTCTGTATATTTTCTCCCTCACTTATCTTTTTGGGTAGATACAGGTAACAGGAGTTTAGATCACTTCTGCTCTCTCTTAAAATAGTCTTTCTCTGTCTCTGTCTCTCTATCTCTCTCTTTCTCTCTGTTTCTCTCTCTTGTTCTCTCTCTCACACACACACACACACACAGAAAAACACATATTTGTGACCTGTATGTCACTATGTAATTTATAAACTGAGGGAGCGGAGAAGGTTGCCAGATTTGTGATGATCTTCTAGTCCCCATCTCAGTCACCTCATTATATACAGCCCAGCCATTTACCAATGGGTTGCCTGATTGCTGGCTTTTGAAAGGTTGCCAGATTCAGGCACAGATGTAAAGCTAATCTCCAGTTTACTGAGGTAGTTCTCTATCAATACATTACACATCTTCTCACAGATGGGTTGCCAGGTTGGAAGGGGGGGAATATGTATATGGGGTATTGGTCATCATTAGGCTTCAGCCTTTCTGCAGAAAGGTTGCCAGATTGTAAAATGTTTTTTCCTGATCTCCAGCACAAAACAACAGATGGCATTGCCAGATTTAAGGTTTTAATGTTTTAATCTATTCTCATTTACCTTTTGCACCAACTACTACAGTTTAGAGTCCCTACACTAACTTAAGGTTGCAAGATTGGTGTGGTTGTCAGTGGGTTTGCATTCAGGTAGTCTATAACACTTCACGATACAAATGTTTTTCCAAGTTATTGAGACACAGGGTTGCCAGGTTTGATGTACCCCAGTTGCCAGGTTGGTGAACGGGGTGGACTCACCTGCTCTCCAGTGGCACATTGCTGCCCAGGACCCAGCTGTCCTGCAGCGGCACGGACTCAGGGGGCGTGGTCTGCAGCTCGGCGGGTAGGCCCGCCGGAGGGGCGGGGCTTGGTGGAGAACGGCGATGCGATTGGCTCAGGGAGTTGTGATGGTTGAGTGCTGTCACTGACGGCTGCAGCTTGTGAGGGGGTGGAGCTGGAGGCAGCGTAGTCGGGCCCTGCTGGTGGTGATTGGACGGTTGCTCTGTAAAAAAGAGAAGGCGGGGTTAGTGGCTTTGTACGATCTGATTGGCAGGCTTCAGTACTAAGGAAGAGGGAGATGAAAGAGACAACCTATCACAGCACAGGACTCCCTCTCTCTCAGTCTTTTTACATCTCCCTCGTTCCCCCCTAAACCATATGCTCTCTTGATGGGTTATTGAATTAGCCTCTCTTTACTAAACCACACACTCACACTCATGCACACACACTTGCACACACAAACACACACACACTTGCACACACAAACACACACACACACACGGCCGGGTTGGGTTGGGTGCAGGCTTGATTACAATATAACAGCTGGACATGATAACTGCACTGCAGTTTATACCTCCTGACTAATGATAATGTTAACAGCCTCTCATACAGAATGATTTCAGGCTGTTACATAGGAAAACGACACTCTGTGTGTGTGTGTTAGCAGGTGCCCCTGTTCTATTAGGGAGCTAGGCAGGATGTGAGAGCCTACAGCAGGATGGTACAGAACGCCATGTCATTCAAAGATACTCTGATGCTCAGTACACACACTCACACGTACACCGATGCACACGCATACACTCACACACACTCACACACACACACACACACACACACACACATACACACATACACCCACACACACATACACACACATACACCCACGCACACACACACATACACAGCCAGCCTAGGGCATAGACACACACATCAGATTCAGGGCATCTGAGTAGTGACAGTTTACACTGATCAGTTTTGACAGGGGTGCAAACAGCGCCCCATCACCCGACACATACTCACACTCCCTCACACACACTCACATAGTCACACATACGCACATGCTCACACATACACACACAGCCAGCAACCCTTCCCCAACTTAGTGTTTTTATTCCATTTGTGTATGCTGTGGGTAGGGGTTATTAGTGTGTGTGTGTGTGTGTGTGTCTGACAGAAGTGTCAAACCCATGCTGACCGTGACACCAGGCCCAGACCCCAGCCTTTAGATAGAGGTGTCACATCATTCTCTTCTTCCTGAAGCTTTGAAGCCAGCTCGGTCTGAACACTGCCCGATTGGAGTGAACAGGCCTTCATAGAGGAGGCAGAGGACTATGGAAGAAGGGAGCTTGAGGTAGAGAGATGGAGAGGGAGTCAAAGGGAGAGGGAAATGGAGAGTCTCCAATAAAAAAAAGAGCTGCTTATGCAGACAATTGGAGCAGAAAGCAGGTGAGGAGGAAGGAGGGATGGAAGGATGAAGGGAGCGGCGAGTTGGAGATTAAAAGAGAAAAGACATTCAAGAGGGGATGGAGGAGGGTGGGATCAAAGCTACTCATGAAATGTTCTTGTTGCCATTTGCTATGACAGCCTACTGTCGTCCCCTGGAGTTAACTAACACACAACTCAAATATCTCTCTGTCTCTTGGTCCGTCTTTCTCTCAAACACACTCCTGTGTGCACACTGACGCACATACAAACTTCTAAATGTTTTCTCTCCCTGTCCAGCTGTCTTGTTTAAACAGTATAATTCTCTTTCTCTCTCATCCCCTTCCCTTTTCTCGTCCTCCTCCTCACCTGCCTCTCCCTCTCCTCCTCTTTCTGCCAGAGTGCAGTCTATCCATAGAAAACTCAGTCCTAAGAGGAGCATTTAAGACCTCTAATTGAGGGACTACATTATTTAGCACAGGTCTCAGGATGCAGGGTAACACACACACATTATCTCTCCCTCTCCCTCTCTCTCCCGCTCTCTAGACAGCAGATCAGGGGAGCTGTTAGCGTTCACTTGGCAAGGTGAGCCAATCAGAGCCTCTGAGGCTTATGCACAGCCAATGAATGCCCTGAAGGCAGGAACGTTTGGCCAGAATGGCTAACCAGGGCCTTAGAGACTGGTGCAGCTAGCCAATCAGCTGCCATCCATCATAAAACAGTTGCGGCAGGAAACAAAGTGGTGGGAACAGAAATGAATATAGATGTGAAAGTAAACAGCAACATCCAGCCCTCCTACACAGAGAGAGGCCGGTCTGGGGTCAAGTGTCGCCCTGCGCCCCATCCTGCATGAGTGTGTGTGTGGGGGGAGGGGTGGGGGGGAGAAGAGAAAGACAGATGTGAGTTTTTACGAGGATGGCTTTGAAAGGTGATCCTGACTGATGGTCTGATGGCTGTCATTCGTCAAGGGGTCTGTCCTGTCACATGCACACACACAGACACACACACGCACACACAAATACACAAACAGACACACACACACATGCTCCCCTCTGGAGAGGCTTTGAGAAGCCTGTCTGATTGGGATTTCATGGTAGCAGAGGAATTACAGCTCAGCCCGTTTATCTCCTAATGGTGAGACTGATACCCATCACAACCTGGCCCTGAGTGTGTGTCAGAATGTGTGAGTGTATGTGTGTGTATGTATGCAGGCATGCATGTGTGTGTGTGTGTATGGGTGTGACAGGGAGAGCGTGTGTGAGTGTGTGTGTGTGGACGCAGGAGATTGAGTTTCTTATCTGGTCAGCTCTCTTTAACTGGAGTGGTTTATTCTATCTGCAGGCCTCTTCTGGTGGGTTTTCAGAGCTTACACACACGCACACACACATCCACAACACACACGTACTCACATGCATGCAGGGTTTTCAGAGTTTACACACACAAACACACACACAAACACACACCTGCATAGTGGGAGGCCAAAGCTGACCAAGTGGAGCAGTCACCCCCAGTTTACTAAATCCGTCAGCTTCACTCACACAGTATTTGGTATGTCTTTGAGATTTTCATTTACCTCTCCATCTCCCTTTCTCCCTTTCCAACGACCTCCTCATCCTCTCCTGATTTCCCTCCGCCATATCTCTCTCTCTCTCTTTCTCTCTTTATCTCGCTCTCAGCTCTCTCTTTTAGCAGGCATGGCAGAGCAGCTAAATTGACATTTCAAACAGACGGCATGTTGTAGCGAGGCAGCCAGCCGTCACTCTCCCCATCACATGCACACACACACACACACACACACACACACACACACACACACACAGGAAACACATAGGAAAGGTTATTTGTCAACAGCGCAGCTGGCTGTCATGTCTCACCTTGCTCCTGTTGTACTTCTCTTTTATCAAGCTACCTCCTTCTCTCACTCTTCTCATTCTACCTTCTTCCACTCTCCTTCTTTCTGTCTCTCCCTATTCAATCTTCTTTCCTCTCCCTCTCGTCAACAGCAGATGATTAAATAACTCCAGGTGTGGAACATAAAGCTGTGTGAGTAGTTCTTCAAAGAGCAAAAGAGGGGGAGGAGAGAGGGGAGTGGAGGGAGAGAGACGGAGAGAAGAGGGGGAGAGAGACAAGGAGAGGTGAGAGGATGGAGAGGGAGAGAGAGAAGGGGAGGTGAGAGGGAGAGTGGAGGGAGAGAGAGAGAGAAGAGGGGGAGAGAGACAGGGGGAGGTGAGAGGATGGAGAGGGAGAGAGACAAGAGGAGGTGAGAAGGAGAGTGGAGGGAGAGAGAGAGAGAAGAGGTGGAGAGAGACAAGGAGAGGTGAGAGGATGGAGAGGGAGAGAGAGAAGGGGAGGTGAGAAGGAGAGTGGAGGGAGAGAGAGAGAGAAGAGGGGGAGAGAGACAAGGGGGGGAGAGAGGGAGAGTGGAGGGAGAGAGAGAGAAGAGGGGGAGAGAGACAGGGGGAGGTGAGAGGATGGAGAGGGAGAGAGAGAAGGGGAGGTGAGAGGGAGAGTGGAGGGAGACAGACAGAAAGAAGAGGGGGAGAGAGATGAATGAAAGTGAGAGGATGGAGAGGGAGAGAGAGAAGAGGAGGTGAGAGGGAGAGTGGAGGGAGAGAGAGAGTCAGGAGATGAAGAGAGCGAGAGTACAGAAAAGGGAAGAGGGGGTTTCTGGGGGTGATGGAAAGTACAGAACGTGAAAAAGAAATCTGAATAACATCTGAATCTTTCTGAGGAAGAGTGAGATGGATGGAGAAGAGGGGGGAAAGTCTTGAAGGGGGGGGGGGGGCACACACACACACAAACACACATGCACAAAAAACACATGCAGCCTCAAACACACCAAGGCAACAGCTGCCTAAAGAAAAATATTAAATAAATCACAGCGCTCATTTTAACACTGCAGGATGGAACACAATTACACCATTTAAAACCACAGAACAACATTAACTAAGACTCCGATTATTATACCAAGGTTGTGGCAGATATTACATACCTGATGCATACAAGACTTTAACCACTGACACACACACACACACTAAGACACACACTAAGACACACACACACACCAAGACACACACACTAAGACACACACACACTAAGACACACACACTAAGACACACACACACTAAGAAACACACACACACACACACACACACAAACACAAACACACACACACACACGGACATGCAGGTAGCCAGAGGCAGAGTGGTATTTATGAAAGATAAATATCAGCAGGTTATGACATTTATCAGAAACAGGACTGTGGGACAAAGAGCTTCTTAAATATTGACCAACTGAGGGAGGAAGCATTAGAGGAGATCAATAGAACCTGCAGACTGGGAGAGGAGGAGCAGAGGGGGCAGGAGGAGAAGAAGAGAAGAAAGACTGAGGAGGGTGGAGAGAGAGGGAGGGGTTCAGAGAGGAAATATCTCTCAGATGGTGAAAAGATGAGAGTGTTGCTAAGAGCCTATAACAGATGATTAGACGGACCACACTAAATGATTAATTATGCCTGAACTGTGTGTGTATGTGTGGGTGACTAAGATTGAGTGTGAGAGTGAGCATGTGCATGCACTTCTTCATTGATGAGCTGGTCCAGTGTAGGTCCAGCCTGGTCTGCTGGTTTAACATGGTATCGTTACACAGACTAGAGCCAGTCAGACACACAGCTCCACCAGTGTGAGAGCTGGAACACAGTTTACCACGTGCTTCTACTCTCCTAAGCTCCACACAACTCAAGCACAGAGGTAGCACACACACACACACACACACACACACTGAAAACAACTTTACTTTGTAATCTGTTGTTGGTGTTCTAGAAGTCAGTGAAGCGCACACACTCACCCCCCTCCAACACACACACACACACAAGCCTGACATGGCCCTGAGAGAACAGAAACCATCCTGCTTTTCTACTTGTCCTTTTTCACCTGCCTACCCACCTCCAGAGAGAGAGAGAGAAAGAGAGAAATTTAAGGTACCACTATAGTTTTGCACGTGGTGAGGAGAGGGTTTTGTCTGCTGTGTGTGTGTGTGTGTGTGTGTGTTCAAGGGGGCCCTGCCTGCTCCAGTAAATGTTATTGGAATTCCTGTGCTGTAAAATTGCTCCTTTCATGCCCACTGCATCTGACAATAGAGATCCACTGTGAACGAATGGAGAGAGAGACATAGAAACAGGAAGGGTGAGAGACATAGAAACAGGAAGGGAGAGAAAGAGAGAGTCAGCAAGGGAGGGACAGAGAGAAGGAAAGAGAGAGAGAGGGAGAGAGAGAGAGAGAGAAAGGGAGGGAGAGAGAAAGGTAGGGAGGAAGTCAGAGAAAGAGAGTGAGAGAGCGGGAGCGCGAGAGAGAGAGAGAGAGAGAGAGAGAGAGAGAGAGAGAGAGAGAGAGAGAGAGTGAGCAGGCAGAGAGACCTGTACTGTCAGCCCTGTTTCTCTTTACATTGCAGTCTAGTTGTATTTGTAGTGGATGTGTTGCCGTGGAGACAGTTTGAGAACAGATAAGCTGGCTCAGTAGATGTTGTTCATTGCAGAAAGACAATTTTACACTCTGGGAGACTGTGTATGTGTTTGTTCCATATTTCTGTTTTTCCTTTCTTCCTGCCTTTATTTTCAGTCTTGCTTTCTTACCTTCTTTCCTTTCTTTGTATTTAGCTCTACCTATCTGTCCCTCTGGGGTTGGTAGAGGACAGAAGAAATTAGGGAATTAAACAAGTCTCTTTGAGGGAGCGCAGTCCAGAAACTTCCACCAACACAGTGTGTGTGTATGCGAGAGCGAAAGAGAGAGTGCTTGTGTCTAAGTCGGTCAACCTTTAACCTAAAGGCTTTCTGTAAGCACACGACCCTCTGCCCTCCTCCTCTCCCTTCAGTCTTTGTTCTCCTCCTTTACCCAAGTGCTGCACTCATCGCTCCTTCCATCATCAACCCCCCCTCTCCTTTCTCTCACATTCTGTCTGTCCATCCTTGACCTTTTGCAGCCTCTCTCTATATCCAGCAGTCTGTCTGTGTTCTCTCTCTCCTGTCTGTCTGTCTGTCTGTCTGTCTGCATGTCTGTCTGTCTGCATGTCTGCATGTCTGTCTGTCTGTCTGTCTGTCTGTCTGTCTGTCTGTCTGTCTGTCTGCATGTCTGCATGTCTGTCTGTCTGCATGTCTGCATGTCTGCATGTCTGCATGTCTGTCTGTCTGTCTGCATGTCTGTCTGCATGTCTGTCTGTCTGTCTGTCTGTCTGCATGTCTGTCTGTCTGTCTGTCTGCATGTCTGTCTGCATGTCTGTCTGTCTGTCTGTCTGTCTGTCTGCATGTCTGTCTGTCTGCATGTCTGTCTGTCTGTCTGTCTGTCTGCATGTCTGTCTGCATGTCTGTCTGTCTGTCTGTCTGTCTGTCTGCATGTCTGTCTGTCTGCATGTCTGTCTGTCCTTTGTCCCTTTTACTCTTTCTTCCTTTCTTTCCCCTCCTCTTCTTCTTTCTCTGCTGGAATTCAGCCTTTCATCGTCTCTCAGTTCATCTCCCTCGCCTTCATCCTTTCCTGTTTCGCTCCTCTTTACCCAGACAAGTCTTTAGTATGGGCAGCTTGAAGCATTTGCACTGACCCTGTCATCTCTCTTTTCTTTCTCCTTCTCTTCTGCTCAGTCAGGTCTTTTCGCTGACCCTCTCTCCCCACCTCTCCACCTCTCACTCTCCACCTCTCCACCCTCTCTCCCCACCTCTCCACCTCTCACGCTCCACCTCCATCCATCCTTCACCCGCTTTCAAAACAGGTATTTTAGTATGGGCCACCTCGCTCTCTCTGTCTCTCTAGCAATCCCTCAATCTCCTTCTCTCTCTTTCGATATCTCTCTCCCCCATCGATGTCCCCTCCCTCCTTTCCTCCCCCTCCTCCCTCCTAGTAAGGCTCCAACCAGGCTGTTAGATTTAGCTAAGTGATCCTAGTCGCCATGAGGCTGAGACGTGTGACGCGCGCGTGTGTGTGTGTGTGTGTGCGCTTGGTGTGTGAGATCCCTGTGAGACACACACACCAGTCTCTTCTGATAACCGACTGAACGTCTCCAACCCCCCTCCACACACACACACACACACACACTCCCACCTCTTGTTAAAACTCCTTCCCATTCAACATCGATTAAAGGCGGCGCGGGAGCAGATTGACTACTTAGACATAAAGGATGTTTTACGGTTCCTGATGTTTCAGCCCAGACTGGTGTCTATCACTGGGTGGCGTCTGGACGGCTCGGGGCTTTGGCTTGTTTGAAGCTTGGGGAAAGGGGAGCTATGGTAGATGTTTGAAGCTGGGTGGAGGGAGGGAGGGAGGGAGGATGGGGAGCTGTACGATGGTATGATGAATACAGGATGGTGGAGGGCGGGGGCGACGAGGGCTCATGACCTACAGCGCTGTAGGTCTAGATGGCTATCAGCTGTGGAGCTTGAACCACTTGAGTTAAAACGTGGTCATGGGAAGCCTAAACAGTGGTCTGATCAGACCTCCTCATGACCACGATGTAATGAAGCTTCTTCCATGAAGACATAAACACACACTGGTTCAGATGGTGCTGTGGTTAGCTGTGTGTGTGTGTGTGTGTGTGCGTGCACGCGTGTGTGCAGTCTGTGTGTGATTATAATGAAAGCAGAGGGCATCATAATTGTTACCACGACACCAGTGAATGTAGCCATCAAAGCAGGGATGAGCAATCAGGACAGACCATAATAGTTTAGGATGAGAGGCAATGATCCAGAGAAGAGCTGGGTGTGATTATGACAAGTAATGGATGCACACACACACACACACAAACCGAGGCCTAATTTAAGAGTGAAAGAGTGGCCGTTTTTACAGGTTCTGTTGTTTCTGTGACACTAATACACAGAGACTAAGCTCAGTGCTGTGACATGAAGGCTCGATCACTGCAGTGTGTGTGTGTGTGTGTGTGTCTGTGTGTGTCCAAAAGAGATAGATACATGGAAAGAATGAGACAGCAGAAATTGGGGCAACTCAAGAGGTCTCTCTTCCTAATACACACACACATACACACACAACCCCACACACAACCACACTAACTCCCTACGACACAAAAAAAGACTACACATATGAAGTATGTGGGTATGTGACCCTTATAAGTCAGTGTGCAGGTTGAGCACCGTTCTCTCACTGCCTCTCTAGCACCGTTCTCTCACTGCCTCTCTTCCCCTGAGGTTCCCTCCATCAATGTGGAACCCCTTCCATATTCAGTGAGGTCAGTAAGAGCACGTATATGACCACTAGCTAGACAGCCTCCCTCTCTGAAAGAGACGTGAAATGACCTCTACTACACTCGATGATGCGCCTCCAAGATAAGTCCCATTGAGTCAGTACTGGGTTGATGTACACAACGAGCCGAGCGGCTGACTGACAGGAACTTGAGAACTGGAGGTTCATATTGAGGTCTCCATCACATCACAGAGATCCCCTCCAGACTGAGGCCATGGGAAAAAGGCCTTCAAAGAATAGTTAAGAAAGAGTGAAAGAAAAATATATGAAATTTCCAATCTATAATCGTCATCGTCTCTGGTGGTGCCTGTCTGTCAGCCTATCAGAGAGCAGCCTGGTGCATCAGCCTATCAGAGAGCAGCCTGGCTCCTCCTAGACACACATGCAGCCATGTGAAGACAAACAAGGCTGCAAATTGCCATTGAGATTGCGGTAACAGTGTGTAAAGGCTGTTAGTGACAGAGGACTGAAAGAATGTGGAATCGCAGTCATAATGTAGACCTTATGATTGAAAGCTTAGGGGAAGTAACTAGTCACTGGGGTGTATTTTAGCAGGCCGGAGTTGTAAATTGAAGGAGAGAATGTTTCAATTAAATTATAAATGTTTAAATAATACGACATGACTGTTAAATGAATATCACATCAATATCGTATGAATTTGCATGAATACCACATACATTTATGTATGGACATACCTGTGTGCACGTTGTTTGAACACTGTATGAATGCTGTATGAACGCTGTATGAACGCTGAATGAATGCTGTGGTCTTACCAGTACAGGCAGCGTGACTGAAGCCAGCCTGTGTTACAGGTAAATACACTCCTCCTCCTCCTCCTGCTCCTCCTGCTCCTGCTCCTTCTCCTACTGCTGTGTACTCTTCCTCCTCGTCATCCTCATAGTCAGACTCTGGGCCGCGCTGGGGGACGCCGGCGCTACCTAGCAACGAGCCCCGGTTGTCATGGAGATTGGGTGATGGTGGTTGCGAGTGTGAGTGTTCTGATGGACTGGAGAGAGAAGATGGCATGGGAGAGCCTGAAGAGGGGAAGAGTAAATAAAACAAACAAAAACAAAACAAAAAAACAACAATAAACGGAAAGAACGCAAAGGAAACCACCACACCAGTAATACCACAACGGAACAAAATTACTCAAAAAATGAAGCTATGGTGAAGGAAGTGAGGCGGGACGTGTGATGACAGTGGATGGGAGAGATCCTGATTGGAGGTCACTTGGGAGAGTCTTGCTGAGGGAGGGTCAAGACTGAGTGTGGACGGGCATTGTGAAGCCTCGATTGATCGATTGTGCAACCTCGACATTTCAAGTTTTGGTATTCAGTTGAGCCTTTGCTAAAGTCCAGCTCATCGCCTACAACAACACACGGACAGGGACCATTCTCATTCATGATCAAGGCTTAAATCCATATCCCATTAATGAGTCCTTTAAAGATGATAATGCCTGAGAACTGCACACAGACATGCGCGCACAAAACACACTTCCTCTCTCTCAAAGACAAACAAGACACTAGGTAAAAGCATTTAAACAGTGTGTGGTTCACACCATCCAGATCAATAATAATGTTTTTTTCAATACCCAGGCATACAGAGCAGAGGATGTCCATCCAGGATGTTTGTGTTTGGCTTCAGCACGGGCATGTTGGCTGGGCTAGTCTACCTGACATGGTGATTCAACTGCTTTCTTGGGAAGTAGTGTCAAAATAAATAAAAATGATGGACCTACTGGCTGTGTGTCAAACTTCAGCTTCCATTAACGGGGTCGGGCTTGGACATCCTGTTGGGTGGGGTCGGGCTTGGCTGCTATATGTTGTCTCATACATAGACTGTTATAACCCTGTACTCAGGCACATCCAAACCTAGTCTCTCTTCATACATAGACTGTTATAACCCTGTACTCAGGCACATCCAAACCTACTCTCTCTTCATGGAAGTTTCTTTCTTACTGTAAAAGAAACGTGATGCAAGATCAAAAAACATAAAAGTATTGTTACATTCATTTTTCATGTCACCCACCCTCCCTTTCTTTTTCTCCTTCTCTCCCTCCAACTCTATCCATTATCTCGTTCTTTTTCTGTCTTTCGATCTCAGTTTGAGATTTCCTCTGCCGTTCTCAAAGCTTTGTGCTACCTAGGTCGTTATGGCGACAATCCATTAAAATCCTGGCACAATCGACCATTTTCCAAAAAGTCACAAATTTACAGACAACTGAAGAAATGACATTCTGTCTGAGTCTGCCTGAGTAGCACAGATGGGATTCCAGAAAAAAAAGAGAGACACACACACATACACACACACAGACACACACAGTTCAAAGAAATGAGCAGAACAGAGTATGGATGTTCTAACGAGAGGATGAGGTCATGCTCTGAGGAGCAGGAAGTTCTACAAACCTCAGAGATGATTGTTCTCATCTACAAATAGGAGATGGAGAATCAAGCAGCCAATAGAGACTTCACTGGCAGCCCAACAACCACACAACGGCCCACTTCCTCATCTTGGATTCGCATATAACCCATCAGGCATTGCAAGATAACAGGTCCTGATGGGAAACTGCGGCTGTAAATACATAACGGCTCACTTATACCTGACAGATGGGCCTCTTATAGGATATAACACACCTCATTCTCTTAGCCCAAGGCGATCCATCTCTCTCTCTCTCCACCCCCTCTCTCTCTCTCTCTCTCCACCCCCCCCCTCTCCCTCTCCCTCTCCCTCCCTCCCTCCCTCCCTCCCTCCCTCCCTCCCTCCCTCCCTCCCTCCCTCCCTCCCTCCCTCCCTCCCTCCCTCCCTCCCTCCCCCTCCCTCCCTCCCTCCCTCCCTCCCTCCCTCCCTCCCTCCCTCCCTCCCTCCCTCCCTCCCTCCCTCCCTCCCTCCCTCCCTCCCTCCCTCTCTCTCTCAGACATCCATTCATCTGTACTTTAATGCATGGCCATATCTCTCCATTTCCCTCCAAGCTTGTAGCAATGTTTCAATAACTGTATAAAGATATCACAGTATGTCCACACTGATAAGGTGAAGGCACTAACATTTCAATCAGTTTAAGAGGTGTAGCCATTCTGCTCAGTTCAGCTGTCCTTCACGCACGCATGGACCCACACACACAAACACACACAAACACACACACACACACACACACCTTGTCCCTACTGGCCTTGTGTATCATCAGAGGTTTTGTGAACCCTTCACATGGTCAGTCCCTGGCCTCCAGTAATTACTTCTTCTGTTCCTATTCCACCACACACACAAACACACACAATCCTTTCTCCTGTCCACACTCTAGAGACACACACACACTCCACTACGACAAAAAGCACAGGATGAGGGAGAGGGGGGAAAACAAGAAAATTCCATTAAGACTCTGGAGAGAAAAAGGAGCAAGTGTATTCTTTTAATTAATGTGATGTTTCCTTACTTATATAACCAGGATGGGGAGGGTATGTGTGTGTGTGTGTGTGTGTGTGAGAGAGAGAGAGCTGATGAGAGAAACACAATTAGAGTGCAGTCTGTAGGGACTGAAGCATGTTACCACCATTCTCTGCCCAGTCAACCAATTACACATCCATTAACCTGCCCCGGGCCACCGAGACCTGCATGTGTGTGTGTGTCTGTGTGTGTGTGCGACCAGAAGATAATGAGAGCGTCCCTTCATATCAGTAGTATATTAGAACTTTGCCTTGAGAGCTTCAGAACAGAACCCAAACTCTTGCTCCTCTGTCTCCCTGATCCTGACACACGTCTTGTCTTCTGTTCTGTAATGAGGACAGCACTTTGATGCCGCGGTACTTGCGTGCGTGTACCTTACTGCCTTTGGTCAAATGATGTTCTACGACAATCTTTTTCTCTGTCTAAAGGAGGAGGAAGAGGAGAGAGATACTGAGTGACATGGTGAGAGAGAGAGAGAGTGAGAGAGACAGGGAGAGAGACAGGGATAGAGGGACTGAGAGAGGAAGAGAGAGAGATAGGGATAGAGGGACTGAGAGAGGAAGAGAGAGAGAGACAGGGATAAAGGGATTGAGAGAGAGATCTCCCTGACAGCACCCCACCAGCCAGGCATGCTGGGAAGGTTCACAGGTGCTTGATGGGTAGGAACTGCCCCCTGTGGGTCTTGATGGCCTCGCTGTTGGCCGTGTGTGTGTGAGTGTGTGTGTGTGTGTGTGTGTGGGTGTAAAAGCCAGCATGGGACAATACTGGGGAGTGAAAGAGCTGAGACAATTAATAGCTCTACAAGGAACCAGGGAGAGGTGTGAGTGTCAGTGTGTGTGTGAGTGTCAGTGTGTGTGTGTGAGTGTCAGTGTGTGTGTGAGTGTCAGGGTGTGTATGTGTGTGCTGCAGTAAATAGTAAACAACACAGAATGAAGCCTCTGGATGATAGAACAATGTAGCATGGGGAACCCACAATCCTCTCTCTCTCTCTCTCTCTTTCACTCTATCTCACACATTCTCTCTCTCTCTCTCTCTCTCTCTCTCTCTCTCTCTCTCTCTCTCTCTCTCTCTCTCTCTCTCTCTCTTTCACTCTATCTCACACATTCTCTCTCTCTCTCTCTCTCTCTCTCTCTCTCTCTCTCTTTCACTCTCTCTGTCTCTCTCTCTCTTTCACTCTCTCTCTCTCTCTCTCTCTTTCACTCTCTCTCTCTCTCTCCCTCTCTCTCTCTCTCTCTCTCTCTCTCTCTATGCTCTCATTGCTTTGCTCTTTCTCCCTATTCTCTCCCTGCATTCCAGGCTTCATCTCTTCCATCTGCTCCAAAGAAAACAAACACAAACTTTTTAAGGAAAAGAGAGGGAGAGAGAAGAGAGCTGTGACAGAGCCAGCTGTGCAGACTCCCTGACCGCAATGCAGAGATGCACACACACACACACACACAATCATTCACACACTAGGATACCCATTCCACTACTAACAGAAATGGTGGAGGGTTGCAGAGGATAGATGTGTGTGTGAGCATGTGTGTGTGTGGGGGATGCTATTGTGTTCCAGTGTGTCAGACCATATCAGTAGTTTGATTATTCATATTGATCTAGAGTTGGAGGTGTGATCGTTTCCCATCTCACAGAGACAAGAAGCCTGTGGACACGCGTGAGAGGAGGGGGGGATAAGGAGAGGAGGGGAGGAGGAGAGGGGAAGAGAGGGAAGGAGAGGAGAGGAGGGAGGGGAGAGGAGGAGGGGAGAGGAGGAGGGTAGAGGAGAGGAGGGAGAGGAGAGGAGGAGGGTAGAGGAGAGGAGGGAGTGGAGAGGAGGAGGGTAGAGGAGAGGAGGGAGGGGAGAGGAGGAGGGTAGAGGAGAGGAGGGAGGGGAGAGGAGAGGAGGAGGGTAGAGGAGAGGAGGGAGGGGAGAGGAGGAGGGTAGAGGAGAGGAGACGCGGGGAGGAGCAAGAGGAGAGGCAGATAAAGAGAGCAAGAATCAAACATGCAGCTTATTGTCCGAACAGACGCGGACGAGAAGCAAGGGATCAGATAACGACAGCAAAGAGGGATGAAAAAGGGGGAAGTGACTGTAGCAGTCCTGAAAAGAAAAGACGAGAGGAACTGGGGTCAGTGCTGTTGAAAAATGAAGCGCCTCTCTAGATTAGCCTTTTATCTCAGACTCAAGTGACGGAGAGAACTAGCGCAATAGGGACTCTCTCTTTCTGTGTCATATTTATATACAGTACATTCATCTACCAAACTATATATTAACTTAATTTAGCATGAAAGACATCAAATCATGTCTGCCAGATCCGTAATTACCAAGCATGTGATGGCCTTGACATTCTGAAGGTCAAAACCCACGCACTCACACACCAACAATAAGGCCAACTTTGGTGAAGACTGGAGGGTTTACATTTAGTCATTTAGCCGTCGCTCTTATCCACAGCGACTTACAGTAAGTACAGGGACATTCCCATGAGGTAAGTGGGGGAAGTGCCTTGCCCAAGGACACACCGTCATTTCACACGACCGGGAATCGAACCGGCAACCTTCTGATTAATAGCCCGATTCCCTAACCGCTCAGCGATCCGACCCCCTTTAGCAGCCAGAGAAGGTGGCTATGCATTTTTAAATACAGTGCATGTAGCAGACTGCTAGTGTCATATGTTTAAATGAGCAAGGATGAGTTATGAGCTGGTAGGCAGAGAGGTGGACAGGTGTGTGTGTGTGGGTGGGTGTTTGTTTGAGAGTGCAGACATTAAACAGAAAAAGAGGAAAACGGCAACTAGAAACCAATCAGCTTTCAGCCTTCACCTATGACCCCAGCTGCAGGAACGAATTACAAAAGTCGATACTCGGTGCAAAAGGTGAAATTAGCCAATCTTCATCAGCAATGATGATATTCCACTGAGCAAATCATCACTGAGCTATTTCACTTTAACAGTACAACAGAGAACACTGTAGTCTGTGGCCACCCCCATACACACACACACACACATATAACGTGTGTACCATGTTTGACAACTTAGAGTTATATTACAGACCTGTAATCACATTAAAAAACATCTTGTAGTTGGGAGACCACAGCTCACAGAGCTTTTGTGTTGCCTGTGTGTGTGTGTGTGTGTGTGTGTGTGTGTGTGTGTGTGTGTGAGAGAGAGAGAGAGAGAGCTGGGTGTGTTTGTGTGTGTGAGCACACTATATATAAACATAAATGGGTCATGCACTGATGTTGTGATTGTCAGAAGGCCAGGGCAGCTGGACTGTGTGTTTCAAACTGTCCCCAACATGTGCACATCCACACACACACACACACACACACACACACTGTGAAGCTTGCTCTAGAGCCACAGACTAACACAGTTTGCAGTAGAATCCTGCTGTGAGGATGGACTCTTCCTTGGCATTGATACAGAGAACTCTCTCTGTCTCTCTTCATCTCTCTCGATCCTTCTCTCACACTCCCTTTCTCCTTCTCTCTCCGCCTCTCTCCCTCCCTCTCCCTCACCCTCCTTTTCAACTCCCACCTCTGTTTGACCTTCTTCCCCCTTGCCATAGGTGCTATCTATATCCCTCCTTCCAAGCTGTCTCTCTCCTTCTAAATGTGTCTCTCTCTCTCTCCCTCCCTCCCTCCCTCCATCCCTCCGTCGCTGCGTGTCTTTGTGCTTCCCTCCGAGCCGGGGGATCTCTCTAAGACCCAGCGTCACGCTGAGCATCTTTGATATGCAGATGACAGCAACACAAAGTCTCCTCTGAGAACGCCCAGCCTGCCTGGTTCCCAAAGCCCAGGCATGGTGAGGGGAGCTGGGGGTAACCTTGGAGGGACTCAGCCTGGGTGGAGATAAAGGACCGGGCCGGGCCGGAGTAAGAATGGAGGCAGGAGGAGCAGACATGATAATGGGGACCAGGGCATGGTGCACACCCCGGGGGGTGGAGAGGGCCCATATGCTAACACATGTTCGTAAACAATCACACACATACACACACACCGGCTCTGTTGTGCAGGACACAGGACAGATCAGTGATTGACTGGTCCTGAAAGCCTCTTTACAGCCGAATTTCCCATGTTGTGAAAACATCTGTCTGAGCGAGGCAGGGAGAAGCTTAACAAGCACAACAGACAGGGCTCCCTGGCACATTGTTAAACACAAGCCCTCCTCCACCCCCCGCCACCCTGAGAAAGAAAGGGATTTCCACCATGTATGGAGAAACCATTGCTATTTTCATCACTCCTTCTCTCTTTCTTTTTCTTCCCCAGCAGTAAGAGTCTGTGGTTCCAGTTTACTACTGACCATTATGGACTAGTCACATGGGAGGGAGAGAGGGAGAGCAAGGGCGAGCGGCAGAAAGAAATAGACTCCAGTGCGTGAAGCATGCCTTTACGACCTTATGACATCACTCTCTGATTCGAAACTTACTAGGCCTGGTGTGCGTGTGTGCGTGCGTGCGCGTGCGTGCGTGTGTTTTCCTCTCGCACTAACGAGGCATTAGGGCAACAGTTAAATTAGCCATGGCCTTCCTAACCGCGCAAGTGAGTGTGTGTGTGTGTGTACGCGCAGCAGAGCACGATGAAAGGATTAGTGTGGTGACGAGGCCCCCTAATCCAGAGTCCAGTGTTGGAGGAGCAGAGCGGGCCAGTGCCAGCCGCCCCTGCCCACCTCTCCTGGCACAGCAACATGCAAGGCCCCGGGCACCGGAGGGTTGGAGTGTGTGTGTGTGTGTGTGTGTGTGTGCTCGCACATGCATTAGTGGGGCTAAATCAGGAAAGTGTTTGTCAAGGGAGTCTACACGGGGCAGACACACGTACACCTTGCATCAGTCGAACGCAACTGTTGCCATGGCGGAGCCCGCTGGAACACGGAACGGGAACGTGGTCGTCGAGGGACACGGATGATGACGATGTCGCTTTGTCGACCAGGGACCGTGGTGTCGTCAGAGAGAGCTATGTCTAGAAATTAGTTCCTCTCTCTCTCTCTCTCTCTCTCTCTTTGTAATTCTCTTTCTCTGTTTTTCCATCTATCTCTCCCTCTGTGTCCCCCCCTCTCAGTGTCTCTCTGTATCCATCTCTCTCTCTGTCCCTGTCTTTCGCCCTGGCCTCTCCTCTTTGCTCTTTCTTTAAATCTTTTCAGATCCTCATCATCAATTTCCTCACCATCTCTCCAACCCCCCCCCCCCACACACACACACACACTACTGATCTCCCTCCCGCTCTCCCTCCCTCTCATGATCTCATCATTATGTACATAATGCACAGTATAATAACCAGTTATTGTTGTACCTCTGGGAGAGAAAGAGATAAAGGGAGAGGAGGGAGAGAGAGAGGGAGAGAACCTCCCCAGTAAATATTCATATAGTGTTGTTATTCTTTGTAGAACTTGTTATTCTTTTAAGAGTTATTTGTAGTGAACCAGTCAAACACAGCAGAGTGGATATGCACTATTATTAGATGCAATAAAGATACAAAACACACATCCACTTGGACACACCTAGTAGCCGGTGGGCATGTCTCAGCTGGTGTAGAACCAGCTGTGTGGGGTGTTGCATTAGAGAGGATGAGGATGGGAAGGAGCTGCCCGCCTACGACCTTAGAGAAGTGCAGACATCGAGTGTGTGTCTATGTGTGTGTGCGTGTGTGTGTGTGTGTGTATATGCTTGAGTGTATATGTGTATGTTTGTGTGAGTGTATATATGGTATGAGTGTGTGTATAGGTGTGTTTGTGTGGGTGTATATACTGTACACGTGTGTGTGTGTGTGTGTGTGTGTGTGTGTGTGTGATTGATGTTCCTTGTCTCAGGTCTCCCCTGGTCCTGGCCACAGTGTCTGAGCTCAGCATGGATTCAAACAGCTGCTACTGAAACCAGCTAACCAGAACCAGAGCCATCCTCCCAGTCTCTTATTATTATTATTATTTTTGATGATATTATTATTATTATTAGAAGTAGTAGTGGTGGTACTAGTGAGTAGTAGTGAGTGATAGTAGTAGTAGTGGTATTAGTAGTAGTATTATTGCATAGTACTTGAAAGTAAAGGTTTTCACTACCAGTAGAGAAGCAGGTAATGGGCAGCTCTGGTCTCAATGCAGGTCTACTTTCAGCCCTCTGATGTCATCAATGCTGCCTCACTTAGTCACACTCACCACCCCTAACGAGGATCCAGCTCGGGTTTGGACTAACTGCACCAGGCTGTGTGTGTCTGTGTGTGTTAGTGTGTGTTAGTGTGTGTGTGTGTGTGTTAGTGTGTGTGTGTTAGTGTGTGTGTGTGTGTGTGTTAGTGTGTGTGTGTGTGTGCTAGTGTGTGTTAGTGTGTGTGTGTTAGTGTGTTAGTGTGTGTGTGTTTGTGTGTGTTAGTGTGTGTGTGTGTGTGTGTGTGTGTGTGTTAGTGTGTGTTTCCAGATCAGATAAAGCTTTTTCCTCTGCAGCACCACTTTCCCTGATCAGCTTTCTTTTCACCTCTGTACATATCTACACACACCTCTCTCTCTGTCCCTCTATGCATTTCTCTGTTTCCCCTCTCTCCCTTCACCCCCTCTCCCCTTGTCCCCCACCTCTCTCCCACTCTCTTCCCATGTGTGCATGGTACGGTTCTGCAGACACAAGAGACCGTCTGTTTGGTGAGAGAAGGGGGTCCAGGGAGCGGGCTTGGTTCTGTCTCAGTTACACTTTTCCTCTCAGTGTCCTGGACACTGAGGGGCCAGAATCAGGGTGTGTTCCATGTTTTGGACAGTGTTAATACGTATATATAAATACAGTAGTAACAAATGGTATTTTACTTGAGCACTTTGCTGGCTCTGTTTAACCACAAAGGCACATCTACATTTACATGTAACCCTTTTTGAACACAGACACACACACACACACACACACATCCACACACAGGTCCTTTGTGTCTCTGAGTGATTGCTCTGATCTTGCCTGCAGGCTGAAGTTGACCTCCAAGCAATGCTGAGTGGTGCGGGTGTGTGTGTGGTTGTGTCTGTGTGTGTGTGTGTGTGTGTGTGTGTGCGCATGTGTGGTTGTGTGTGTGCGTATGTGTTTGTGTGGCTGTGTGTGTGTGTGGCTGTGTGTCTAGTCTTATCTATGCCAGTCTGACCTGGTTGGAGCTGAAGAACAGCAGTAATGTCTGGCTAAGAGTCCTGACTGCTCTATCATAGAGATAGGATGGCCTTCAACTCCTGTGGAAATCCTTGAAACAATCACTGATAACAATAGCAATAGATCAATTCATTCAGGGGATTTGACATTACAATAAGAGGTGTTTATAAAAAAGAAACAAAATAAATGGGAGTATGATGTGACATTTAATTTGTCATCATTGAACTTGCATTGACCTGACATTATTGGTGACAGGATGTATAATCTGGACCATAATATATCTTTGTCTCTTGCATTTAATTAATGGGAAAATTCCATTTCATTTTGAAATAGTAATCCCTGGTCACATGTGTGTGTGCCAGCAGATGGTTGTGTGTCCCAGTAAAGCCACACTCAGAGTTAAGGCCATATTTGATTGCCAGATTAGAACAGTTTTTGAGCGGTGACACAGAAAGAGATAGACACAGAGGGAGGCTGAGGTTGGCCAGCATTAACATTGAACATTTTTGTGTGTGTAATATTATGTGTGTGTGTGTGTGTGTGTGTGTTTGTGCTCATAAAACTGTGTGCAAATGTAATAGGAATAAATGGATCTTTTACTGGTAATAGCTGAACATTACTGTGTGTGTGTGTGGTGTGTGTGTGTGTGTGTGTGTGTGTGTGTGTGTGGTGTGTGTGTGTGTGTGTGTGTCGAAGACAGCTAATGAGAGCACCTGAGCACTGAGGTGAAGGGTGGAATGTGAGGATAGGGAGTAAGCACAGACCTCATTCTCTCTCTCTCTCTCTCTCTCTCTCTCTCTCTCTCTCTCTTTCTGTCTCTCTCTCTCTCTTTCTGTCTCTCTCTCTTTCTCTTCTCCCATCCTCCTCTTCTAAGTGACCAGACCCTCATTACCAGAGCCTGCTAAGTTAAGTAGAGAGCCGGGATCTTTCTCTCTTTCAATCACCCTGTGTGTGTGAACGTGTGTGTACGTGAGTGTGTGTGGTGTGTGTGATAACCACCCTCGGTCCATAGCTAGCAGTGGCAGTGAGGCAGCTTCAGTGATTTATTACCAAGCACACAAGCAGACAGGATAGAGCCCGACCCCACCCCACACACACACACACTCTCACACTCATTCTCTCTCTCTTTCTCTCTCTCTTTCTCTATCTCTCTCTCTGACATACACACACACACACGGTCAAGGTATGGTTCACATACATACACCAATACACACCTGCTATTGACATGGCTCTGTTTCACACACACATACACCTCATGTAGAACAAACATACACACCAACGTTTATTCTAACTGGGCAAACAGTCTTAGTGCAGCTCCTAGCCAGCTTAAATAAACCTTAATTAGACCTCACTGTCACAACTCCCTGAGAGGAGAGACACAAAGAGAGAGAGAGACAAAGAGAGAGAGATCATGAGAGGCGAGAGTTGAGCAGAAGGACAGAGCAGTCAAAGGTTCTCCACCTGCCACTGCAGTAGGTTGTTAATGACAAGCTGTCAAGGAGCCTTTTCATTTAATGTGTGAGATATGCACCACACACACAAGCACAATCAGTCTGCTGTCCATCAACAATAGGTATTGAGGATATGTCCGTAGGTCAGGAGTTAATACATAAGCTTGGGCAAAAGTAGAATGGGGGCAAAAGGAGGGCAGCATGGGGCAGTGAGGGGCCAGGAGCAGGGCAGGATGGGGGCAGTGAGGGGCCAGGAGCAGGGCAGGATGGGGGCAGTGAGGGGCCAGGAGCAGGGCAGGATGGGGGCAGTGAGGGGCCAGGAGCAGGGCAGGATGGGGGCAGTGAGGGGCCAGGAGCAGGGCAGGATGGGGGCAGTGAGGGGCCAGGAGCAGGGCAGGATGGGGGCAGTGAGGGGCCAGGAGTAGGGCAGGATGGGGCAGTGAGGGGCCAGGAGCAGGGCAGGATGGGGGCAGTGAGGGGCCAGGAGCAGGGCAGGATGGGGGCAGTGAGGGGCCAGGAGCAGGGCAGGAGGGGGGCAGTGAGGGGCCAGGAGCAGGGCAGGATGGGGGCAGTGAGGGGCCAGGAGCAGGGCAGGATGGGGCAGTGAGGGGCCAGGAGCAGGGCAGGAGGGGGGCAGCAGGGGTCAAAGGCAAAAATGGTATTAGGGGGGGGGGGGGGGGGGGGGGGGGCAGGGAAAGGTCCGTCTTTGTGTACGGCTGCTTTTTATACAGTCCACACTAGCCAAGAAATGTTGTGGGTTATACTACACACACACACACACACACACACACACCAGCCCCTGCAGGGGTCTAGGTCAACCATGCAGAAGTAGCCATATCCATCAGAGAGACTTAACACAACCTGTGAGACCACCAGTCAGTGTGTGTTGGTGTGTGTGTGTTGTCCATTTGACAGGCGTCTATTGTGAAGACAGACCATGCTCCAGTTACACAGGGACATCTGGGTCACCAGCTAAAACACCAGCGCTGGCAGTCCTGTCTCTGCAAATGATGTCTACTCTCCATCCCTCAGTGTTTGTGTGTGTGTGTGTGTCTTGAGAGTTTGTGACTAATGCCACAGCTGACTGCTAGATGAAGTACTACTGAAAGAGAACCAAGTGTAATATCGTTAAGGTAGGTAGCAGCTATTGAAAGTGTTAGAGACTAGGAAATGGAAGAGAGAGAGGGACAGAGAGTGAAGAGCAGAGAAGAGAGACAGAGAGAGAGAGAGAGAGAGAGACAGAGAGTGAAGAGCAGAGAAGAGAGAGAGGGGACAGAGAGTGAAGAGTAGAGAAGAGAGAGAGAGAGAGAGAGAGAGAGAGAGAGAGAGTGAAGAGCAGAGAAGAGAGAGAGGGGACAGAGAGTGAAGAGAAGAGAGAGAGGGGACAGAGAGTGAAGAGAAGAGAAGAGAGAGAGAGAGAGAGAGAGAGGCAGGTAGAAATAAATAGATGTAGTCCCTCTCTCTGCAGACTAACAGATATTTTGTGGGGAAGCAGGCAACCAACCAAAATAGTAACACACACTCATCAGGATTGACCACAGCGCCAAGGGGGTCAGGGTTCACCTGCCAGTGGGGGATGGCTGTGTGTAGACGGGTGTCTCTCTGGGCGTCAGCCCCCTTTTGAGGTGTCCGTGATTGATGAGGTGAGCTCTCTTTCTCTCTCTCTCTCTCTCTCTCTCTCTCTCTCTCTCTCTCTCACACACACACACACACACACACACACACACACACACACACACACACACACCCCATACCTCCAAACTGACGCCCTTCAGAAATGTCTCAATTAAAAGGGGACTAGGCTGGAATGCAGACAGACAGAGGGGGGATTGTTGAGCGGGCTAGGCATTCCTACACACTGGGGGGGGTGACCAGACAGAAAGAGAGAGAGAGAGAGAGAGAGAGAGAGAGAGAGAGAGAGAGAGAGGGGGGGGGGGGGAGAGGGGGGGGGGAGAGAGACAGAACGAGCAAGAGAGGGGGCAGAGAGAGATGGGGAGTGAGAGAGAAAGAGAGCGAAAATAAATTGTTCCATTTGTCTAATCTGAGCAGGTATTCATGGTCCACTTCTCTGTTACACTAATAGTGGGATTACAAACAACCTGATCCTTCATTTATTCCTTCTCTCTCCCCGTCTCTCCCTCCCTCGCTTCCATTTTCTATGTCCTCTTTCTCACTCCATCCATCATCCCCCTCCCATTCCTGGACCCCTTTTCTAGTTGAGACACACCCTTCTACTGTGAATGCATGTATGCACACACACACACTCCCACGCAGCCAAATACACACACGCACACACACACACACACACACTTCAAGCACAAGACGTTGAGTGTCCTCTATAGGAGTGCATCCCTAAGCAGAGTTAAGATCCCAAGACATTTCAGAGAGGAGCCTGGGGAGGAAAGAGAGGAGGAGAAGATAGGGAGGATGAGAGTAGGAGAGCATAGAGAGGAGGACAGGATGGGAGGATTGGTAGGAGAAGGGCAGGCTTGCTCTTGTATAAACTAACAGACATCTTGGTCGACATCAAACATCGTCTCAGCAGCTGCTTACTTGGCTATGGGGGGATATCTCACCATCTCTCTCTTCATGTCTCTCTTCATGTCTCTCTTCCTCTCTTCTAGTCCTGTCGTTACCTGGGAGGATCAGTGACAGGGGTGTGGCCCAGCCAACTGACTTTCCATAGTCTGGTTGCCATGGACACCGTTGGAGCAGGCTCACTATGATGTCAACACAGCCCCTGGCTTTTCATCACCTGTCTCACAATGCAGACACACACACACACACACACACACACCTGTCTGCCCCATGTCTTTGTGAACAAAAGCTGGTGTGTATAGAAGACTCTTGGTATTTCCCCACCTATTCTACAGTTTACCAGGTCTAACATATGGTATCACACACACACGCACACACCCACACGCTTCTATTCATCTATAAGGTGCCCCTGTTGTACCATATGGTCTCCCTACCTCTATCATCTCCATTACAAATACATAATCACAGGACAATTACTTGACACAGCTCTCGCTATGCTGGCTAATAAATGCTAACAATGAAGTCCATTCATTTTGCATGGATTAATTAGCCGCTACGCTAAACCACTCATTTCTAACACGCTAACACGGCCCAAATAGCCATCCATTGAGTGTGAGGTAGCTGTGAAGCCAACACACACAAATGATTGTAGAACGCTAACCTGCTGGTGTTCCACCAGGCCTGCTGTGCTCATTATGCTTAGCGTAGCCGCTAGGCTAAGTGTTAGCGCTATGTTAGATGGGCATCCTGGCTGAAGGAAACATATGGGATTAGTGATGGCCGTGCAAAATAGCAATGGAGGAGCGATGAAAACACACACACACACACATACACACACACACTGACTGCAGTAACATATTTCATCCTGAACGTTTCTTTGTTAGGGTCTGATATGCCAACTGAAGGTTACCTTTAAAATTGCCATCCATAAACTTGTGTGATACGCACACAAACACACGCACACGCACACACACACACACACACAACCACACAGCTTCCAGTATAGTTGTAGTTACTGTGTGACCTGACAGCTATTTAGGTCTGCAAATCTATTTACTTCACACAAATACAGATCAGCCAATAGCACAGTCTCATTGTCTATTGAATACAAATGCAGCTGCAGTTTCTTTCTACTTTCTACCATTTTCCCCTCTCTCTCCCCCTCCCTCCTCTTTCTCTCTCTCTCTCTCTCTCTCTATTTATCTGCTTCTCTCTCTCTCTTTCTCTCTCTACACAAGCTTATCTCTTGTAATTTGATTTGACTGTCGGACTGTGTGGCGATTTATTTGTGTGTGTGTGTGTGTGTGTAAGTGTACGTGTGCATGTGTGTGTGTTCGGTCTCTAGTTTATCTGCTGTAACGGTGATGGAGCCTGTGCCTTGCGGTGTGCAGTGGTGTGAAGTGGATTGAGAAGACCTAGCAGTGTGTGTGTGTGTGTGTGTGTGTGTGTGTGTGTGTGTAAGTGAATGTGATGCTATCTCCACCAACACATGGATTTGAATATAAAGGCAGAATGTCCACAGTGAAAATCAAGCAAACATTGGTACAGTAAATAGCAGATATTCAACAAGACTGTGTGTGTGTGTGTGTGTGTGTGTGATTGGAGTTTGGACACCATTTGCTTCTGCCTAGTATACAGTTTCTTTCCTTTTCAGTGCCCTCTCTCCTCCCCCACTCATACTCCTCTTCCCTTTTTCTTTCATTGACACTTTTCTCAAACTCTCTCTTTCAAGTCTGATCTACTCTCTGCCTACAGTATCTATCCAAAGAGACCACAAGCAAACACACACACACACACACACACACACACACACACACTAGCTAGACAAGGCTGGTTACTGCTGTAATTAGAGACAGAAGAGGGACAGAAAGGGTCTGGTCGTCGTAGATAATCTGCGTTTTGAGCTGAATCAGATTTGCTATGCTTGTTACGCCATACCAAACAATAAAGCCGTGAAGTAGGATAATGACATCTACACACTATAGGTAAGCACACGCTCGCTAGACACAGATAAAAAAGCAGAAGAAATGCAAACTGAAAAAAGCACGTGTGAGCGTATGCATGTGTGTGACAGACACACGACATCACAGACAGTCTGAGCATCGTACTAGACCTTGAGGACCAGCATAAAAAAAAAACAACAGGAAAACTTTGAGAGAAGAATGAAACAGAAACCCTTGAATTTCCTCTCTCCATCTCCCAGTGTGACCCTGTCCTAATGGCAACTCAGACCCTCATCAATACCCTGAGATCTCCCATCAACCCCCCCCCCCCCCCCCCCCCGTTGCTGAGCAACCCCGGTGGCACCAACATTTAAACGGTTGAATCCAGAATTAAAATAAATGTTTGTTCATCAACAAGATAAACAGCTAGTTAATTGACAAACGCAAACGTAATTATATCAAAACACGGCATGGGCGTTGCATGAATCTGAAGTGGTTAATAGCTAATAAAAGGCTACTTTAGAAACTTGGAACTTGTTTTTTAATTGTATATCTTTTTATGTTGTTTTTATTTCCAGCGATTAAACCGACCGGTGTGTAAAATGCCTCTGTAATGACCTATTATCAACAAAGAGAGGAATTAGCCTGCATTCACACACACACACACACACACACAACAATGCTGCCTAGGGTAATTAGTGGTGTGTGCTTGTGTGTGTGTCTGTGTGTGTGTGAATGGAAGCATTAGCGGGCCATTTGTCTGGGGGAGGTGACTGGGCGCGGGAGGAGAAAGGTTGCTCTGTGTTGCATTGACCCTGCTGGACACGTGTTCTGAAATGATAATTAGAGAGAGAAAGAGAGAGGGAGAGATAGAGAGAGCAGAGAAAGAGACAGCAAGAAAGAGAGGGAGAGAGAGGAAACAAAGAGAGGAGAGAAAGAGGGGGAGAGAGAGACAGAGAGAACGAGGCAGAGGAGAGAGGGAGGGAGAGAGTAAGAGAAAGACGGGACAGAGGGAGAGAGAGGCTACCCTGTTTTTAAATGTTAGTAGCTAGCTTGTCTTTGCTAACCTTTCTTTCCCTTCTTTCCCTGCCTCCATCTGTCTCTCTCTCACTCTCTGTATCTCCATTTCCTAATGTTACTCTAAAGAAAACAAGTCATTTAGCATGGGATGAGTCAACCTCTCTCCCTCTTTCCCTCTCTCTTTCCCGCTCTCTCTTTCTTTCTCTTTCTCTCTCTCTTTCTCTCTCTCTCTCTCTCTCTTTCTTTCTTTCTTTCTTTCTCTTTCTGTCTCTCTTTCCCTCTCTACCTCTTTCTTTCTCTTTCTGTCTCTCGCTCTCTCTCCTCTGCTGAAAGTTCCTGCTATCCTCAAGTTAAACATGACATTTTGTGGCTTTTAGACGCAGAGCTAGAGAAAATCAGGTAGAGAGAGGGCGAGACAGAGAAACTTAAATAAAAAAAGGAGAAGTGTTTTTGTCATTCTGTGTGGTACTGAGTGTCTCATTAGTATTCAACTGAGTGTCTTAGAAATAAACAAATGAAGAAATGTCAGGTCACACACACAAACACAGGGACACGCACACACACACAACCTAAACAATATGCAGAACAGTGATTACAGTATAAACAACTGTTCATGTATACGACCTTTGCCCCCCCCCCCCCCTCATTCCCCTCTCTCTACCCCTCACCCTACCCCCTGCTAGGTGACAACTGTTTAAACATACACACAAAAACACACACACTCACACACACTAAGGACAGATACGAACCTCTCTATCTGGGGTCATCTACTCCCCTATGTCAGCACCTTGGGGTGTGTGTGAGATGACGTGTGTGTGTATTTGTGTTGGCCTAACCTACTGCTAACCGAACCGTCTGCTAGCAGCCTAACAACACATGGCGGACATAGATCAGGTTTTGTGTGAGTGTGAGTGAGGGACCTCTAGCTCAGGTTTCATCTTCCTGAAAGGTGACCCTGCATCTTCAGAGGTCGTGACCTAGCTGTGCCTAGGCGTCTGACAACCCCAAACAAAGCAGATTGACTGAGTGGAGGACTTAAGCTCCATGATTCATTCACACCCTCTCTTCTCCTCTCCATGCTTCTCCCCTTCTCTCCTCTCCTCTCCTCCCCTTACCACACCCCCTCTCTTCTCCTCTCCATGCTTCTCCCCTTCTCTCCTCTCCTCTCCTCCCCTTACCACACCCCCTCTCTTCTCCTCTCCATGCTTCTCCCCTTCTCTCCTCTCCTCTCCTCCCCTTACCACACCCCGCTGTTCTCCTATTTCCTCCTCTTTTCTCCCCTCCCATTTCTTCTCTTCTCCTTCATTGTTCTTCCCTCCTCCTTCCCTCCTCTCTGACTCCAGGGTCAGATAGCTAGGAGGGCACCAGGCCTGCTAAAGCACTTGTCATGCAAGCCTGAAGCAGGCAATTGGACTAAGTGAGTGAGTGTGTGTGTGTGTGTGTGAGTCCATCTGTGTGTGTGTGTGTGTGTGTATGTCTTCAAGTGATCAGCAGGACAGCTCTCTTCAACCCCTAAACCCAGGAATGCCGAGTCGGGCGGAAACAATCAAAAGGTCGGGGATTTATTTCCCAGTGTGGGTGCGTGTGTGAGTGTGTATGTATGTGTGACTGTGAGTGTGTATGTATGTGTGACTGTGAGTGAGTGTGTGTGTGTGACTGTGAGTGTGTGTGTGTGTGACTGTGAGTGTGTGTGTATGTGTGACTGTGAGTGTGTGTGTATGTGTGACTGTGAGTGTGTGTGTGTGTGTGACTGTGAGTGTGTATGTGTGACTGTGAGTGAGTGTGTGTGGGAGAGAGCCCCCCTTTAGTTTCTCATTAAGGATCTTCCCCAGCAGCCCTCAGGAGGTAGTAGCTTTCTGAATAGGAATGTACTGTACACTCACATGTATTCACACATATGAACAGAGGGGCTATCAAGAGGAAAATCTCTCTCTCTCTCTCTCTCTCTCTCTCTCTTTCTCTCATGGGATTGAAATACACACAGGCAGGTGTTGAGAGATGGATGTAATGTGTGTGTCTGCATAAATGAGTGTTTCAGTCTGTGTGTGTGTGTGTGTGTGTGTGTGTGACAGCCTCTACGTGAGTGACAGAAGGAGGACCAAGGGTAATATGGTTAAGGTAGATGCCCCGTAATGGAGTTAGCAGCCATTACCCTCCAGACTGAGACAGGCCTGCTGACTGGGCCCTCCTTTGTTAGCTGCTCCACCCAGTTCTCCTCCACCCATCTCTCCTCCACCCCTCCCTCATCCACCCCTCCTTCACCCAGTTCTCCTCCACCCATCTCTCCTCCACCCCTCCCTCATCCACCCCTCCTTCACCCAATTCTCCTCCACCCATCTCTCCTCCACCCCTCCCTCATCCACCCCTCCTTCACCCAATTCTCCTCTCCCCCTCCTCCACCCATCCTCAACACCTCCACCTCTGGTCCACCCATACTAAACCCCTCCTACTCCTACTCCACATCTACTCCACCCCCACTGTTCCACCATACAAGTGATTATTTACTTAATATTTCTTTTATTATTTTACTTAATATGGTCTACTATTAGCTTACTAACACAAAAGCAGACACCAAAGACCAAAACTAGCCGAGAGATGATTGAGTCAGACAGCTGGTCATTTGACTTATCAGAGTTAGCTAGCCAAATTCATTAGGACAAAAACCTATTATTATTTTAGCTTAGCATCGCTGGGTCACTGGGAGGTGCTGGCTTGGCAATAGACACCAACAAACCTCCTGTGTTCCACAGTCTTTTTCTTCCTCAGGGGACCAGGGGACCAGGGTGGCCGGAAAATACACTAGATCTATCTTAGGTGACCATTAATGACCATTGTCATGTGGTGGCTCCAACTCTCTCTCTCTCTCTCTCTCTCTCTCTCTCATCTCCGCGGTCTCCCTGTTGGCCTGTTGTGCTGTGTTACCCGGTGATGTATGGCTACTGCGAACAGAGGCTAGCACCTTGTTGGCCCCCCGCCTCCAAGCAGGAAGAGGGCATTAGTCACACACTGGTAGGCTAGGCTATGCTAAGGTTAGTTAATAAGACTAGACCCCGCTAGGCTAAGCCACGCTACGCTACACCGAGGTTGGGTGTGAGTAGACATTGCTACGCTAGGCTACACAGGTTAGTAGATCTGCTAGTTTAGGCAAAGCAGGGATGAATTAGGTGTGAGTTTAGCTTCAAACAGCATTAGTGATTAGCCAGTGCTGTCCATCAGGTAGGTACCACTCACACAATATATGCAATTTCAATACATTCCTCTATATTATGTCAACATATGTGTGTTTATTTCAATAAACATCATAAAGTAATTTTAAGAAAGTAAAAAAAAAAAAAAGAACAAAAAAAATTGATAACGTTTAAGCAGATATCGACAGACGTGTCACTGAATGTTATTGCGCGTGTACGTGTGTGAGGGTGTGAATATATAAATATATTCTATATATGTGTGTATGCGTGCATGTGTGTGTATTTATGTGTGTGTGTGCATGAGTGTTATAATTCCTACAGAGTAATTTATGACCTAGCTGTGAGTCCACAGGCCACTCCATCAATGAACCCATTTCCTGTGTTTGATGGTCATGATGAGCTCAGATTCCTCTGGGGCATACTCACACACAACCGCACATGCACACAAGCAAGGATCAAATATGTCCCTTACAGAAAAAAAGGTATAATTATAATATTATATATGTATATTATGATATATTATATATATATATATATATTATGATATATTATATATATATATATATATATATTATGATATATTATATATATTATGATATATTATATATATATATATATATATATATATATATATATATATATATATATATATATATATATATAATACTGGTATTGTTGTTAGTTGTGTTCTGATATTGATTGTTATGACTGATATTGATATTGTATTCTGAATTATTCTAATAATTAATATAATAAAAAAACGACTATGATTACCATTTTTTTTATAAAACTAATAATATCATTAATATGATTAATATTAAAGTAGTACAACTAGAACAACAAAACTTCATATAATACTTCTTCCTGTTATTGTATTAGACATTAGATATATAATAAACTCTGTTTTGCTATTAGATCTGACAAAATATGCAGGAAATACAGCATTTAAAGAGGAAATACTTCTCAGTGAGACTAACACTTACAACTCATAATAATGATAAAAGCCTGGAGACATTCTTTCTATTAGTTCTATAATGCTGTGAGATTTATGGCTTTTACAATTTAAGTATTTTTTAGAGAAATATACTCATTCAATAAATTCCCCACACTGTCGTTCCAGCCCACGCCACACTTTTCACCGAAAAGACTAAATATCCATCTGGAATATTATTCATATTTATCTAGAAAATATAAACCTCTCTCACACACACACACACACACACATACTATTTCCCGTTGTCTCTCTCCCTCTCAAAGTAACAGGAGATGGAATTTGCATACCATCGTTGGTTGTGTATATTTGACTAATCTTTCCCGACCACCTACCTTTTGTGTAGTCAACGGTTATATTCAAATGTGACTTTATTGTAAGCCTGGAACATTGGTCTCAAGCCTCTAACTCCCGCCCCTGTGTCACCGTAATCTGATTCCCCCTATACACAACAACCATTTTACAGATTCCTATCCATTGGGTTCCTATTTATATCTATATCTAAATACACATGTCATTAGAGATGACTACATATTATATACAATAATACCTCCCTCCCTCCCTCCCTCCCTCCCTCCCTCCCTCCCTCCCTCCCTCCCTCCCTCCCTCCCTCCCTCCCTCCCTCCCTCCCTCCCTCCCTCCCTCCCTCCCTCCCTCCCTCCCTCCCTCTCCCCCTCCCTCCCTCCCTCCCTCCCTCCCTCCCTCCCTCCCTCCCTCCCTCCCTCCCTCCCTCCCTCCCTCCCTCCCTCCCTCCCTCCCTCCCTCCCTCCCTCCCTCCCTCCCTCCCTCCCTCTCCCCCTCCCTCCCTCCCTCCCTCCCTCTCCCCCTCCCTCCCTCCCTCCCTCCCTCCCCCCCTCCTCCCTCCCTCCCTCCCTCCCTCCCTCCCTCCCTCCCTCCCTCCCTCCCTCCCTCCCTCCCTCCCTCCCTCCCTCCCCAGGCCTCTCTGGGCTGGAGCCAGAGTGTGTGGTCGGCCCTTGGCCCTCACCACACTATCACAGAGTGGAAGCCTCTCCACTGCCAGCCCATATATGTGAGTGTGTGTGTGAGTGTGTGAGTGTGTGTTATATATAAATCTTATCCAAGCTTGTGTGCTGATGCCAGCCGGTGTGTCGTTACCTCTGGAGACTCCAACACAACAATAGCTTTTATAATAGAGCTGCCAGCTATAACACACACACACACACACGCACACATGCACACACACACACACACATGCACATAGCATGCTCACGCACACACCACAACACTTATCTAAGAGGCGGGCACAAGATTAGGTGTGGATGTGATGAGAAAATAAAGGAATGAAGGACATTGACGCTGCTACATTGTTATCTATGTTCTCCAACCTGGGGCTGGAGAGAGAGAGAGAGCAAAAGTGTGTGTGTGAGAGAGAGTGTGTGTATGTGTGTGTGTGAGAGAGAAAGATAGAGAATGTGTGTGTGTGTGTGTGTGTGAAAGAGAGCAAGAGAGTGTGTGTGATAGAGAGTGAGAGAGTGTGTGTGATAGAGAGTGAGAGAGGGCAAGAGAGAGAGAGAGAGACAGAGAGAGAGAGAGAGAGCGCAATAGGGGAATGATCAGTACATATCTCCAGATAAGACCGCTAAGTTAACACGCACCTCATCCCTCAAACACCGATACGCATTCTCTCTCCACCTCCCTCTTCCACCATCTCACCGTGTGTCTGTTTTTCATTTGATCTCACTGTCTCTCTCTCACTTCTGGAAACGCTCAAAGTGCTACAGACTCTTACCATACATCAATCCACCACAAAGTCCCCCCTCCCTCTCTTTCTGCCTCTCTTCTCTCTCTTGCTTTCTTTCTCTGTCCCCTGTCTCTCTGTGGTACACACATCTCTTTCTCCTTCCTCCTCTTATTGTTATCTTCCCCCAGACGGGAGAACGAGGGATCAAAAGATAAGAAAGAGTGGAAACGCTGATCCTGACTTTAATGAGAACAGCGTAGAGAGGGGGGAAAAAAGGTAGGACAAATAAAGAGAGAGAAAGCGAGAGATGATGTGTTTTTTTCCTCTCTCCCTCCAACAGGAGCCGGGGCCACACCCAGTAGCTGATCCCTCCTGATCCAAGCTGAACAGCTGCCTCAGTCCTCCACAGGTCGAACCACCGCACCCCGCCAGCCCACTACCCACCTCTCTTCCCCAGCACCCCCCAAAACAGACCATACCTGTAGCCATGATGGCACGGGGATAGAGCAACCTGGATTGAGCAACAGGGTAGAGCAGGACCAGTGTGGACCAGTATGGACCAGTCGGTAAATCACCAGAGCAACCAACAGCACCAGCAGTACTACCAGTCACAGCCAAACCCCTAATTGAAACTTTTCCTCTCTGAGTAATGGCCTCCATTCACGGTAATGCAGTCCATCAACCAGATTACCAAGCACAGAGAGGGAACATATAACAAACACACACATGTACACGCACCCCGTTGCTAAGAGATCCCCCCTATTTCTACATTGTGAAAAAAGATTGAGTGAGTGCCTGAGTGGGGGAGAGAGAGAAAATGGAAAGGGGTGAGAAGAAACGAAAAGGAAAATGGTTGTTCATTTCTCTATTTTCCTTCTACCCCCTCCCTCTCTTTCTCTCCTTCACTGTCTCTCTCTCTCTCCCTCACTCTGTAACTCCTTCCCTCTCTCTCTTTTTTTAACAACCCTCTTGCCTTCCGCAGGCTCTGTTTGCAGGGAGGGATCTGAGTTCTGGCTGGTAAATCTGACCAGGATGCTAATGAAATCTTAGAGTGGAACCATGCAGGCTGGCAGTGCTGCTGGGGGGACATTAAACATCGTCGCACACATGGCACCCTGGAACCCTGCGCTGCTCTGACAGCATGACCCTCATAACCTGAAGGGTCACACACTGTGCATCTGACGCCCGGACAGGCCCCGGGTGTATGTGAAGGGGTCGGCGGGGGGGAGGGGGGGTGAGAGACAGAGAGCGAAAATGAGGGAGAAAAATGTGTGTCAGTGCCTAAAGGTGTGTGTGTGACCGTGTACAAAGCATGCATGAATGTGTGTGTGTCTGTGGGGTGGGGGAAATGTTGTATTCTCCACATGACTTAGCGCAGTATCTTCCTCAAACAAACTCCCATTACCAATTTATTTTCTTTCTGTTGACTAAAATATTAAATGCACACATGAAATCTAAATTTCTTCCACACTATACTTCACTCCATCAAGCCCATCCAGTTCATCGCAGAGCAGCGAAAATATTGGTTTGCGTTTTGTATCGTCAAACAATCGCCTCAGCCGTTTTAACAAAGACTTTTAAAACTTTTAAAATGTATATTTTCTGAAAACATATATATACCGTATATACTTGTATATTCCGAGAGCAACATTTTGAATCATAGAATTATATATATACTATATATATAAATAAAAACATATCATTTTTTTTATTTAAACCATGTGGTTATATTTTCAAGACATCCTTTTTTATGTCCTTAAAGATGACTCCGTCCTTTAAGACACTTTAAAATTCACACCTTTTTCCCCCCAAAAACCCATCAAAGACTTTTATTTGTCCAACACTCATCCTACCTCATCTCTCATTTCTTCCCTCTATTCGTCTTTTGTTGGAGAGACAGATAGAGAGAGAGAGAGAGAGAGAGAGAGAGAGAGAGAGAGAGAGAGAGAGAGAGAGAGAGAGAGAGAGAGAGAGAGAGAGAGAGAGAGAGAGAGAAAGTGAGTGAGTGAAAAGGTAACAGGAGAGAGGAATTCCTAAAGCTTTCCTGAACCTGGATTTAATTATCCCCACTGTAAGACTCTCCTCGCCAACACGAGTGGGAGTTATCACCAATGCTACGGCGACATCAACCATGTCTGCTGCTGAGAACGCTAGCGAGGGGAGGGCGAGCGAGACGGCACACAGGACGACACAGGCAGGGAAATGGACACACTTCTCCATTTAAACGATACGTAGGCAGGACAGAGTGGAAACAAGGAGGGTTCTGTGGACGAAGATTTAATGTGTGTACAGCTGATGGAGGACCTTGATATAAAAAGAGAATCAACATATGTATATATTTATGCCGCACATGCACGCACACACACACACGGTGAAATCTATTATGAGTGTGTGTATTAATATATGTGTGTGAAGCAGTGTGGTGTACCCTGGTGTGTCTGGGTGATTTCAGGACTGGAAACTCTGACCACAGCCAAAACCCAAGAAGGAACATAGCTGAGAGAGAGAGAGGGAGAGAGAGACAGAGAGAGAGACAGAGAGAGAGAGAGAGAGAGAGAGAGAGACAGATAGAGAGAGAGAGAGAGAGAGAGAGAGAGAGAGAGAGAGAGAGAGAGAGAGAGAGAGAGAGAGAGAGAGAGAGAGAGAGAGAGAGAGAGACAGAGAGAGAGAGAGAGAGAGAGAGACACCACTGAGCTGGGCACAACTATTTACTCTAATTCAGAACATCTGAAATCTCCTTCTCTCTCCCTCTCTGTCGGTCTCTCCCTCTTTCTCTCTCTTTCTGAGCTTTGATTTCCCTCTTTCTGGCTTCCTCTCAGCAATACAGTCCAAGACAATATTAGCATGCAACACCAGTAGGATCACACAAACACACACACAAACACACACACACACAGCATTCTAAATAACAGCCTATTCTAAGCGACTCATTCCTCTCAGACTCGTTGATTCCTGGTCAAAGAGGCAGACTTTTGGCTCACACACATTCTCACACACTTACACATTACAATGGGCGCTGAGACAAGAGTTCACATGTGGTCACACACACACACACACACAGACACACACACACAGCCAGCGGAGTAGCAGCAGTTACCTTGTCTGAGAGGATAGTCCAGTGTGTCCCTTCTGTGTTGGGCTTCGCACCTCCTGGGCTATTCTCTGGCGCATGGAACACACATACACACACGCTTCCGCTTCTCCTACACTTTCACAGTCTTTCTACGTTTCTCTCTCTCTCTCTTCCGTCTCAGGCTCTGTCGACCTCTCCCATCCCCTCCTCTCTCACATGCAGGCAGAGCGGGGCAGCGCAGACACACTCCGTCTCTCTCTCTCTCTCTCTCTCTCTGGCGGAGGAGAGAAGCTTCCGCAGGCTCCCAGCGCAGCGCTCACCACCTCGCACACCAGCGGGAGAGGGATGAAAAAAAACGAGAAAATAATAGAGGTGGGGATTTTTCTTTCCCTTTTCTGTTTTTTTTCTTCCCCTTTTTTTTCTTCTTTTTCTTTGTTTCTTATCTTCAGTGGCAGGGGAGGATGGTTGGTTGAATCAGCATCAGTCTGCTGGTAGCTTCGCGCTTACTCAGACTCTCCTTCACTCTCACTCGTTCACTTGCTAGCTGTGACTGCCGTGCGGTCCTAAACGTCTCGCTCCCTTTCTCTCTCTCTCTCTCCCTCGCTCCATCCAAGTTTGAAACACTCTTTCGGTGCTGGTAAGGCAAGGGGCGGGGCAAGAGGGCCGAGTGGGGGGAGGGAGCGGTGGGATTGGCTGGGAGGGTGTTTGTTAACATCCAGTGAGAGAAAAGGGGGAAGGGGAGAGAGAAAGAGAGAGAGAGAGAGGGGGATGGAAGGAGGAGTAAAGGGAGGGGCACCAGCTCTGCATTAACCATTTGGAATCTCTCTCTCTCTCTCCCATCTTCTCAAAGGCAGCTGTACAAACTAAAAGCTTCAGAGTAACAAAGACAACCTTGACTTGGGCGAGACAAGGCTGTAGCCAACACTGCCACTAAATACCACCCACTCAAACACACACCTGTGTACCTAGTCATCAGACACATCATGCAATTGCTCATTTTCTATGTTACCCATCTGTCCTTCCCGACAAGAACACGGTTCGATGCACATGTTAACACACACGCACCCACACACACACACAATGTGAGTTTGTCAGTGATGGGATGTCTGTGGCAGAGACATTAACAGATGTCCAGCCAATCAGAGTGTGTTCAGGAATGATGATCACACTCTGATGCTAAACTACACCTGACATTACAGGACGGATGGTAAATCAAATAAATACAATTCAAACTGGGATGCTGCATAAATTGCATATAAGTGATATCAAATTTGCATTTTAATTACATGTAAATTGTAAATAACGGCGTGCAAATTGCAAAATTGTAAGATTTTAAATATGCATAATATTATAGTGAAATGGCAAAACACATTTCTCTATACAAAGCAACAGAAAATACATACAAATCATACTGAGATCCAAATCAATTGTATTATTATTATCATTTATTTATATTAAAAACTGAATGAGAAATGTCAAAATACACATCACTTTAATTTGTATCTGTAATAAGTTACTACATTTAGTTTCAGTGTTATCAGATAAGATAACTGTTTTGGCCTGAATACAATATATATATATATATATATATATATATATATATATATATATATATATATATATATATATGTATACATGAAACAGAAGGCATACAACACATATGTATATATTTAATTTAAAAAAATTCTGATTTTGTCAGATTAATAATTATGCACCAGCGAATTAGTTTAGCATATGCTAGTTTTCGCACACTGAAGAATCTCCAGACTAAAGATGTTGTTGCTAAGCAGAGCCAGATAACACTGTCAGATCTGCAAAGTAAACACAACGGTGTTAACTTCTGGCGCCCTCCTACTGAGAGACTCACGCTGTAACACTGACCATGTGTATGTGTTTCTATGGCTGTTTATGTGTGTGTGTGTTTACCTTTAATTAGAAGTGATCACTTTCTAACCAGCAGCTGACCCTATGACATCAGTGTGTATTCTACTGCTGGGGTGTGTTATGTTATCTACCTCTTTCACACAGACCATGTCTGCGC
>NC_140382.1:15745000-15750000 GCF_054491055.1 Hypomesus nipponensis | reverse complement strand
GAAAGACAGGAGAGGAGAGAGACAGGAGGAGAGAGGGAGGGAGAGAGACAGGAGGGGAGAGAGACAGTAGGAGAGAGAGAAAAAGAGAGAGAAGTGTGGGGGGAGAGTGGGTTAGAGGACAAAAGCGGTCAGCGTCGGTTGGCCAGTTGATCCGACGGGCTGTGTCGGTCGCAGCTCAACAGGCTTAGCAACGGAACCCTCCGGAAACTACACTGGCCTTTTCCCCTCCCTCCCTCACTCACCCCCCCCTTTCTTCCTCTCTCTCTCTCCATGCTCTCTCACTGTCTCACGTGTCTCTCTCTCCCTCTCTTCCTACCCCTTACCTCTCTAAATCTACTCTCCCTGTTTTATTTGCCCACCTCTGAAAAAGAGAGCGGAGGGTTGAGGGAAAGAGGAGAGACGGAGCGGGAGAAAAAGAAGAGAGTTAGATGAAGGGCTTCCCTCTTACTAAGCCCCCATGTGTGTTGTCCGTGTGTAAGACTTCTGTAGGCTGCACACACACACACACACACACACACACACACACACACACAAAGACTCGCACACATGCACAAGAAACATTCATACACATATTTTGAACAATCCACAGTTGTTTGGTAATAACCCTCAAATAATAATAATTAATCAATAATTTGGTAATAACCCTCTTGGTAATCACCCTCATTCAGAACAAATCTTCACAACAGTGAAGTTATTAAAGTGTTATCTTATTAACAGAGCCAGTCAAGGCTGGTTGACATTGACCAGAGTCTTTATCAATGGACTGTCATGAATGTTCAGAATGGGGTTGAATTCAGCACTTTCTACTTTTTCATCCAGTCGTATACACATTTTCATAAATAAAACACCCTTTTAAACAAAAGGCCACCATGTAAACTCATAACATTTACCAAACATGTTTTTTATTCTATTCTGACCCCCTTTGAGGAACTATCCATTCAGCTGTCTAATACACACACACACACACACATACACACACGCTCCAGCGTAAATTAAAAGCACCGGGGAGAGATTGGCCCTTCAGTTAAACAGATGTAAAACCATCAGGTGTAATTGCTGAGCAGGTCACAGAGAGGGAGGAGAAGAGAACGTGTTATGTTGGTGTGTGTGAGGGTGTGTGTCTTTGAAGGAATAAATGTAATTTTGTCCTATGGCCATGGAGGATCATTCAGAAGCCCTCACACTGGGAACTCATCACAGACTCCAGTAATGAAAATGTTCCCAATATTGTGAATGTGAGTTTGTGTGTACGTCTTTGTGTTTACGTCTTTGTGTGTACGTGTGTGTACGTGTGTGTGTGTGTTGGAGTAGGTGTGTCGGATCTACAAGTAGGCTGAGTAGGGTAGAACCGCTTCAGCTAGTTTCTCTTTCTATGTCTGCCTCTCCCTTTCTGCCTCTCTTTTCCCTATCTCTCTCTTTTTCTTGATCCATCTCTCCATCTTTCGACCATAGGACATGCTGGAGAGAGTGGACAGCAGCCCTGGCCTGTTTAAACATGTCCGTCCTCCCTAATCCTAACCTTTCATATCTTTTCTCATGCTTTTAAAGCCCTTTACAGAAGCAAGAAGTGATGGTGACAACTTCCAAACCCCTCTGTTTGAAACACTGATGCTACTTTCAGACACCCTTCAGGTAGTTCAGGGCACCCACCCACCCCCCCAGACACACAGCAGACACACACACACACACACACAGAGACAGACACACACACAGAGACACACGCTGAAAAGACATTATGGGGAGCCTGAGGGAGCGGGCCTGCAGCAGGGAGGAGACAGGGTTATAAACACATATAGTGTTTCAATTAGGCTCCCCAACCAGCTGTGTGTGCGTGAGTGTGTGTTTGTTTGTACGTAAGTGTGTGTCCTTGACAGCAGTATAAGGACCAGCTGCTGATGTAATTGGTGGTTTCATGTGGGCCAATGCTATTAGAAGACTATGGTAAAGATTGACTGAACATACACATACACACAAACACACACACAGACACACACTAAATCAGTGACAACACTCTCACACCACAGCTACTGGGACTAAGAATTAGTCAGCGAGAGAGAGAGAGAGAGAGAGAGAGAGAGAGAGAGAGAGAGAGAGAGAGAGAGAGAGAGAGAGAGAGAAAGAGAGAGAGAGAGAGAGAGAGAGAGAGAGAGAGAGAGAGAGAGAGAGAGAGAGAGAGAGAGAGAGAGAGAGAGAGAGAGAGAGAGAGAGAGAATTAGTCATCTTGAATCTTTCACTTTGGATTGGGATGTGTGTGTGTCTCTGTGTGTGTGTCTGGAACAGACCACTGTCCCCTGCATGCATTCCAAAGAGACCCCAGACAGGGGTGTGAGTCCACTAGCTTGCCAAATGCTCTGTAGATGAAAGCATAAAGAGAAATGATGTGTGTGTGTGTGTGCTCGTACCTATATGGGCCTCAATGGTGCAGCCTTGGTTTCTATATGGTTGTGGTCCAGCCTTGCCCCTGGGGTGATACACTCATACTGTACAGCTGCATGTGTGTGTGTCCATCAAAGCCCAGTGCGTATGGGAACTGTTAGCCTAACGGGCTGGGGAGAGCGAGGGAAATGAGCTCTGCTGGAGAGGAAAAAGAAAGAAAAGAACAGAAAGAGAGATGGAATGATGGAGTGAGAGGGGGAGCAGCCAAACCACAGGTACGCATCACTCCTGTTTCTCCTCCTCCCTTCATCCCTCTCTCTCAGTCTCTCTCCAGCTCTCTCCTTTCTCCTTGTGTTTTTGATTCTTTCTGCACATATACTCTAATACTCTCTGTTACTCTATATGTATTTCTGCTCTCTTTACCCCTCCCTCTCTCCTCCTCCAGCCTCTCTCCTCCTCCAGCCTCTCTCTCTCCTTCAGCCTCTCTCTTTCCTTCAGCCTCTCTCTCTCCTTCAGCCTCTCTCTCCTTCAGCCTCTCTCCTTCTTCAGCCTCTTTCTCCTCCTTCAGCCTCTCTCTCCTTCAGCCTCTCTCTCCTTCAGCCTCTCTCTCCTTCAGCCTCTCTCTCTTTCCTTCAGCCTCTTTCTCCTCCTTCAGCCTCTCTCTCTCTCCTTCAGCCTCTCTCTCCTTCAGCCTCTCTCTCTCCTTCAGCCTCTCTCTCTCTCCTTCAGCCTCCCTCTCTTTCCTTCAGCCTCTTTCTCCTCCTTCAGCCTCTCTCTCCTCTTTCAGCCTCTCCCTCTCCTTCAGCCTCTCTCTCCTCCTTCAGCCTCTTTCTCCTCCTCCAGCCTCTCTCTCTCCTTCAGCCTCTCTCTCCTCTTTCAGCCTCTCTCTCTCCTTCAGCCTCTCTCTCTCCTTCAGCCTCTCTCGTTCTCTCTCTTCTCTCACCGAGGGAAGGACAGAGAGCAGGTCAGAAAGGCTTTTAACTAATCGTATTCCTAACAAGGAGTCAAGGGAGTAGGAGAGACAGTGTGTGTGTGTGTGTTCATGTGTGTGTGACCAGCAGACACCTCTCTCCTTCCCAGAAATTGAGCCACCTCTGCACCTTCTGTCACCTCCCCAAACCAGCTGTCACACACACACACGCACACACACACACACGCACACACACACACACACACACACACACACACCTTGTTCGTAGAGCTGTTAATGTGCACCACATTGTTAATGTGCACCACATGCTCAAAGAAAGTAAACTTTTCTTAAGTAGGTGAGTTTGTGCTTGTCATTTGTGTGTGCTTGTTTGCTGTCTATTTGTTTGTAGGTGTACAATTAAGCTCTGTGTATGTATGTGTATGTATGTGTGTGTGTGTGTGTGTGTGTGTGCGTTTCATCATGTTTTTCTGTGTACGTAAGCAAGGGAGTTGGTGACATTTTCTTGCCTACTCCCCCTGTGACTGCAGGATGGAAAATGGTTGTCAACTGACATGAGTTTGTGTGTGTGTGTGCGTGTGTGTGTGCTCTTCTCCAGGGTGTATCTTCAGCTATTCTAGTCATCTCCAGTGTCTACACTGTCTCTCCCCTGGCTCCCCATACAGCATCGCAAATATGAACAGGTTATGCTACGCTACGCTAATCACCAGCCCATTACAAGCCCCTTGTTTCTTCAAGCTCCTCTTCTAATGCTACGCTAATGCCTGACAAACCTTTCCTTTCCCTAACCCCCACCACCTTTCCCTGACAACCTGAATCACAGGCATCGCTTCTTTGTTCTCTGCAGAAATACCAGGATTTCCATAATGCAGAGGGCTGCCACATGCAAGACAAGGCCTAAAGCTGTTATTGACATTTCGTAGTAAGAATAAGAACAAATACTAATGTTTCGACTGCAGTCTAATTTCCTTCTTCATCCCCTCAAGTGTATGTGTGTGTGTGTGTGTGTGTGAGAGAGAGAGTGTGTATGCGTGGGTGTGAGAGAGAGTGTGTATGTGTGTGTGTTAGACAGAGAGAGAGAGAGAGAGAGAGAGAGAGAGTGTGTGTGTGTGTGTGTGTGTGTGTGTGTGAGAGAGAGAGAGCGAGAGAGAGAGAGAGAGAGAGAGAGAGAGAGAGTGTGAGAGAGAGAGAGAGAGAGAGAGAGAGAGAGAGAGAGAGAGAGACAGAGAGAGAGAGAGAGAGAATGTGTGTGTGCATGTATGCTAATTCCTTATTGGCAGCATATAGGCCTGGGACGGACACATAAATTGGCCCGTTTCACTCGCTCACACGTTTTCTGCTAGCATGAACACACAACCCAGCTTCTAACACACACACACACACACACACACATTAACATTGGGTGCTAATCACTCATTGCTAGCAAGGGACTTGATCATCGCACATCTATAGTCAGCCGTATGACACTGTGTTCTGCTGCCAGAGCTAGATACATGTACCTCTGTGAGAGGCTTGTTTCTTCATGTATTTACAATGATGTGCTGAAGGAGATCTTAACCACACTCTTCCTAGAATTAGAAGAGACTACACACACATACACACACACACACACAGACGTGGTGCCAGTACGGTCTCAGAGGCGGCAGAATAATATCTATCTGGGAAGAAGAAAAAAAACATTAAAATCAATGAT